>NC_068946.1:30495539-30808158 GCF_026419915.1 Harpia harpyja | reverse complement strand
CTTAAGACACTACATTTCTTGTCTGCTTAAGACTGGTTCATGTCAGTAGATCCGAAGTAGCAGTCTTTTGACCTTGGAGGAGAGGCTGAAATGCTCTGTTACAGGCACAGAGAGCCATCTTCTTACCTGAAGGTATTTTACCTGCAATCATTGCCCACGAAGAGGAGAGCTGCAGAGCTGGGGACTCATAAGGTTAGGTTCTGATGACCAGATAGGAATATTTCTCTTCAAAGTTAAATTGCATGAAAAATACACACCTGGGGTTTGAAAAAAGTGGTCAGGCAGAGGATGTTTATCATTGTCAACTCCTCTTGCCTAGTGCAACAACTTTAACTGTATCTGTGACAGACACTACGTTTTGCAAAGTGCTAGTGACTTTTGGAAACCCTTTGGTATACAGCTAGGCGGGGATTGCTGCTGAACACCATCGTCTTCTTAGAAATATGTCAACTCCAGTAGCTACTCTTCTAGTGTCAGTCATTCTAAGCTTTGCTGTTGGTGTTCAAGGGATGGTTTGTAAGTCCCCTGTGTTCAAGATAGCCTTTTTTGGTCAATGCAAAAACTGGAACATAAATTTCTTTTCTTCGCAAGACTGACACTTATAAGGACTTCACGATTTAGTTCAGAACCATTCTATTTAGCGGACTGGTGATTTAAGCCTTCCATAGCAGATGAATCATAAATGCTGAAACCTAGCTCAGTTTTAGTTTTACTGTTGTGATAGACATCTGCACTGAACAATCCATAAATAAAAGAATCGGAGTGACTATACATCATAAATATTTATTTCCCAATTTATGTTTCCCTATCCACCAGACAGACCTGGGACTGAGGCTGAAAAATGTATTTGTGACAAACCCTTCTAGCAGCTGCAAAATGAGCAATGGGGACATCTTGGGGTCTTTATTAATTTAGAGGTAGTGGGAAAGTGGGACTGAATTTCTTAAAACTGTGCCCCAGTGGCTTTCCTGACACATTTCACAACATGAGCTAGACAGCTGTTCTCATCTTTTCTGGAGACAAAATAAAGATGACTTTTGATATTAGTGTAACTTCTTTTTCAGTTAACAAGCTGTCCGTCTTAGTCAAGAGCTGCCCTCAGTGGTAACTGTAACCCCACATCAATTCTACGCTACCAGGTATGCAGCAGGAAAAGGAACAGAAAGGCTGCAAGGGTTTGGTGGCCCTGCCAGACTGCTAGTCTGGGGAAAGCACTTCACAGCTTTTAGTATTGACTCTGGTACTCTGAAGTCTTAAATTACTAGGATTTTTCCAAGAAAAAGTGAATCCTTGATGGAAATGCTTCGATCTAACAGGAAGGCCACAAGCCCCTGTTGTTATGTGAGCAGCTGATACAGTATAATGTTTCACACTGGAGCTTTCTGGGGAAAAAGCAGCAATTATTTCACTCATTGCTCTCACTTCCTACTTTTTGCTGCAGTGTACTTTTAACAGCATTAATTATTGTTTGGCACTTGTACTTGAAGTGTTCTCTATGAGTCAGGCTAAAAGTTAGCGCACACTAAATAATAATACAGAAGCCGTCAATTAGTAAAAATGCATCAAAGCACTGTGTAATGCAACCATACTAGCAGCTGATACAGGACTTTTGATGTAATTACTGGGGCTAAGATGTCAAATGATTGAACAAACCAGCAAATCAATGAACTGTGCATACACAGACTATTAAAATCTACAGTGCCAAGGGATCTTAAGGCATCAGTCAACACATTACTCTGCAGTGAGTCATTTTTGGCAAAAGTTTGCTGAGAGGTTGTGAAATCTCCTCTGTTGTAGGTTTTAAGAACAAAGCCTAGGCAAACTATGCCAATGCTTACTCACCCAAACCATGAGAATTTTTTCCTAACATCTAATTTAAATCTTCCTTCCTCAAATTTAAGCTCATTGCCTCTTCTGCTAGCCTCAGTCAACATGAAGAACAGGTTGTTTCATTCTTTTCTGCAGCAGCCTTTCACAGGCTTGACGTACAAGCAGATGTTGCGTAGGGTCTGGTGAGGGCTGCACCCTTCCCTTATGCCATACTGTGCAAACCACCGGTCTTACAGCTACTCTAGTGAGGGGCAGCAGGTCTGAATGGGGGGGCTGCACCACTTTCAGGGGTGCCAATAGCTAGTTCAACCCTGAGGGCCAACGTATTTTTGCATATCCTATCTCTGCTATCTAAGCCAAGACAGGGGCTCTCATTTACCTCACAGAAGAGGACACTAAAGTCCAGGATTGCTGTCACTGAGTCTTGATAAGGTATTGGCCTTATATATAACTTCTTTAAGTTGGAAATACATACTTAATTCTCTCCTTAGTTGTAAGCACAAATAACTAACCCTTGCTTTAGCTAGAGCTTGGACACAGACTTGACTTGCACATCGTGAGAATATTGATATTTTATTTCTTCTTCTCCTTTTTTTTTTGTTTGACCTATTTAAATCATATAGTTAGAAAAAAAACACATAAGCAAGACCGATATGTTATTCAACCTTAGGAAAAAATTTAAATGAGGCAAAAAAGCCCGTAACTGGGCTTTTAAAGTTTGCGGTATAGTCCCAACAGTAGAAAAATCACTGAGAGGTTGTTGGAGGAGGGAAGTTTTTGGCAGTTTCCTGCCTGCTTTCTTTTCTAGCTTAGAGTCCTGAAACTGAAGTACTTGCTGACCTCTAACTGTGATATTACAAAGTGAAAATGAGGACATTCCGATAGGAAAATGGAGCCGTGTGTGTCATTGTGTGCAAATCATTAATACTGATGCCCTCAGATAATTGGCTAGTCATGAAATTTTCAGAGATTTAAAACAAAGAGACAACCAACTATTTAATTTCTCTGCTTCTCTGCAAAGTATAAGTTATTACATTTTTAAAATGAATGTTCACTTGACTGAGGAATCTCAAACTGGTAATTCAGTTGTGCCCTCGGCAATAACTGTAGCAGGCTGAATGCAGCCCCAGAGCGTCCATTACGTGGCACACAGCAGGAGACGAGGAGGATAATATGAACGGCAGGATTACAACAGCCTCCTTTTCTGTGTACACATCTCCCTATCTATACCATCTATTAGCAGACATCACATGGGAACTAGAAGCTAAACTGAAGCTCCTTAGGTGATTTCAGGGCTGTTTCCATAAAGCAAACAGAAGATATCACACAAACATGTGACACAGAACAGCTAAAAAGCAAGGTGCCGAAAACCTCCAGAGTGAAAGAAATTGTTGTGTCAGGGAGGGTAGAGACCTGGAGTACTTTGCAGATCTGTAACAGTGGTGGCAGACTACTCTCAGGAACTCATCTGCAAGGTACAGGTGGAGTATGTCTGAAGAATGAAACCAAACAAAAAGCATTAAACCCTTTCTTCAGTGAAAGGGCTTTCTCAGGGCTCATAACTGAGAACAGAGATGCCGGCATTTCACTTTAATAGCCTCACAGATCCAGCTTGGCAATAAAAGAAATAAATGGGTAACAGCCTCAAAGAGCCTACCCACAGCTGACCGAAGCTACCTGCAGAGGCTTGTGGCTTCTTCCCCTGCTGCTGCGGCAGGTCCCAGACAGTGCTGGGCTGGAGACTGCTGCCCTGGGCAGGCTCCCTCCTCTGCCCCCTTCCCCTCGCCCGCTGCAAGGTGTTTAAAGGCAAACCTCAAAGCTTCTGCTCTGAAAAGAGGTTTTTCCACATCAAATTCACTTGACAAATGTTTGTCTGGAACATTACATTTATTATCCCAAAGCTCGTATTCCCGGTTATTTCACATGAACAACAGTGGAAGTCACTTGAATGGTATCCAAGGAGACAACTTTACTGAACTAAACTAATTAATCTTATCTTATTGCTGGTTACACTTGTTTTTAAATAGACAGTAACTGATCCCGTAGAGCCCATTATAGCTCCTCTGTATGGAACACTTTATAAAGATATGCAATACATTTATCAGAGTTGGTTTTGCTTCTTAAAATAATGTTGTTAAGCTTCTTTATTTCATTCATAACATATTATTTTCCACTTCTTGCTCTCAGCCTCTAGTTCACATCATGCTCCCCCTTGGATCTTTTTTTCCTTTAGTTTCAGTAACTGATTTCACCCATATGTGCCTTCTATTTGTGGCGCATTATTCCAAATTTGCCACTAGGTGTCATCAGAAGGCACCCCAGCACCCCCGCTCTCCCCGAAAGATTTGGGAATTTCGGGGGGGAGAAGATAAATTCTCATTAGCTGCCAATAAATCGACATAGTAGTAAGAGGCCACACTTCTGATTTCCCCGTGCCTTTCTGTGTTTAGCTAGACTTTTGCATTACAGCAACAAGATGCAAAGGGCACACTCCAAACGTTTGCACTGCGGGTGGTTGACGTCAGCTTACCTTTGGTTTTGTTATGAGTTATACTAAAGTCTGCCCGGATTTACAGCGCTCATCAGCATACCTGGAAAAAGTATTTCTCCTTGAGACAGGCCTTCCTGGCTTTTCATCCATCAGAGCTCCCAATTACACAACATCTACAAGATGAAAAAAAAGCATGAATTAATGCGGCATCAGAGAGGACATACATACACTTTAATTCCCAGGCTTCACTTAAAAAGCATGTAATGTTCCCCCCCACCCCGTTCTGGTAGATTGTGAAGCAGTTTCTTTTTCAAAGCAAATGTAACTCTTTGTCTTTGCCCTCCATCTCTCCCTCCCCCACTTTTTACTTTTTAAACAAAAACATTAAATGCTGTTTCTACCTATCACAGTCTAACCGCTCATTTCTGTATGCTGTCACTTGTCCAGCTCTCCATTTCTACATTCATTTACTGCATAGGGGATTTATTTTTTTTTAAATCATCTGGGTCGGAAGCTTAAATAAATTACAGGCATTCACCAGGGCTGTTAATCAGATCCCTGATACAAAAACCATTATCTGTCAAGTGCAGAAATAAACCTGCCCCGAAATCGCACAGAGGGCCAGGCACTGTAGGATTTGCGGCGTGCATGGGGGCAAAGTCAACCCAGCCAAAGGTGTGCCAAGGCGGTACAACGAGTGGCCGCTGGACACGGCTGGGCAGAGCCTGTGGGCTGGCCGCCGTGGTGGCCCCATGGGCTGCGTCGTGCTGGCAGAGCCCTGCAGCTGGTCGCTGCCGGCTCTGCCCAGCTGGTTTCAAGTTTGTCTGGCAGCAGCCAGGTGACTCACAAGAGCCAAACACAGGGAGAGATTCACCCCTTCATTTTCTTAAATATCATCTATTAGCAAATTACAGAGAGCACGTTGCAGTGAAAAAGACCAGTGTCACCAAAGCTTCCAGTATCTTTCAGAAAAGTAAATTGGCTCCAATACACAAATAAATTACATATTTTCAAGTTTGTTATTTTGTTTCAGCTCACACAAGCCAAAACATTTGCACTGATCTATCATTCCTGCAAGGCTTAGGTTTTGGATTTTTACCTTTTGAGGTGGTTTACCTGGACTGGATGCTACCCAACGGCCTTTTAGCTCAGCCAGCTTCTGACTGGGTCTGCACAGGATCCTGCTTCCTTCTGGGATCCGAGGGAAACAACCCTATGTCTTCACTTCAGTTATTCTTATGTGAGGCAGAGACCAAAGCCTCCTTCACTCCATTTCTTTGGGGGTAGAAAGAAAACTGATTAAACAAGGATAAGGAGAATCTCAGTCTAGAAACCCTCTACCGCTTTCTGCACCCGTGATGCCCAGAATTGGTACGGATGAGGGAAGCACGCCAGGGAGGAAAAGTCCCGGGTCAGTTTTGAGTATGTATAGAAGTCTGGGAAACTCTGGCCTATGCCTTTGCCTTGTGTGAGATGGCTACTTAAATGAAACTCAGGCTTCACAGAATTCCACAAACTGAATTTACTGTTAAATATAACCCCACACAGGATGGGTTATTATTAATATCCCATCTATCTGACGTAGATTCGGTAGACTGCAAAGTGCCATGTTTAAATTTAACTTCTAAAGAAAAAATAATTAAATTGAAAAAATCAATCACTGGGCAATTTCACATTCAGTTCATTTAAGGTCAGATTGTTGCTGACTCAGAGAACACAAGTTATACTAGTTTAAGTTTTCTTAATGAACCAAGTTCAGAAGTGATGTGAAATTAGGTGTAATTACATACTGGCTAATGAGTCTAAATTGGCATATAGCATATGTACTGAGAGGTATGTACTCATTTACATCCTCTTTGACTCACTTATTAGTTGGGCCCAAGAAGACAAGGGGCAGGAATTGCCCAGGGATAACCCCAGGGGTTCTGGATCATTCAAAAGGTTGTAGCTGAAATGGACAAGTACCTGCTTCCTTCCTGCACAGGCAGGCACTCAAGGCCAGGACTTGACAGAGGGATCATAGGTTGCTTCCCAAGGGTACTTCTGCTGCCACACAGGAGTTGCTGTGTTAGATGTGATCTGCTGTGGGTGACTGACCTTTGCAATCCATGTGGTACCATTTCAACTGGTCTGCACCTTTCTAGTATGCTGGCTCTAGGGAAAACTCCAATCCAGGGTGAAACCCAAAATGTTCAACTTGCTTCAAATTTTAGTCCTCTTCAATCATCAACTCTGAGTTATGTTTTGAATTTCTGTAGAAAATCTATAATAATCCAGTTAGAGAGGTTCTTTGGTCTTACATCTAATTGGTTCTCCAGCTGGAGGTGCTTTGGGCTTCCATCTCTTTTTTCAAACTGCAATAATTTCATTCAGCAGAACATTTTCAACAGAATTTCGTAGTACTATGAAGTATAAAGATTTTCTAATGGCATCATGGTATATGCATCTCCGTTGCTCAGGGATCTTAGCCCAGTGTAGTTTGGTTCTAGATTAAGATCTATAATTCCAGATTTAAGGATTTGCATCTTTGGCTTTGGGCTTTTTTTTTCTTTTTAGTTTATGGGTTCTGACTAATTAAGTATAAAAGTATTTGCCTGTAAAAAAGGATCACTAGTATTTTATTATAGCATGATAAATGTCAGCTAATATTAAGTTTTTAATGTTTCTCTACAAGAAGTAAAATTTTATTGTATACTGTATTTTAGGTTCTGTGGCGAACAATTTTATTGACTTGTAACAGTAAACTCTGACGTAATCTAATTACTTTAGGAAAGTAATTTGGAAAGTACTTTAGAAAAGTATCTTTTTTCATTTAATGGTATATTTCTGATTAATCTGTGGTTTTAGGGAAGCAATGTTGGTACAGCTGGTTCTCCTAAGAAAACCATTCTTTAAGGGTGAAGCATATGCGACATACTTTAAACAGGGCTTTGGTAGACTCAGTTTTACAGACATGCAGAACTTCCACAACTTAAAGCTGTAGTTCTTAAAAGAAAAAAGAAAGCTATTTGCAAGTTCAATTGCACTCATCTTAGAATAACAGCAGCTGGCCATAAGAAAATCCATCTATCTGCATTACTTCCTTTACTCTGAGATGCAGCATAAATCAAATATCCCTAGTGCCAACTCAACTGATAGCCAAGAGAGTTACACTTTTCTTCCTAAAGTTTTGCATTTCAAGGTAGCATGAAGCATCAGAAAGTATCACAGACGGTTAGTCTTCATCTGCATATCAAGTCAGAATTTCTAATGTAAAGATCCTTGTTTTTCTTTCCAACAGGCATGCCTATGGGAGGAGCACAGCTGGTGAGACAGCTGCAGTGGGGTTGACTTCATGGAGGTTCCTGCAAGGATTCTGCTCAACAGAGACTTACAGATTTTAGGGGTGCAGTTCTTTCCTGTTTCCTTTGTTCCTGGGTTAGTGAAGGAAAGAAAGGAAATTCCTTAGATGAAACTCCTTTATGCAGAAATTCTGTGACACTTTTGTCCGCTCTATTTTTCCTTCAACGGGAGACCAAGCAAAGGAGGACAGAGGCCACGTCAGAGCATGGAACTGAGCTGTATACCTCAGTCACTAGGCTTCTTGTCGCAGCCAAGGCTGTGTCTCCAAGAGCAGGCACTGTGCAGATCAGCAAACGTATGGGAGGAATCTTTGAAAATACAATTAATTACAAATTCAAGTTCTAGCTAATTAAAAATCTTGAAGAGTTCTTCTAATTTAGCTGCATCTTGAGAATATTAAAGATTATTTTCAGTACATTAAAATACATTTTAAAAAAAAAGGAAAACCAACAAGCATATGATCAATGTGAAGTTCTCAGGCAGCAGTAAATCATCTCTTTTTTTCCTTTTCTTTCTTCTTTTTTTAAAAATCAGCCTGAGAGCTTCTTAGCAGACTGAACTATTCCTATTATAAACCTATATTCAGCTGTTCCAGGTGTGACAAGCTCTACTGAGCTTTTCTTGGGGTCTGTTGTCGTCCTCCTGCCATGAAGACTCTGTGGGAACTTCAGATATACTTGGCATCAGCTCTCAATTCCTTTACAATGCCTACAGAGAGATTTCATTGGAGGTATATATTTAACCTCTCTACTTTCGGTCAGCACCAAGAAGAAATGCATTTCTGCTAGGGAGTGGTGGTGGTAATTTTTTGGCTTCTTTACCCTCTAAAGAGACTCTGGTCAGAGTCTGCTTATTCCAAGATTTAACTCTGAAAATACAGAGTTCCGATACAGTAGAAGCATTTTGTTTGTTTATTTGTTTTAATGCTGCTAGAAATAAGAAGATCCTTCCCAGCAAACAGGGGGGGAAAAAAAAATCCCTCCGCCAGTAGTATATGCAGACCAAATATCATGCCTTCTTAACTGTACACATGAATAAGAAAATGAGTCAGACTGGTCTACTGTTACGAGATATGACAGATACAAATAACTTTGAAAACTGGATTTTTCTCTTTACAATACCTGTACATACTTCCTAGAGATCAGCTTATACGTGGCTCCAGGTCCCCTACAATGACAAGGCAGCCCTGTCCATGGGCTGGCTGCAGAGTCACATGCTGCAGGATAAGTGCCAGAGATCAGAGAAGCCAAGCATTCAAGATTTTCAAAAATTATGGCCAGGGCACTCGGCTGGTTGAAATGGTGTCACCCCTTCCTCCTTGCCGTTATAAGGCAAATAAAAGAACTGCAGTGTGATCTCCATTTTTCTTTCTTAGTTCTTCCTTTTAATAATAGATAATGGGCGAGAGGCTAATTTCCCATCAACACAGGGGCCTGGCAGCCTGTTTCACAGGCTGCTTTGATTCAGTCCTGGTAGATCTGCCCGTGTTTTCCCCTTTTCAAAGAATCACTAGCTGTTTTTAAGGTCCTGGTGTTTCTTTTCATCAGCAGGCAATATAAAAAACTCTCTTTGTCTCAACTGCGTGTGAAAGAGACACTCACAGAAATGAAAATTTTCTTATTTTAAATGAAACTAGAAAGCAAGTGGGTGATCTGTTGAAATGCATCGTTGTGTGAACTGCTTGTTGAAAGCATGCAGCCAAGCTTTGAGAAAAGGTGGGAACAGTCACTGCTATCAGTCTTCCAAATACCAAGCAAAAAAAATTTGATGTTTTTCATATTCTCTATCTGTCATGATGAGAAAAGACAATTCTTCTGACAATGTAGTAAAATATATTTCTAAAATGAAAGAGAATGATTGTAAATTTTTGATTCATATCTTCTTAAAAGAAACCCTATTTGCTATCTAGAGTCCATTTCTATTGACGTTATTCTCTGAAAACCTCTACATGTATTTTGCAAGAATCAGATACTTTAAGATGTGATCAAGGCAGGAATAAATTTTCCACATGGGATGTTTTAAAGGATGTCTGGTCATGCCGATACAGTCTTGGGAGCATTACTGTTTGTAAAGCAAATATACTGTATTTAAATTCTGTATTGTAACCACTTAAATGTTATTCCTATTTGCTATGTTGAAGAATATGACCAGTCACCCCATGCAAACGTTGTAATCAGTGCTCTTGGTATTTGCATTAGCAGTGGAAGACAGCATCCAAACAACATCATGTAATTTAAGCCTCATGAACAGGTTTCAAATCAGACTAAGAACATGAGGCAAAAAAGCAAAGGTATTTCTTCTTTATACCCATACTAATATGTTGAGAAGGCAACATTTTGCCAGTGATCTCAAGTTCTCTATCACTGCCTCCTGAGGAACAGCTTGCAATAGCATTTTGTGTTTCTTCCTTATACCAAGGCCAAACAATGCCAATGAATCAGGATGAGAGACTTCCTTTCTCTCTCATACCAAGAAGAAAATTTCTTTTGGTGTTCAACAGCATTTTTACTGAAATATTGGAAATATCTGATAAGTTCTACTAAAGTTCTACCTTAATTATCAATGTTCTACATCATTACAGGAGTATGGAGTTGAATGTCTACTTCAGTGTAAACACATGCAATGAGCATATGAATAGAAAGAAATAACCATCACCATCCAAGTTTCTTCATTGCCTTCTGGTAATGCCTTGACTTGGAACATTTGCCAACTCTAGAGACATTGACAGTAAATGTAAATGTACCTTGTGGAAAATGAACAGAACTTCTGAACTTATTGCACATTGGAGCTTTTTCAAATCACAGAATAAAATTTGGCAGTTAAAATTGTAGCCCTAGGAAAAAAAAATGAAAAAAGTTTTAAGGCTTTTACTGTGCAAATATATTTTGTAGGTGTTCAAGCCACGGTGAACAGAAAGACAGATACCAGTAGAATGGGTTAGAGTGGCCAGGTGAAGTTCCTGGCACTGAGTAGAATCCTCTCCTTAATGGCCCACTTAATAAGATCTATCAAGCATCTATCAAACAGCTTTTTAGTTTAAGTCTTTAGTTATATACTCTTTAAGTGACAACACAGAAGTGCACTTCAAACCACAACTGAATTCTTGCTCACTCACAATGTAAAATGAAAACTGATAGTCCGAAAACATGACCTTCATAAACATGTTTTCCTCCTTAAATGCCTGTGAGTGCATTGTACCTCTTAGTAGCTCACACACCATCCTGGTGCAGTGAGAGCTCCCTTTCCTCTTGCAGCCCATCTTGCCCACTCTCATCTTGCTGCCTCCTCTCTGTATCAGTGGAGCATCATCCTGGCACACGGCAAGCAGTCGCTACAGGATGCAAATTTAAATATAAAATTTCTCATGTTTCCATTAATTCCCTTTAAAAATAGATGTAAATAATGGCAGGCAACATATGTAAGGAGTTAAGTATTTTCAGGAAGAGGCTAAAACTGTTTAATGCTTTTTTTCCCATGACAGGGGACTGCAGAGCAGGCCAGCTCTGATGATTTAGAAGGCACCAGCGCATTCCCAGCATTCAGTCCCAGAGAGGGAACAGCAAGTCATAACTTTTAAAATTAACTTTTGCATTTGAAAATGTGGATGTAATTCATATCACCCTCCACATTTGAACAGTTCTGGTGCCTTTGCTACCACTAATCAGTATCTCCTGCACATCTGAACAGTTCTGGTGCCTTTGCTACCACTAATCAGTATCTCCTGCACTAAATCATTTACAGAGAGCAACCACTGAAGCTGATTTATGAGCCTGGTGCCAGGTCTGGCACCACAAAGGGCTCAGGTGGTAGAAAGTATCTGTGCTTGCATGGTCCCCTGTCCTGGTTTCAGCTGGGATAGAGTTAACTGTCTTCCTAGTAGCTGGTACAGTGCTATGTTTTGAGTTCAGTATGTGAAGAATGTTGATAACACTGATGTTTTCAGTTGTTGCTCAGTAGTGTTTAGACTAATGTCAAGGATTTTTCAGCTTCTCATGCCCAGCCAGTGAGAAAGCTGGAGGGGCACAAGAAGTTGGCACAGGACACAGCCAGGGCAGCTGACCCAAACTGGCCAACGGTGTATTCCATACCATGTGACGTCCCATCCAGTTTAGGAACGGGGAAGTGGGGGGGGGGCAGGGATTCACCGCTCGGGGACTGGCTGGGTGTCGGTCGGCGGGTGGTGAGCAATTGCACTGTGCATCATTTGTACATTCCAATCCTTTCATTATTGCTGTTGTCATTTTATTAGTGTTATCATTATCATTATTAGTTTCTTCTTTTCTGTTCTATTAAACCGTTCTTATCTCAACCCACGGGTTTTGCTTCTTTTCCCGATTTTCTCCCCCATCCCACTGAGTGGGGGGGAGTGAGTGAGCGGCTGCGTGGTGTTTAGTTGCTGGCTGGGGTTAAACCACGACATCCCCCCACTCCTTATGTATTCCAAAGATGGGTAGAAGAGATGGGGGAGACTATAACTGGAGTCTGTTTAGCATCAGCAATGGCACTGGAATCTGGGATTTATAGTTTGGTAGCTGTCACAGGTGAAAAGCATTCACTAATGAAGTCCAAAGTGGTGTCAGATAGACATTGTGTTCTGTTCCCGTCTCCCTTTTCTTGGGGGCTGAATAATTCACCAGCAAACACCTGTGGAAGTCACAGGTAAATCTCATACTGGAGGGTTTTTCTCCATGAACTCTGATTGCCTCTCCAGTGGGGGAGGGAGACAGGAAGCTGAGATGCAGGAAACGCATCTCTGTCCCAGGGAAGGAGCGAGGCACTTCAGAGGATTAATGTTTCAAGATATGGAAGGGTATTACTGTAGCCCTGGACTCAGGGGCAGATAGACAACAGGAGACAGATCTCTTGTCCCTCTGATGCATGTCAGATATTCAGCAGGAAAGGAAATTAAAATCCAGCACGCATTATAAGCATACTGAGGCTACGCTGCAAACAGCGCTGTTTTGTGGGGTGGGTGGACTGTGTTCAGAACAGGAGCACACCTCTATCTGGTCCCATCAGGAGTTACACAGAAAAGAAAAAGCAAGGATGGAGCCAGTATATATGCTCTTACACAAACCAAACCCCCACTACGTCCTTTGCCCTGTTTGGCGATGGGTAGACTCAAGCTATTCGATCATGAGAGCCTCAAAGCACCTGCGGTGAAGTCAGGCAGTGAAGATCCATTTTTCATTGCAGAAAATGTTAGAGAACATTTTAAAATTCAAATTGCATGTGAAAACCTGATTTGGCACAGTTGAACATGAAAATTAGTTTTGAATGAAGCTACCACCTGCCTTCCTGAGGAGATAATATATCCCGAAAAGGAAGGGTTTGCAGGCATCACCGACCCTCTAAGGCAAGCATCAGATCTGCCAGAAAATGTGCTTAGCACAGTCAAGGCTGACAGAGCTTAGACAGATAAAATGAGAAGGGTCATGGTTACGTTGTCCCCTATTCTTAGCTTTTCTTATGTGCTAAAATCTGACATCACAAAATCTCCTGCCAGTTTTACTCTCCCTGCAGGTGTTGTGGTGGTGGTTCTTTTTTGGGGGAGAGTTGGGAGGTGGGTTTTTGCTGCTGTAAGTGAGCTTTAGGGAAGATATTGAAGGTGGACTGTTAGGTGACTTTATAATTTAGGGAGCTGCTTTCAAGTTCAAGGGCAGAATAGATAAATCTCACTGGCACTTGCTGGAAAATGAAGACAGACCACTCAGGAGATGGAGGAGGGAGGTGACATCTTGACAGGCTATGAGAACTGATACTTAAGAGGCTGATAGAGGGCTGGAGAAACAAGTGGCATGGTCTGATGTGACCAAGAAAGGAGCTAGAGAAAGGATCAAACAGTCAGCTGATATAATCAGAGGGCAAGGCAGGACGATGCTGCAATAGGTTCAGACATGGGATGACAAGAGCTTGGCTGGCAGAAATTGATCCTTGAGCAGTGGGAAAAACCTCCCTCTTACAGCTGGAGGAGAGGAAGTGTCTAAATGGAAAAGTAACTTGGGTGGATGACTCTGGGGAGAAGGCTTAACCAAAAATTACATCTTTTTATGAGCGAGAGGCCTCCTGAAAGAAACACAAAATCCTGGAGAAACAAGATGGAAATTTCCCTTGCTGGACAAGAGCCGTGTTTTGGTCTGGAGCACCAGAGAGGGTGCTCATTGCCTGAAGTATCTTGAAAGCTGTGGCTGAGATTTAGTACTCTGGCAGTACCAACTGGCTGCTGCGCATGTTGGGCATTTAAATCTGCTGAAATTACATCATATATCTAAAGTGTAAACTGCAGTCTTTGAAAAAGATGCCTGTATGCTGTGGCTGCTCCTAGCCTCGGAAAATAGCTCACAGTTGCTAACACCTCCCATGTTTTTCAGTATGACTACAGTCAAATGCTTTCATGTAAGACTGACCTAAACATGTCAGTCCCTTTCCTGATGCAACCTGCTTCACGGGGCTAGACATGGCCATCCTGGCACTTGTGCTGCCTGCATTTCATGGTTGTGAGTCTGGCTATGTCTGTTCCTCTCCTCAGTCCATCCGATGGGGAAGGCACCCCTCTCCTCCAGGGCGCCTTAGGTCTTCCGTGCAAGAGAAAGCCATCTCCTCTTTCTAAGTGGTTCCCGAACTAACAAAACCACTGCAGACGCCTACACCTACACCTACCCAGTCTCCTGGAAAGGGACTGACCTGATTCTGTCCCTTCACACAACACATTAAAATGTTTTATGCTGATGGAACATGTTTTACTACTGTTTTCTTCAGTTCCACCTAAGTCCTCAACATCCCTTTCTCTTTACATCTCATGTAATTGAGAAAAATAGTAGAGGCACTCAAATATTTTTTTAACAGTCAGTGAAAAATTGTTGCCATGGTGCGAACGCCACCTTTCAGTCTTGTTCCATTTTCATTTCGCTTGCACAATAAAATCACAATACTTTGCCTACCTTTATTTTGGGGGGGAGGAAGGAGTAATTCTTGTTTGTACGGTTGTATAGATCTGAATTTGTTTTCAGAGTGAAAAATTTTTTGTAGTGGATTTATGTCTGATAGCACATCTATGTTCTGTGGATTTTGCTGGCCAGTTCTCCAGACACAGAAATCTGTCTCCACCTTACCTAATCCTGCTTCTGAGATAGCAGGTGACCTTTTTTCAGTCAGCATCTTACCTGCATAAACCAGTGGATGTTCATCAGAATCAGGTAGCAGTAGCCTTACTGTCTGTTGCACAGAATATTTTTTTCCTACTACAATCCACCCTCTTGCTGCTGCTTTACTATATCGCCAACATTTCCCTTAAACAGTCCATGCTACTTGTCTAAAAAATATGACCAATTGTTGTATTGATCTTTCCTTTTTAAGTCTGATAGGGTGCAGAAAAAATATGCAATTCAAACCCCAAACAGTCCATTGCTCCAAAACACATGTACCCAGAGACCAATGCAGAACAGGTGTCAGCTGTGGTCCTTGATGCACTAATAGAAGTTGCTTGGCTGTGAACACAGGATGTGAGCAAGATTGGCAAGAAGTTTTTCAGCCATTGAGCTGGTCAAAAGGTTTCAGATAATCTAAACAAATAACTTTGTGAGAACTTGCTTGTTTTCGCAAAACTCACCAAAGCCTGAAACACATCACATTCCAATTACTGCAAAGTCCTTTTTTTGGCCTGAAAAATACAACCTCAGCCCCTCCAAAATCCAGTCCCAATGCTGCAGTACAAATAATTTCTCCTTCCTGTCACTTTGACTCTCTCACCTTTCCAGGTACATCCTCCTTTTGGTTCCCCTTCTTCAGCCTCGTACAGGTAAGATGCTTGTCTTCATTTTTTCAGGCTTTCATAGCAGGTGCCCACCATGTTGGGAATGATCAGTCAGTATTTAGTGCTGCAAAGTTTCCTTCAGCTTCTAATTGCCCTGTAACACAATGGTTACTTTTGATTTTTCAGCAGAAAACCTTTTTATCTTTTAGAATTATTGACTCGTTTAAGATGGCAGGTCTTCTGGAGGTCACCTAGTCCAGCCTCCTGCCCACAGCATTCGGTTGGATCAGGTTGCTCATCTGGTGGCATACAAGAGCTTTCCCAAGGGTGCATATTGCAATAACAGCTCTGGGGCTCACTCACTTTTACTGTGAAACCTTTCTTACGTGTAGTCAGAATGTTCTTTCCTGCAGCTTCCTGCTGTCTCCTCTCACCCTCTCCTGGGGCTTCTCTGAGGAACGTCCACCTCTGTTCCCTGTGACCACACGTCAGACCCTTGAGGACAGTGGCCAGAACTGCCACGGCCTTCTCCAGGGTCAACAAACCCATCGCACTTTCCTGAACACAACGTGCTCGTTTCCTAACCACCTTTGGGGCCTTCTCCCCGGCTAGCTCCAATTTGTCAAAATCTCTCCCTGGTACCGGAGGCCCCAGGCGGGACACTGCTACTCCAGGTGCAGCTTCAAAAGCGCCGAAGAGAGGGCTTTCACCGCGTCCCTTAACCCGCCGGCCACGGTTCGGCTAATGCAGCACAGTATTCAGTTAGGCCCAGCTGCCACAAGGGCGCACTGCAGACTTGTGTTCAACTTGTCCTCCACAAACTGTGGGTGTCCCCCGGCCACCCCGGGCCCCTTCCTGCAAAGCTGCTTGCTGGTGGGCGGGCCCGGCCTGCAGTACCTCACGGGGCGGCTCCTTCCCCGATGCAGGGCCTGGCCTTCGGCCGAACCCCGCGAGGTTCCCGTCGAGCCACGTCTCAGCCTTCCCCCCCGGCATACCGCCTGGAAAAGCAGGCCCCCTTACTCGGTGTTAAAACCCGCACGCTTGCCAAGTGCTCTCCATCCCACGGCACGGGCCACCGGCGAGTACGTTACCCGTCCCTGACCCGAGGAACAGCCCGCAACTGACTGCCGCAGGCTGCAAACGGCTACCCGAGGCTTGGAGCTTGGTGGCCCAGCCGCTCCCACAGCCGCCCGCCCCGTCCACGCTGCCCCCCGTTTGCCCGCCGGGGTCCTCCGAGAGAGAGACGGTGTCAAAAGCCCTCCTGAGGTCAACGTAAGGGCACCCACTGCTCCCCCTTGTCTGCACAGGCAGGCATCTCATCACAGGCACCTCTCGGGCTGCTCAGGCACGATTTCGCCGTTTGTAAACCTGTGCTGGCCAATCCCAATCACCTACTTGTTTTCATGTGCCTGGACCCTCTTTCTTGCCATTTTTGAAGACAGGCATAAAATCGTCCTTCTTCCAGTCGCTGGAGACCTCCCTCAACTGCAGCCTTTCAAAGGCAACAGGCTTGATTTGGCCTCCTCCACTTCTGGTGCTTGGCAGGAGTTGGCTCTTGGCATTCAGCATCTAGCACAGTACTCTATCAATACAAATAAATACAAATAGGAAGCTAAACCAAATAGAAACATTTCTAAATCAATGTTACTTTAATCCAAAACCGTCATCATATCTAAGAATTCTAGATACTCAAATATATATATATATAGTTTCACCTGAAACGCTGGTCATTCCAATAAATACTTGAGGATGCTTAGGTTGTCACTTGAAACAAGAATGTTAAGAAGAAAATGGTTAAAAAAATATACTAGCCATAGTAAGAAAATCATCATGACCACTGTGATCAGAAGGTGACAGCTGTGGGGATTTACTGTCCAACCAAGCATGAATAAATGGTACAGTACCTCACTTATTCAAGGTGACATGTTCAAAAGATATACAGTGAGGCTCACTGGATTATTGCCAGATGCATAAAGGTAGTGAAATACTTCCTGCAGAGCTTAAGACAACCATGTTCTCTTTTTTTCAGACAAATGTGACAAATTCTTTCACAAAACTTTTCTGAGCATAAAATTCATAGTCCAAGATCACAGAGTAAGGGAGTAAAATAAGGTAACTTATTCTTTAATGAAACAATCTTTCTTACAGGAAACATTTATTAGTTTATAGTAGATGGACTCTAATTCCCAGTGTAACATTATCGTAAGAGTTCAAGTGGTGATATGGACAGGGCAATGCGTGTGCCAGCTTGTCGTCTTCCTTCTCCTATCTTACCAAAATCAGAGGGAAAGCTTTTATCATTTTGACCTGCAGAAATTCCAAGAGGCACACATACTCATATCCTGCAGCGGTCATAGAAGAACCTATTTCTATCATTTTTCTTAAAAGTATGTATCTGTATAGACTACTGGACCATGTCCTCTGTTTGATACCCTTTGTGGAAGTCTTCTGCAGTACAGGGACCATGATCCAGCCACACATGCCATCAGAAAGTTCCTGCTGATGTGTCTGTGTCCAGTCTCTGGATCCTTTTTCTTCTGCTACAGAAAGATGGCTGTCCAGGTGACAATCCCTGACCCACGCAGTGCCCCTTGTGACTTTTGACTTCTTGTACAGAACAACTTGCAGCTCAGTGCAGTGAACAGACCTAGAATAATAGACATTCGAGAGGATGTGATCCTATTACTTTAACCTTGTTACCTTCATGGCTTGCACATTCAATATATTCAAAATGGTAACTGCATTGCAAATATTATATTTCAGTAGTAGTTCTTTGTTATAAAAAAATCCATTAATTTCGTAGCCAGCTGTCTGTAATGCTATTACACCTCAGGAGAAAACATCCTAATATATCAAAAAAGCAGCTGATAGCCTTTGTGCAAGTATGATACAAATTTTCCTTCTCATGTAGATCTCGTTTCTAAAATGCAAGATCCCAGCAGGCATAATGAGGTTTACCATTTATCAAGTAATTATCATCTCAAATGCTCAGTCCTGCATGTCATGGACAAAACTTTGGTGGCAAGCTGAGTTACAGTACATAAAATGTAAGTCAAGACAGCAAAGAGTACAAAGGGTGTTGAATATGAATCTGAACATGAGTGTTCCTTGGTTTACAATCATAGTGTTTTAGCTCCTTGTGTTTCACAGCTTAAGTAATTCTTCTCATTGCTGAAGAATTGTGAATGATATGACACATTCTTTCACTCTTAGAGACCTAAATATTTCTCCAGTGTAAGATGATCTTTGAAATAATCAGCTGTCCAACAAATCTACACACCCCTGGCTAGTCCTCTCCTTAGTACAGGTTTTCTGTATTTTATATGGGAACATTTTCAATTGCAGAAACTTGCAATTGCTTTAAATTTCTCATCACCAACAGTAGGTTACGAGAACAGGTAAAACAGTGTTTTAATACATAGACAACTCCTGTTTCCTGAAGAACCAATTAAAATACACAGTTCTGTAAACCTATCTCATGTTGGACAGAAACAGGCTCCTCACGCAAGTAACTTCTCTGAAAGTATCTGAGCAGTTAAACCTGACTCCCTACAAGCATGAATTACAAAATCGGACATAAACAGATGCACATGGAAGAGTGCCTACCCGTACTACCTTGTAATTCTCACAGCCCACAGGATTAATACAACTGTACCTGCTTCCCCAGAGGATGCTAAAAGCCTGGACTCCCTTACCCACCCCTTTATAGGTGATTCTCCAGCAAATTATCCTCTCACAACAGAGTTGACTGCTCCACTGAATAATGGAAATTGGGCAGAATTACACTCGCAGAAAATGGTCTCTCATATGTTGCAATTATGAGGTATATGTTGGTCTGCAAATTCTCTATTATGAAGTTCCTGAAATTTTTATTCCTCGGCCTTTGTGGATTTGTAATGGCCCTGATGGCTTTGTGTTAACCTTAACAGCCTTACAGTTCAGAGTCTTTTTACTGTTGTACTCTTTACTTTTCACTTTGTATTAACAAAGAAAAGATTTTTACAGAACAGATCAAGCTTTGCAGCAGGGAAAAAGATCATTTCAGAGCTTCCCCAAACACCTGCCTTCAAAAGCCTGCTGTGTCAAGCAGCTGCCTACCTTGCCCATGCTTCAGAGCAAGTCCTGGCTCCAAAGTGACCTGCTTCCAGTCTCTGGAATGCCCAGGCTGGTTTTAAAGTTAATCCTTAATCTCCACCAGAGATGGCATAACCATGCTGTAGCATTTTGGTGGTGCAATAATAAAACCATAATCACCCACCTGGCTCTACTGCTTCTTCCTCTGGATCTCCAATGCAGTGAATGTTTACAGTCTTACTGCAAAAAAAGCCCTAGTAAAGGCTGTAACAGGATGTAGTGAGGAAAAGATGTTAAAACACAAGGGAAGTAAACACAGGTTCTGTAATTATACTTTATTGCAACTCTAATGCTTTGTCTGTTCCTAAAGACTCCTCTAGCTAAATTTGTTTGTTCCACAGTTTTTTTTCTGTACCAATTAATAAACAGAAGAAGCATGTATATTTTTCTTATTATTTTATTGAAAAGGTACATTTAAAAAAATACACAGACATTTTACTATTATGGATTGCAGATAAAGATGCTCTAAAAGTTAATTCCATTTTTTTTTTCCTTTCTTCCACCTATTGTCCCCATTATCACATAATGACTTCAGTCTGAGTACTGCATATTGATATCACCTTTATAAAAGGGTTGGGGAGGTAATAAGATAGGTGGGGCATTACTGCAATATATTCAATAAACAGAGAATACGGTCAATTATCAATATTTTATGTTCTGTACATTATTGCATTAGGGAGCCACAATGTTATGCAGCATCGTTACAAACAAAACTAGTTAGAAATGAAGAAAAAAGGATATTTACGTACAATACATGAATCCATTGTCTTCTTGAACAATGCATGTGAGCTGTGGTAATGTGCAATTGAAAAGCTTTTTTTTCTCTTTAAACTTTGCTTAGCAACACCAGTGAGGAAACAACAAAAATAAGTTAAATAAAAGTAGCAAACAAGTAGTAATCTTAACTATATGTTATATGGCTTTCTATTTTTAATTTCTCTAAATAAAGTGTGACATAAAATAAGTAATTAAAAGCTTCAGCGCTGCATTGTTTTCAAACATTTGCACAGAAACTAAAAATATTAAAATCAGACATGTGATACATCTTTAGTACTACACAAGATACGCCAGTACTGGGGCCTAGGACAGCACACAATCCCTGTCAACAAGAGCACAGTGAAAAAAAAAAAAGGACGCAATTAATTTTTGAGATGTTATCCACAATCAAGCATTTGGTTCATCTACCTTTTTTTCCACATTAGATTATACCCCATTGGTTTTCAGCAAAGTATTTACAGAAGTGTGAGCGAGGAAGACCCTAGTTTTCAAGTCTGTCAGGAAAATATTTTATGTTCCTTGATTCCAAGGTGCATCATACACATTGAAAAAAAAACAAAACCCCCAAAAAACCCCTAATAGATGCATGACTCTTTAATGGTATAAATTTTATGAGCAATTAAGTTTTTAGTAAATCACTCTATTTGGATTAAAAAAAGAAAGACAGAGAGAGACTGAGAAAGACAGTTGTCTAGACTCCAAAATGCAGTACTGTCAATGACGGATTTTATGGTGTGGTTGGTTGAGGTGTCATGCTGGATGGCATTTCAGAAGAGAAAGACATTTTAAAATGTTGACCCCTTTCCTGCTTTTCTTTTACCCTTTCTACTGGCCATAGTTATATCTTTTTTTACATCAATAAATTAGTATGGTGCAAAAAGTATGGAGGCAGGTGTTGCCCGGATGGGACCATGGCCTGGCCTAAGGAGAGCGGGTGGTATTGCAGGCGCCTGGAACAAGGAGGCAGAGGGACGGGGAGGAAGGGACAGAGCCGACGATACAGCCGCAGCCGCAGCAAGAGGAGATGAAAGGAAAGCAGGTGCCAGCGGCTTAATCATGTCCTTCTGGAATGCGAGTTTTGCCTGGAATAAAACACACAAAAAAGCAATGTAGATACAGTTCTCCCCACGCCCACTTTTACATGAGGGGAAAAAAGAACCCTGACCAAGGGCACGCCATGGTTCCTCACAGAAGCCTCATGTCAGCTGCTGAGAAATTTTACCCACACTGTCTTCTTACTCCCAGGGCAATTAAGGCAACCAAATCGTATATTTAAAGATACATAAATGTCTTGAGTGTAGGGGCAGTCACACTGACGTTTAGGAGGAGGCATAATTGCAAGTGAACAACATTAAATTATGTAAATCATAACTGCAAGAAATATTAAAAAAACATGATTAAGACTTCACTTCAAAAGTCAAATTTTCCACTTGCAAAAATGAATTGTAGAGAAGTGGTCAAGATGGGAAACTAGTATTAGTCTAGTCAGCTTTTCACCTGCCAATGCAGAGTTGCTCTTTTCAAAATATAAATATTTTTTAAGATCAATACCATAAAGAATTCTTTCTGAAAGAATTATTACTCAGTTTATGATCTAAAATTGTTGCTGGTGCTTGTGGTGAAAAAGCTAACCAGAACTATGTACACTACAGTCTCAGTGAAAATGGTTTGCACCATAATCACAGATTTGTGGGGGCAAAGATACTCGCATCCTTCCTTTATTAGTGGAGGTCACTCCTTACGCAATAGATTATAAAATGATGTATTACAAGTGAAGATTAGTGTGTGCAGAACCTATCGAATGGGGAGACTCAGAGAAAGCCTGCAGCATTTTCATTTGCCTCTATACAATTGCAAAGACATATTAATATTTCAGCTTTTAAAGGCTTTTCACACGCTTACTCTTGCACACAGACATTTTCATCTCTCTCTTTCCAACCTAGAAATTGTTTTTGTGCCATAGGTGGCATGCACTTTTCCCTAATGAATAAAATACAGGCTGAGTCATGAGCAAATAAACGTACAATCTGTGCTGTGCTAGAGCCAGCCTGAACTCCAGCTGCAGCTGACTGGCAGAACCAGCTTGGGGAATTCCTGGAAGTGCAGGTGGGTGTGAAAGGGGAACCCTGGGGGCACAAAGGCAGCAGAGGTGTTTTGATAGCCAGTGACAGGCAGAGCCCAAGCATGCAGATAGGCAATCAATTCTCCTAAACCGCTGGTAACTCTTCTGCACCAACATAACACATCCACACAGCACTCTGTTTTGCTGTATGCAGAGAATGAGTATTAGTATTTTTACATCTTAACATCTTGCGTCCTTTTCCCTGACTGCATCCGTCATGACTGAAAGTTATCTCAGGTGCCCAGAGAGACAGAGTATATACATTGCAGCCTTCAAGGAGAAGTGCACTAGCCCAGCAGAGCCAACACCTTTTCACAGGGCACATGGTTCATTTCCCATTCTGTGGATTATTCCCTTCTTCCTAGCAGTAAATAACACTCACAGCGCTGTCTGCGTGCCTTTGACTGGGCAGACGGAATACATAACTATCTTCAAATCTGATCCCCGTGCAGACTCAGCCTTCGGGGGGAGAGACGCTGTGGAAGCGTCAGGTCTGTCATGTTCCTGTCTCTGTGCGGTGGGAGTCCCCAAGGCCACAAATTCACATAGACAGTGATAAGAAATAAAAATACTTACTGCTAAAATACTTGGGCTGCGCTGCAGTTTGTTGTAAGGACTATATTTAGGTTTCATAGGCTTTCCTGCAACTCTGTCCTTATGCCTTCGGCTGGAAATGTGCTGAAATAAATATCCTCACATTTAATTAGCTGTTTAAACATTTCTCAGTTTTGAGTTTGAAATTGATTTATCAGCAGGATATGCCTAAGCCCCTGTTTGTAAGATAAAGTAGGTTCTTTAGAGAGAGCAAAGATGAGTTTTGCTAAATTAAACATAACAATTTGGAGCACATCAAATAGAGAATCAGAAACTAATCAAATACAGCGAATTCTGTGATCCGAGACAGGCTCCTCAAATTATGGATATTTTGGTTAGTATTTCCTTTTTCCACTTGAGGAGCTTTGAACCAGACAGAGCTGTAATCACTAGGTCATAGGGATATTCAGAAGTAGGAGGTAAATTTCAGTCTTGCTGATGCTGTTCAGTTGTATAAATAATTCAATATTAGCTGAAGGAAGAACCAGTACCCAGGGATATGTCTACACCATGCAATTTAATACTATCTTACAGATAACTGAAATAACAGGGAATAAGAGGACACATCCACACAGCACAGCACCATCCAGTTAGAGATGCCCGTTTGGGTATCAGAAACAACGTGTTTGTATTGGCACAGCTCTGAACCCAGGGCTAATTGGCTCGGACAGAGCAGAGCTGCAAGTTCATACAGCTACGCTGTTAATGATAACGTTGCTCTACACGATTAAGACTTATCTACAGTATTACCCTCCTGCTGATTGTCCTAAACCAATAGATTCAAGTCAAATTCTCCTTCTCACATAGTATTAAAAAGCATCCCAGCAGATTAAAACAGCACCAAAAGCAGAATACAGGGAACCTCAACCCAGAATTTCTTCCATTTGGGAGACCAAAGTTCAAATCCCTTTCTTGAGCCACAGCAAACTTTTAAACTAGATCTGCTATGTTATTCATTGATACCGACAGCGTGTCCACCTCTGCTTTACGACTCTCAAGCCCATTTTTTCCCAGCTGAAACAATCAGGTGAACTTGACCTATGGTGAACTATTTAGAAATAGTTGTGGGATGACAGAAGAGAAATACTAAGGTTGCTTTTTGCTAAAACATATTCACACAGACCTACATCCCACCTACAATACTGCAATGCAACTAAAAACAACAAAGGACCCCCAGATATATGCAAGCTACCTGTTTAAGTTGAATTTCTGAATTAACATGGACATCACAGATTTCACAATGAAACGTCTTGTTCTGCAGTCCTGAGCCTTTACTGCCGTTCTGCACCTTCAGCCGGGATCCAGGTCTAGGGTAAGACTTGATGGGACCAGCACCGTTCCGAGCCTCGACCATGGTCTTGTGCTTGGAGCCTGATGGGCAAGGAGGCACAGGTGAGTTAATGATCAGCAACATACAACCACGTCCATTAGCCTTGGGACTTTTTGTAACAAATTTATCTTCAAGACACAATGGTTGAAGTCGCCACAGACCAGGATTTCATTTATCTGGTTTTGGTCAGTGTAGTTCCCACTTCCTCGGTCTAAAGGGAAGCCAGGCAATGGACGAAGGGTTTGGACAAAAGGGAACAGGCACGCTGAACCGCTGCCTCTCTGTTTGGGGGCAGCATGTGGCTGTATGGCCAAGGTGTTTGTTGCTTATTCTTCTGCCAAAACCCATATAGCTGGTGAATGACGAAAAAGGGCATTAGCCAGGAGTGGGAGAGGATCCACAGCAATCACTCAAAATCTGCCTAGGAACAGTAATACTTCAACAAGTATCCTCTGATTCGGAAGAAATGGCTGCTGTGGCTGTTTCAAGAATGGATTACAGCTGTAAAACCAGCTTCAGTGGTTTGTTAACAACCTTTACCTCACCAGCGCATCACAGAGCAGCCAGAGCACATTAGGGATTGCTGCTTGTGGCCTTTTATAGGGAGCATATCTAATCTGCAAAAATCAAAAGATTCTAGGACACCTAGGAATTCTAATGAGCCCACCCTAAAATTATCAAAAATATCAAATAACAAAAATTACTGTAAGTTGTACCAGCAAAAAAAACAGACACCAGAGATAGTGAGATGAAATATGAAAGAGAGAGAGAACTGACATTTTAGAAACCTTAAGTGTTACAGAAACCACTATGATCATACCATGATCCTCACTACGGAGGTATAATGGAATCTGATTAGGTAACATGAACTGCTTTTATCAACTAAAAGCTTATACAGCACATGAAGGACAGTTCCAAAAAATTTAGAGAGAGCTTTAATAAAATATCAAACACCACGCATGAAATTGTCATTAACAGAAATGTTTTTGTAACTCGCCATTGTAAGTTTTAACTAAAAGACTCTTGTTACACTGAATTTTAAAAATAATAACACACAACTGACTTGCACTGTATGCATACTCACCTGTATTGTGGGCTTCTAGTTGTGACAGGGAATTCACAGCCACTTTGCATAATGAACAATAAAGTAGTTTTTTGGCTTTTTCCTCTTCTGACTCAGAAACTGTGTTAGGAGCTCCATTTGTGCTCTTGGAGGACGAGGCAGGTGTTACAGGTGCCACTGCTGCCACTTCAGGTTTGGGAAGAAAAGGACCCACTTCTGTACTGGACTGCTGACTTGCACTATTGGTCTTTGCTTTCCCTCTATCTTCTAAAAGAAGCAAAATACATATGTCGTCATTTGCTGCACACACACAAAAAATCATACAGTAATAGTCCTGTGGTTTTAGTGAACCTAACACAACAGGGGCCTAATTCATCTCATTTTATACAGGACAGCAGCATCCTTGAAATCTTCTTAAAATCCTACCATGAAATGTGTGTAATGTGACAAAAGGCGTGATTTTCCTGGTTTTTAGGTTACCAGTGAATACCAATGACTTCAACAAATTCATGCCAGCTGTTGTTGCTGTATGCTGCAGGTTTGGCCAGTTGAAAGGAGTCCAAGAAAGCCCAAAGGCACCCAGGGTAAAGGACTGGAGAGCACTCAGAAACATGCAAGCCTTTGCACTGGGGATTACAAAAATATTTCTGAAAAGCAGTATGTTTGCCTTTGGAAGTGCTCAAGTTTCTCAAAGTCACTGGGAGGACACTGAAAGGCCCATCTTGACATACGATATCCCTCATCTCAGTTACAGGAGTTGATTATGGTACTACACTACACACATGAACACAGCTGGTAATATTTTTAGTTTTTTCCAAGAATAATTCCCCCTGTATCTGGAGATCAGATGGCTCCGATGTGCATTCAGTGCATTCCCATATCACTTCACAAGCATGACTCAATCATCTGTGCTCCTATGAGACAGGTAGGCAGGTATTACTTCATTTTACAGATGGTAATCGCAAGGCGAGAGATTAAATGTCCCAACTGCGCCTAAAGAGGAATTTTGTGCCAGAGCCAGTATTCAAATGTTCCTTGCCTGCGTGTTGTCTACAAGAGCTCATTGCATTTTAAGCTATTCAACTGCAGTCCTTGTGACCACAAGCCATACTAGTTGCCAGCAGTAAAACAAGCTCACCTATAAAGAACATGGGATGGGAGGGGGACAGTACGATGGTACTGGTATGAGAAACCCTGACAAAATGGATGTAAGAAATGACTGTGTAAGTGACCTGTTGTCACTCTGAACAACAGGAATCAAATTTTATCATTTAAGCAAGTACATCATTTACATAACAGCAACCTCTCAAAAACTACTTATAACCCACTTGAAACCTATGGCACAGTTTTAAATAGTGTTGAACTGATTTGAAAAACGAGGTTCTGTTTTGAGCACGCGGTTATTTTTAAATATGGGCCCTTGCACTTTATGTTTACAGCTACCAGACTCTGTCTTAACATCACTCTGTGTATCAGGCCAATGCTGTGCTACCAAGAATTCTGAAAACGGAATCCTACCCCCTACAACAATCACTTCAGAGTGCGTATGAACTATGAACAGGCATCCTGAAACTAAAACCCACAGCTCCTTGGCATATTTCCCAGAAGTGCACCGCAGTACATCAATTTTAGATTGTTAAAAACCAGGAGAAAGAAAATTCTAATAAAAGAATTATTGTTTTTTAAAATAGCAATAAAAATACTTTGAAATTACGCTATATGAACTGTATTAAACATTGAAAATCATCAAGTACAATGACTACTATTTGGACCAAATGAATGATAAAACCAGATTCTGAAGGTATTTTGATTGATGAAGTATGACAAAAGAAAGTGATGTTAAATCACAGACTATTCAATTTTAATGTCTCTATAGTAGTAAGTCACATCTGCAAAAAACTAGAACACATTATATTACTTGTAAGTCTTCATAAAATACACGGTTTTAATAAATAGCATTTGCTAACATTCTAAATTAAAGAGTTTTCAATATGGAAAGTACTCAGAGGTGCCAATATCTACAAAGGAAACACGCTGAACTGCTGCCATTTGTGAAGTCAAACTACAGGAAAATAGACTTGTTGTTGCTGTTGTTGTTCTAGGCAATATTTTGCCAGACTGCAAAAGGCGTAACACCAGGATATATGGGAACCTGAGCGCAATAAGGGAAGGTTCCTCAGTATTTTGCATTTCAGGCCTTAGAAGAATAATACACCTGCAGAACTGCAAGCTCTATGTTAATATATAGAGACTACACTTGTGGCTTAGCTTTTTTTATGTTGTTTCCCAGGTATTTTTGTAATGTAAGCATGAAGATTTGGTGCTTTTGAAACACTCTGTGGAGACAGAAATCACCTCCTCCTGTGAGTGGAGTGAGAGAGGAGGAGGGGGCCAGCAGGAAGGCCGGCTGATGGGCGCTGGGGTGGACCCCCGGCCCCAGAGGCTGCCTTGGGCGGCACCTGCACCGCTCGCACTCCAGCCCGCAGCCCCTGACCTCCCTGTTCAAACCACCTGCGACAAGAGGGGGCAGATTTTTACTTCTTCGCTTTGCCATCAAGCGTCTGTGGAGTGAGATCCTGAGCAACGGAGTAAGATCCATTTTACACAGGCCACCAATTACCATCGCAGAGTGATGGTTTTCCATCGCCGAATTTAACAGCTGATTGAAAAATGACAGATTTCATTTCCCACTTCTCACTCAGCTGGCCACCAGCTGATGTAGTACGTCAATTTTTAAAATATTCCCTAGATTTACGGTGTTTTCACTATTCATAATACAAAGCAATTCTAGAGTATATAATGCGTAACAAGCTAACAAGAAAACCTCTAGAAAACTAGAGAGAAGTTACCAGCATCCAGCTGGGCTCAATTCTGCCAGTATCGCAGCTTTTGGGAAGAACTGCAGTTCACATAATAATTCCATCATTTGGAAAGCTTCCTGACACAAATAAGCTCTTCATCCATGGGGATGTATAAGGAGAGACATACACCCCTCTATGAATTAATGTTTCCTTCCACCATTCTAAATGCTTAATGCAGAACACCTTCAAAGATCATAATTGTAAGGCTATTATGCAGTTTAACTCCCACAGAAAGTACACGGAGCTAAGTGCGTATTTGTCACTGCAGAGGGGCCAGAATTGGGTTTTCCTGGCTTCTAAAATCAGAAAATTGCACTTCTCCAAATGGGCTTTTGATAACAGCTTATTGTTTTCAATCCACAGAATTCAAAACACCGTTACTTACAGTTTTATGTTTGAGACAGAAATGCCAAGTATTCAACTGTGCAAAGCACAGGAAATGCAAATCGCATGTATATACAAAGCACAAAGAAGACAACTCTTTTATTTGTACTTATAGCACAGAGCTAACAAATAATATCTCCATGCAGAAATCAGAAATATAACTGTTAATGCCTGCACGCATATACTTACTTCCAAACTGTAATCACTGTATAAAATACGTGTGGACCGTTAGATGCAGCTGTAGGATTATAGTCCTCTCGCTACTTCTGAAGGAGTATTATTGAGAATTGGCTCAAATTTGCTCTGATTTCCACCTGGGCCAAGCCCACGGAGCCTAACAGAGCCAGAACAAGTGCATGAGTGAGTCCATCCTGCCCAGGACCAGGGACGCGACGGCTTCTGCTGCACAGCTCAGCAGAGCACGGCTGGAAGCAGGAGACCATGGCGGTACCAACCTCCTCCCAGAAAACTGTAGCTGTGGTTCAAGCTAAGTCAGGGTGTATTGGCTTTGTGTGGCAAGGTTTTGGTAGGGGGAGGGTTACAGGGGTGGCTTCTGTAAGAAGGCTGAAATGCTCACATCATAACTCACATGCAAGAGGTTCATTTAAAATCTAACCTGTACTGTTGCACTGTATCTATGTTCTTTTTCTACATAGAAAGGCCATATTTCATCTGTGTTAAATTCCTGTCTTTATATTAAGTCTCCCTTTTCCTCAAGACTCCAGAGAAGTAAACCAATGGTTGATTTCATGTTGTTACTGAAGCCTGCATTTATTTTGAAATAGAGCCCAAGGAAAAAATAAAGCAAGCTAATTAAGTTTTGCTTTGGGCTCAGTAATATCAATGCTCTTGTTGCCTACTTACATTGTTTCAATTCTGCTTTGAAGTTGTTTTCACATATTTCTGGTTGTTTGCCTTATGTTTGTGTCAGCACCATGTTAAAATTCAAGACTTATTTGTCTAATTAGCACTGCCTCGTTTCAGCTGTATGTACCAAAGTCAGGACACAATGCAGGATAACATCTGACAGGTTCAAATGTAACAGGTTCTAGCTTCCAGTGCAAGACCAGCTGAAGTGATTTACCAACCTTTGCAGGTCATGCGACTCTCACTACAGCTGCAACGGCATAATCTATAGGACCTACCCATCAATGCTGAAATCCTAGTCCAGCTAAGCGAATGGGGTTTGCCGTAGCTCAAAAAGGGGAAAAAATATTACCATAAAACTTCTTCCCTCTGACTCTCAACCTGCATCTCTTCAGTCGTTTTCTTTCCCGGTAAACAACTGAATGTGAACACTCTGTCCCAGCTCATAGTTCAGTGATAGTACAGTCCATGCAGAAAGCAAAAAGAATATTTTTTTTTTTAATCCCCCTAACCATGCCATTACGCAGTTTGGTTTATAAGGCACCTTTAGGAGACTTCACTTGGCTTACTTTGTGATTTGTGTGAGGTGTTTACAATTTTATAACATATATATATTTGCACATTATAAATTTGTATTTTAAAATGATCTCTTACCACACTAAAATGTGCCTATAGGTATTGCTTTCTACAGCTAAGAAATAACTTTTTACTTTCTGAGAGAGAGCGATGATTTTGGTGCATGTTAGGCGAAGTTCTAATTTGGACTTCGTGATGAAAATATACATGCTATTTTCAATAGAAAAGTAAATAAAAATTCAGATCCTTAATTCAGAATTGAGATTCTTAATAAAAATAAAACCAAGGAGAATTCTAAAACTCATTGTTGTGGTTTAACCCCAGCCGGCAACTAAGCACCACAGGGCTGCTTGCTCACTCCCCGCAGCCAGTGGGATGGGGGAGAGAATAAAAAAAAAAAAAAAAAAAGTAAAACTCATGGGTTGAGATAAAGACAGCTTAATAGGATGGAAAATGAAGAAGAAAATAATAACGATGACAATAATAATAATTTTAAAATGACAATAATAACAATAATAATAAAAGAATTAGAATATACAAAAGAAGCAAGGCACAATGCAATTGCTCACCACGAGCCAAACAATGCCCAGTCAGTCCCCAAGCAGCGATCCACCCTCCCCCAGCCAACTCCCCCCAGTTTATATACTGGACATGATGTCACATGGTATGGAATACCCCTTTGGCCAGTTTGGGTCAGCTGCCTTGGCTGTGTCCTCTCCCAACTTCTTGTGCCCCTTCAGCCTTCTTGCTGGCTGGGCATGAGAAGCTGAAAAATCCTTGACTTAGCCTAAACACTAGTTAGCAACAACTGAAAACATCAGTGTGTTATCAACATTCTTCTCAGACTGAATCCAAGACATAACACTATACCAGCTACTAGGAAGAAAATTAACTCTATCCCAGCCAAAATCAGGACACTCATGTATAAATCTAGAAATTCAAATAACAAAGGTTTTCTGTATTGGTAATACTCATTGCTACTTACATCCCACAACATGCCTATCCGCCCAGTTTTTATCACTGAAGACACACGAAACATAACCTTGCAATAAAATTCTGTTTCGCAACAGCTTGTTCAAATAGCAAATGAAATTGAAAGATTATCCAAGGTAAAGATGATACATGTGATACACTTGCAGGAGCGCTTTCCAACACATATGCTAAAAGCTTTTAGATACGGAGTTCTGCTACGATCCTAATGACCCTTGCAAAACTGTCACATTCTTTTTCTGCCTGTTTGTAATAAATAAATAAACCTGCTCTTACTGAGACAGTAACAGAAGAAATAATATTTCGATTACTGCAAATATATATTTTCTCTCTGTGTGCGTGTGATAAAAAGTATAGCTTTACACCTGCCTGCCTCTCTGCCAGAAGCTGGGACCATTACCCATGACTTGTGCCGAAGGCTGAGCACACGGACAGACAAGGACCCCGGGACAGAGGACAGCCTCCCAGAGCAGCGCTGGCTGCGATGGAGGCAGCTCCCCCCGGGAAGAGACCATGCCATGTTTATAACCACCCACTGCCAGGCTTCAGCTTCACACCTTTCCTTGTGCCAGGTCCTTCACTGCATCCTCCAGCTGCAGGCACTGAACAGCAGCTATACACAAAGTACTTACAACAGAAGGGCAGCACAGACATTGCAAAGTGGCCACCGCTGCTCTATACAACCCTACACTGAATCTCTTTTGAGAGATTTGCTCATTTCCTGTCCTAGAAATAGAGATTAGTTTTTACAATTCTTCCACCTGCACGCACAACCGAACATAGTGCCAGCTTAGAGAAGAGCGTAATGGAAAAACTATTTTCAGCAGTCTAGGTATTTATTATTCTCCTTCGTAAAGGTAAGAAAATTGTAAATACTTGTGCTCCTTTTCCTCTCGAAAAACCTGAAGGAAAGAGCCATGCCATTTCCAATGCCATTTCCAGCCTAAAGCAGCTACATTAGGAGAAACACAGCAACAAAATAATTTACTGTATAACTCGATCACTGCATGGTTATCAAGGCTATGCAGCTGGCGAGCAGAATTGATGCACGGTTAGGTGCAAATCCTTTGTGGTGGTATGTCACAATACCACATCACTACTGAAAGAACGACTTTTTAAAACATGGACAGCTTGATGACCCTGAACACCTTCAATTAATTTCTGACTATGCCACTTCCTATGGTAACTAAAACCAAAAGTGAATTCTGAAAGGAAGGGTTTATGGGTTTTTTATGGGTTACTAGAAATGTGCTGGATTGTCTTATGATAGCCTTGAATTCACATAAGTTGTGTTACAGGGAACTGGTATTAGTTTTAAGTGTTGATTTTGGAGAGTAATTGAGACTTTGAGGTAAAGTGAGCGTATCTCCCAAACCAGCAGAGCTCTACTGAGGGAAACAGATTTTCAGGTTCTCCCTATAATTTCAACAGCTCCAAATACGCCTATGAATATTGGGCTGCATTAACCAATCTTTGAAGCATACAGTGATTACAGAATAAGAAGAGGAAATCAATCAGATTGTCAGACTATTGTATAAATGCTCTTTCCCTCATCAAAGGTAAAATCAGTTGCATTAATTACAGCTGTATACAATCCAAGAAGTTTTGCTGAAAAGCTTATCACTGTAACTAAATTGGCATCAATAAACACAAAGTAAAAATGTGTTTATTGAAAAATAAAATTCTCAGTTAAAATCTGACATGTCAGATGCTTGGCACATCTGACATAAAACTAAAAAGTGACACTTATTTCCCACTACATTTTTTCTTCCGGCACTTCTTTATAAAATATGCCCATTGACAATGCCAAAGAGAGGCAGGTTACTTGATATTACTAAAATCTATCATTTGACCTTACTGTTCTAAGCTTTCTGCACACAGAACAATAAGGTGGTCCCCAGATGAAGCGATTTTCAGTGTAAGAGCAGAGATCACAGCTGCAGACAGACAGGTATGAAATCACAAAAGAGACAGAACAACCGGTCACCAGCACAGGCACCAGTGTGGCAGCCAAACTTCTCACGAGCTTTTTTCTGTTTTTCAATCCATCACAGAGAAAGAGAAATTTTCTGAGATGAGAGCAACAGAAGTTAAGTTTGGCAGCTGTTTGCAGGGAGCATTTTACAAATTGGACCAGGAAAAGTGGCAAGCTGGTTTCAACGGCTGATGGGTGGTAGGTGCAGGTCAGCATCTTGAAAGTACATTACAAAAGACATACAAAGGTATGGAGAGCTTTGAAAGTGAAGGACATGAAGAATCTGGAGAGAGAAAAATCAGTAGCTTTAGCTGTACCACAGAAATATTGTAACAAAATTTGCAGCATTTAAAACAAAAATGTGAAAGTAGAGACATCACAGTCGAAGAGGTTACAAGCCTGGCTGTAAGTAATTAACGGAGATGTTAAGAAACCATGACAAAATAAAATCAAGGTGAGGAAAACTTATTTAGCCACACTGTACTTGAAGGACTGCCTAAACAAACCTTAGGATCTACCCTGGGACACACGTCTGGGGCAGAGAGAGAGGACCCACAAGTCATCATATTGGAAAAAATAGTTGCTGTACATCTCTCTGCCCTGAAATAAGATACAGAGGGAGAAGATGATCAGTGACTGAGTTAATAGAAGGACAAGAAGGGCCTCCTTCAATATATTAGCAGAAAAGCTACTAAATAGAAAGGCAGACAAATAGCTCCAGTAAGAAAAGCAGGTTTTAAAACATTGTTCTTCACAGAAAGTCTTATCTTCTGCTGGCTCACACTGCTACAAAGGAATAAAGCATGCACTTACACAATTAATTATCTTTTTTTATGAAGAAAAAGATGAACACTATGAGTAACATATGCCATAAAGGCAATAGCAGGAAAGCAATTAAGTCACTAGTGGTCACAACCTTTACAGCATTTGTAAGCACTCTGTTCTACATCTCAGCATCACTCAAAAAAACCAACAAAGAGCCTTAGATTATTTCTTGACACTCATTAAGACAGAGTTAGCTAACTTTGATAAGGGATTTCAAAATCTTTTTTGTTTTATCTCCACATTTGCTGAATAATGAGACTCTAATGGCTGTCAGACAAAATACCTACTTTCTCACCAGTTGTGCAGTCTACTGAGAAATGAGGCTGAAAAACCCGTAGGGCTCTGTTCTAGAAAAATTCCACTGCAAACCTACATGCAAATCAGACAGCACAGTGTATCTATTAACCCTTTGATTACCTTTAGTTTTTGTAAAATGTTTTTTTCTTGTACTTCAGGCCTGTCTGAAAAACAGCTATGTTTATTATAATGAAAGGTTGTTACATGAAATAAATCTGTTTGACACATTCTAAAGAAAACCAATTTTGCTTCCATACAAAGATGAGAAACAAATGGAAGCTATAAATATAAAGCTTTTCATCTCAAACACAAATGTGCACTGAAATAAGCTACAACATATTTTCTCGAGATACTGAAGCTACATTAGGAAACGTCTAGATGGCTCTGCAATATTGAGTGAACTCTGTAGCTAGACTGATTATTTGATTAACTGCATCACTACTCTCCAACGGGCTGATCCGAAGTATCTTTTTCATTTCAGAAATATTGCTTGTTTGGCTATGGTACAACAGTATTGTTGATACTTAATTTCTTAGATATTTTATTCCTGATTTGGCATACCAAAGACTCCAGGGAATTTTCTTACAAAGAAACCTGTCATTTTTTCAGAGTACAAAACTATTTGCAACTGATCAGATTAAAGATGTAATGTTACAAAGGTTTGGTTTTGAAATTTTGGATGGGTTTAATTTTTATGAAAGCAGACTGATGAGAATTAGAAAATATTCAGAAGTACACACGGTTCTGCAACGGTAAATTCTTGCCCTGCAAAATCTATTTCTGTACCTATTTGTACACCTTCCTGACCAGAGAGTGCCTGCTGCTCTGACTACTGGGGTGTCTGAGATGATCCCACTGTATCACCAACAATTTTTAGTCAATCCCTTGCATAGTCGGGGATTCTTGAGGAATTGTTTTTGGTTGGTTGGCTGGTGTTTTAGATCTGTTTTACTGACCACGATCAAGAAAAATCTGGGTGGACTCACCAAGCGGAAAAGATAAAAGAAAAAAGGCACTCACATTTCAAAAGTCTCTTACTTAATGTTTCAACACAATGCAATTTCTCTGTGCAAAGGCAAGAGGAACAAGAAGAAGGGTTGATTCTGCCCTGTTAGCCAAAATGCAGAGGTGTACGTACTAGGTCTGGAGCAAACAAACTAACTTCTAATGCTTACTTGAAGCAACTTGCGCTGTGCAACCATTTCACCTGCTCATCTTCAATTCTGCTTTTTTACAGAATGCAGGTTATATCAGACTTTTCTTTTCCTCATTTGAAAAGAGACTAATACAATTGCCCCCCCTTTTACAATATTTAGACTGAATAGGGTGAACAGCTAACTATGCTAAATGCAGTGTGTTAGTTCTGGAGACACCAGCTTGTCTACAAACAAACACAGAGCAATTTCCTAGTGTACACTGCCAATATCTAATTTCTCAGTGACACATCACACCCCTGGTATAGTAGGTTGGGAAAACTTTCTCTGGAAGTTTGTTCATAAAACTCAGCAAGATCAGTAGCACTATGCTGCCAGAAGTTGAAAACAAGGCGGTTCTAAGCAAGGGACACATAACAACACACAGCTAGCAAGGGTGAACATTAATTTAACAAGTATTCATAAAGTGAGACTATCCAACAGCTTAGTCTTCCTGGGTCCTGTTACTGTATGTCTAGGCAAAGTTACTTTAAACCTACCTTAACCCTTCATCTTTTCTAAGCTATGCCAGTCTGTATTGGCTGGAATGGAAAAATGCAAGAGTTGGAAAATTATCATACAGTTTGGGCAAAGTTTGAAATACAGTACAAATTCTGTTATTACAAAATGTGACTCATCTGGGTGAAAGTAAATGTTTTTGCTCATTAAATTTATTTTTTACTGACACCAGAGATCTATTATTTTGTAAAAATTTTATACTCCCATTACAGACTCTGCCACATTTATTTCAGAGGTCCTGGAATGCAAACTTTCTATAGTACTGCATTGCCTTTTTAACATTTAATAATGTAGGAATGCTTAGAAAAATAACATTCAAAGATTACAATAAACATACTGTATTCTGCCCAGAAATCCTTCACTTCTGCTTAAAAATGACTTGGTTCATCTTCTCAACTATAAAAATAACATTGCCTCCTCCATCTATGAATCTGAAATGTATTACTAGAAACACATTTCACTTGTCATTTCTGAAAAAAAAATCTTAAAATTCTACCCACAGCTGCTAAAATGCTTTCAAACTCAATACAAAATTTATGGATGTCTAAATAAATGAATCAAGAAGAACTGACAATCTGCATGCAAGTACACTCTTGCGAGCCTGTGTCTGAACTACTTACTTGGTACTTGCCCAGGCAGAACTGCCATTGAAGTCAACTATGAAACACTCATCTTCATTTCAGTTAGATTACATCTATAACTGTGCATTCTCCCTGACTTCTGTGGCAGGTTTTCCTGAGGACTGCGAGTATTTAGTCATGCCCTCAAGATTTGATGAATAAATTGCATTTCAAATATAACTTGTCTAACAGACACCAAAATGTTTTCACTCTCCTTGAAAACAAGTAATAAGGAAATAATATGGAACCTATTGTTTGTATATATAAATTTTATGTTATAGGAAATGTAGCATATTTCTCATACCAAGTCAATAACACAGCAGCTGTAGAATTAAGGTGGGAAGGATGATAAAGAAAGATTTTTCAAAAGACCTATTTAAATGTCTGATGTGCCAGCCATGGATATTTTTGCTTTTGTTTTTGATTCAGGATCTCTGAACAATTCTGTATCAAAACCAACTCATCAATTTCTTGTTCTCAGAATTGCCTGCCATTCCCTAGCAACATGCATTTTTCCTTGTGTTCTAAATGCTGCTTGGATTTATGTTATAAAACCGAAGATAAGTATGAGTAAAAATAACATTTACCAAAAAATCCCAAATCAAGCCACACTACTGATTGTGCGGAAGTTGCTGGTAGACCAGCTTGTACTCACAGACGTCTTTTCCTTTACTTAAATAGTTGCTGAGAAATACAGAAAAAAGCCACCAGCAAGACTGTTTTTCCCAACCATAAGTACATGTTTTCCAGAAAAAAGGTTAAAAAATAGAACTTTTATCTCATTTAGGGGCAAAACCAAAGCATCCTGGAGCAACAGCATTGGGCCTGACCCATTCTTTTACATTTGGAGACTAAATTCACTCACCGGCTGAGAGAAAAGGAGGAAATTTAACTCAAATTTTACAGATTCGACACAGCCTTTAACTTTGGCACAACCGGAGAGACAAAACTCCATTCAACTACCAATTGTATGAGTAACTGCCAGCATTCTGTTGTTTATTCTCTGATTATGTGATAAAACTAGATGTCTGACATCAAAAGAATGCCCTTACTTCTTTAGCAATATATTTCTTTAATATATTTCATGAAAGTATTAGGTAGACTTAAACCTATTCCTCCCAGGCTTGTTAAAAAAACTACAAAACCAGCAGCTGTCTTTTTTGGGAGTTTTCCATTCTTATGGATTTAAAGGGCTAATTTCAGTCCTATGTAAATAAAGAGAACTTCCACTGATTTGAATTTCTTAGTCATCTAAAAACAAACCTAGGGCTTGGTTCACGAATTAATTTTTTCTTAGGCAAGTAATACTGTCATTCATCATCAAAATAATAACCGTCTTAAGGTGATAGAGGGGGATAGTTTATTTCTCTCATTTGCAATTTTTACAAAATCTCATTACATAACCCTCACTTTTTAGGGTACTTCTGGATCACCTTTCTTCCTAATAGAAAACTGCAAAGCAGATGAGTGACATTGGTATCTCAGTCTCAACTCTCTTTTTGCCAGCTGCTTCTTTTTTGTCCCACTTTCTCCTCTTCTCCATTTCCTTACCTGAAGACTCAAGAACTATTGTAATAGTTGTTGTAAAGACAATGATGAGTAAAGAATGGTGTGATACATAATAGTTCTGGTAGTGCCACCTCTCTGGTATTATGGCCTCTATGGAAATACACATACATACATTTGCTAGTAATTTTTGTTATTTCATATTCATCTTATTATCATTCCATTATCATTATCATCCTATCCAAAAAAAATCTTTGGATATTCAATAGGCACATCATTAGCAGAACAAACAAGAAAAATAGATGCCTGATTTCATAATATAAAAGGTGCTGAAAGATTAAATGTATATAAATGGATTCGTTAAATGACCTCATACACCTAGCTAAAAAAAACCACTAGCTGAGAGCATCCCTGGCTCTGCTCCCACTGTCCAGCAACATTAGTAGAGTCAATCTTGCTTGGTCCAATGCCTATCTCTACCTCTCCCCAAAGTAAGAAAAACTTTGCATAATTTTAAGGATGCTAATGAAAAAATATACAATGAAATTCCAGTTTTTAGAACTGGAATAAGTAAAAGTAATAGTGGTATACGGTTTTAATGACACAGAACACAAGAATGCTCAGGCACAGAGCACAGCACTCAAAAAGAGTTATTTCGTCTCACAATAAACTTTTGATGCAGAGCTTTTGCTTAAAATTACTGCAGGAGAAAAAGCTTACCATCTCTTCAAAACAAAATCCTGCTTGCATGTATTTCTGATTGATATAATAACTGGAGAAAGAAAAGACTGACCTTTTTCAATTTGAAGAGGAATTGCAACAGCTCATCAATGTAATTGTGTCAGCTGCGGGGCTTATTTTTCAGTTAATGGCACCTATGATCAGTTTTCAGTAGAGGTGCAGAATTTGATATGTGCTAGTTAGCATTATTATAGACAGACTGAAGAAACACCTGGAGCTCCCAGGAGCTTATCAACACCAAAACGTGCAGAACAACTGCTCTTCCATTCAGGTTATAAGACACACATGGAAAGCTGAGGCTTGAATACCCACTTTTGAAAAGTATGAACAGTAAGAGTGACAGGGAAGAAGGTGTTTAAAGATCCAAACTATTATAACAATTTCCTGTCAATAGACTTTGATCTGCTAATTATCCTTTTGGCTAACCTTTCATCCTAAGAGCATAAACCAAACACCAACTTCCTGAAACAGCTACTGAAATAACCCACCAGAAAATGCCCAGAAGCTATTTACTACTAAATCCAGTACAGGCATTATGTGTGCCGCTGACAGTACATTTTACATATCAATACTGATAATATAATGTTCATGTAAATACACGCATGGTACTTGCAATAGTGTATCTGTGATGAATTTATGAGCATTTATTAATTCTATTTTATATTATCAACTATAAGTGCACTGCGGTCAAGCAGCAAATTCTATACTGTGCCTTTACCTCTGTTTTGGGGACAGTTTTAATGGGCGGCAATATAGGCTGATCTTCAGACAGCTGTGAAACACTGAATAAAAAGAGAACAAAACTTACCATCTTCAGAGGGTTTAATGAAAAAAAGCCCTTGAAATTACTCTCCTTGGTGGCTGAATTTGATTGAATTTACTACTTAGTTGACCATAAACTAATGCCTTTATCTAACAGAAATATGCCAGTGCTTAGCAGGCACTATCTGAATACACATAGACACAGATGAATGATTATTTTACAGAGTATAACTTCAGCAGAATTCTTTATGTAGGCATAAATGTGAAGAACTGATGAGGCTCAACAGTAGCTTTTGATGGAGTCTAGACATAACGACAAGCATCTTTGAGGGGCACAAGACAGAACCTCTAAATATGGCTCATTGACACTGGGGGACAGCAAGCCAAACACATCGTTGTCATGTTCCTCTCCTAGAGCCTCTCTCTTTCCCTGCCCCACCCTCAAAATTCAACTTTGTCACAACACATTTTGAGGTCTAGAGGACTTGGGTACATTACAAAGAATCACAAGATTGAAGAATAAATGCCCTAGAAACACCCTAAACTTTGAGGTTCTTATAACGATATCTGTATGACAAATAACCTAGAAATCCCCAGAACAGATATACCACAGTTCAGCTGTGGAGGCTCCATGACTCTACCTCCTAGCTATTTCTGAAGGATTATCTAAAAAAAAAAGTTCATTGGAGCTACGTAAACAAGTCATTCCTTTAAAATGAGTGGAAAACAAGGCGATAAATGGAAATAAATGCTAAGGCGAAAAGCGATTTTGTTAAGAGAACTGGTATCATTTTTAGGATTACTCCAAGTACGGAGATGCATATGGAAAAGTTTAGAATTTAAGCACTGGCAGAAAGATTTTTAAAATAAGCAATGAAAGCAACATGACTAAGGGAGCGTTCTGATGGTGGACTTGCAAAATACGAACAGAGCCCTCCCTTGGGACATTACACCTCATTGGTAGTTGATGAATAAACAGCACTCATAATTGGGACACTGGAGAAATCCAACCCATTGTAATCTTCCTGAGTAAATGTGATTCAACATGTTGGACTCTACTTTATGAATAAAAAGAAAAAACACTCAGTTTTGTTGTCAAAGCACCTACAGAAAGCCCTTAAAGAACTAAAACCCACAGACGAGACCTCAAGGTCAACTTTTCTAAGTCTGATAAAGCTTGGAGTTGCCAGTGCTGTCTAATGGGCCAACTAATTGCCATATGTCTACACGACATCAAGTGGCATTTATTAGGTCCATCAACATGTCTAGGCTGTTTTCAAAATGTGAGGTAGCCCATTTGGTGTCAGACAGCGTACCACACTCTAGCATGACAACGTTCCCCAGAACAACCTCCAGCTGGTTTTAGTTATACAGCTGTAATGACTGGAATAACTCTTACAGGGCCCACTTAGGATCGAGAAGCTGGCAAACAAGTTTCCAGTCGCATTCCTTTCCTGTCGTCCTTGCCATACATAGCAGATCAGCATAGGACTACTCATATGCTGGAATATCATCACCATGACCCTTTGAACTGCTTGTCAAGCTGCCCTGAGACGTGGCTACAGAACAAAGCAGTAGTAAGCGGGGTCAGGATTTGAAACGGGGTCTACTATTTGGCCTAGTTAGGTGTGTAACGTTGCCTATTCCTGTACCAGCTTAACAAAAAGGAGTTTTCACAGAGAATCCAAAGGGTTTATCTGTCCCTACTAAGTCCCAAGTAGCAGAGCCTTTTGCTCTTATTTGAACGAGTACTGAACTTGAAATGCCCATACCTATCATTTCACAAACAGCTCTCACTGGCACAAAGGAAATAGAGCATATACTGAATGGATCAAAGACAGAAAAAAAAATAACCTTACTTTTATAATCTGAAACCTGGTTTTGACTCTTTTGCGTAGTTTAATAAAACAGTTGCATTTACTTCCTGATTTTTATATCAAAGCAAAATGCAAAGAAGGTGATACCACATCATCTGTCTGCTTCATTCTGAACTATTTATTTTGATTTGGAAGTATGATCAAAGAATCCCTCTTTGCTTGATAAGTAAACAGTGACATTTCAATCCAGTTATTATCATATGCATTCCTAAAAGACTCATCACTGTAAGCATCTAGACTATGCTAACCTGGGATCACAGACACCATCTTCTATTGCATTCTCAGAGCTATATTTAAAACACACTCTAAATATTGTAAGCTGTATTATGTACTGGTTGCTACCTCTGCCCTTTTCTAAAGCAATGCCATACATATATGCCATACCTATATGTATACTTCTGTGTGAAGCCATCCTGAAAATATTGGGCTTCCACAGGGACAGAAGGGAATCTTTTCCCCACACAAAAGAGCAGCTCTCAGTGCTGTTAACGCTCCTGTTCTGTAACCACATCTCAAAGTAGCTACAAAAAAGCTTGCAGTGTCACAGTAGTGATTTTCTAGCATATAAAACTATTCTATAGCCATTACTAGACTTTTCCTGAGTGGTTAGAGAAACTGTGTGGGAGACAGGTTATAAAAAGGTTCCCTATGAATGCCTCCAGTCTGCAAATACCCACCCAGACAAGCAGACATGACCCAACAAGAGGTAGGGGAACAACAACCTTGTCACACATCATCTGTGGCATTTTCTTTCCTGTCTGCAGAAACAGGGAACAGGATAGGATGGTGGTACTTACAAGTACCAATAAACAAGTATTTTCAAAATGGTGAAGAGTTGTCCACTTAGAAAATAAGATTGCATAGTAGTCTAATCATGTTAGGATGTAAAACTTGTGCAATCCAACCCATCAATATCCACTTACCCGAGGTTGCAGCCAACTCAGCATTACGGTATTATGGCTTTATCGTTACATGTTTGCTGATGATCAATTTACAAAAATAATTTCTGAGTCATGATGTATTATTAACATCAGCGGGGAAGACCACTTTCTCACAACTTGGGCATCATCATGCTCAGACTGAGTTCCAGTCACCCCTTTCCATTTGGCTGAGACCACTGTTGTTGTCTGCAGGAGACCACATTATTCTGGAAACTTCCCCAAAGACCTTAAAGATTAATTTAACTTTTGTAGCTCTACCAGCAGCCACACTTGTCAAGTTGAAAGGAACAGCTGTAGAGAGACCACTGCATCATAAGTTTTGAAAAATAAGGACTGGATGAATTTGGGTTTTGCCTTTGATCGAGTCATCACACAAGCTGAGCTAACAGTGAAATTATTTTTCCTGTTACTAATACAATAGTGACTTATGACAAATAAGTGTTTTGGATCTCATGCTTTGTCTGACCCACAGAAGACACGGCTCTGTAGCAAACTTAACTTGACGTTTTAGTTCAATATATAGCAACTGTTCAGTCTGGAGAGCTCCAGATCATTTATCATTATGTCACTCAAAATGACAGCACATCAAAAAGGCTGCTAGTTGTGCCGGCTGTGTCATTTTATTAGCAGACCTACATAAGAGAAGAGTAAATTCAGTTTATCAGTTTACTATAATACTCCCTACCCATTCTGCACTAATACCAGTGGAAGTACAGCAGATAACAAAGGAACACAAGAACTTAAAACTGCCTTCTCTGTTCAGCTGCTCATTCTCCTCTTCCATACTCAAGAAAAGGACACCAGGAATGACTTAATTCTTGATGAACATTTCTCAGGAACTTAGCAAGTCTCCAAAGTACAATGGTTAAACAACAGCCCCACAGGTGGTGGAAATTAATTCCCTTCCTTGATTACATTTAGCCCCTACCTTATGTCCTTCTAATGCAAGTTTTTCAGGCCTACACCACACATACACACTCTGAAATCCCCGGTCCTGAAGGCAAACATAGTGCCTGGCCAGTCAGGAGGACAAGCAAAACAGAGCTCACACAGCAGCATCTCTCAGCATGAACCATGGCTTCTCTTGCACCTAGGTGCAAATTTTCATCAAAATTTAGGAGTTTCATTAAAACCTCTTCATCTCATGAATTTTTTTGACACTAGGCAATACAGTCAAAGTTTTGAAGGGGTCAGAGAATAACAGAGATAGAGATAGGTGATGTGACTGTAAGTCTCATTTCCTCTGGAAATCAGGATAAAAAAACCAAGACCACAAATACACCCACGAACTGAAACTCTTAGTATCAGAAATCTTTTAAGGAAAACTAAAATATACCTGTAGATTTAATATATAGTAATAATCCATTTCTCAGAGAACAAAACCTGTGTTAAAATACTCAGAAAAAATGGTATCAGTTAATTTGCTCCAAGGCAAAAAAACCCCCACCAATTCCCAGAAGCAACACAGAGATTGCTGTAGCCGCAATAAGCATTATGTTAAAGAGCTAAACATATATTAAAGAACAGATGAACAACAGCCTCTGTAAGGGAAAGTGTAGCTGAACAAAATTATGGTTTGGTTTCAAGCCCATAGCCTGGTAAAAAACCCCGTTCCCCACCTCTGCGACCAGCATTCCCTGCGTATATGGAGAATTTGCCACTCCAGGTTCAGGTTTTTGTCCTCCCAAACATTTCATCCGCAATCTCCTGTAAAGCAGCAACAGGCTCTGAGGAGCCTCCCCTCCACAGAGAATCCCACTGTTCTCCTAACGGGAAGAAAGTGTTTAACTAAATCGCCACTGTGATTTATTTTTAATGTAGAAACGCTTGCAGTGGTATAATCCAACAGACACAGATGGTAATCTGTCTAATTTGTGCAGAGTAATTAATAGTATAAACAACACACTGTCAAAATAGGGCAATATAAAAATATCAAGAGCAGGTTTCCCTTGTCATTGATGAGATTATTTTATCAAAAACTGAATGTGGACGTGTGAATTATTTTAGGTATATTGCACAGAGAAGAAGAAAATTGAGTCACGGACAGATCTCACGGCCTGGCAAAGGAAACAGGAGACAGATCCAGACTTATGGAAGAGATGATAGAGTTTGTAAAAGATGCTGAAACTTTTGTTATTTGGCCCTCAGCCTTTGGCACAGGCAGGGGAGCGCATGATACAAATACATTATCACAGAATGCATTCTTAACATGTTAAATCCTCTAAAGTTTGAACTGATATCTTTCTTAAGCATTTGTCTGAGTTCTTAGAGTGTACACCTGGAGCAGTAAGCTATTTTAACCAAAGCTATTTTTCATATTTCAGAGAGTAAAATATTTATCAAGTATTTTAAATCTCTTTCCATTCAATAGTCCACATTTTATTTAGATAAATGGTAGTTTGCTACTGTTTTATAGTAACATGGCTTGTTTACCTGAAGATGCTACTTGGATTCATGTTATCCCTCTCAAACCTAAAATGTCATTTGCTAGGTGAATCAACACAAAATTTGGGGCCCATTGTCATTGCTAAGGACCCAGACAAAGACAGTTTTGGCACTGCTGTGAAGAGAGCAGAATGACAAGTAGCCAGTGATATGGAATTGTTTTTTTTCTTTTTTTTTTTTTTTTCAGTGCGTGTGTCAGAAAACTGTCTGTGTCATTCACCTTATGGCATCTGAGTCAAGCTCAGCTCCAGTGAAGAGGATAATAAATGGCTACCAAGGCAGAAGCAAATTTATCAGAAGCAGTCTGTTAGACCAACAGTTGGGTAACCCACAGTAGGTGCTTTCTCCTGGATAACAAGTACAGTATTTCAGACTGTCATTTCAGGAAATTCTCCTGTTTCATTCAGTAACACAACACTGACAGAGCAGAAAGAGACTCAAGCAACTCCACTGCAATTAGTGTTACTGATCTTCCTCAGATTACTAATGGGGCAGGGTGGGGGAAGAAGTGATGTTGAAGCACTAATGAGCTGTGGAAATCAAGAAATATCCATGACATGAGGCTTCACTACATTTCTGTAGGTGTGTTTTCCTGTTTGAGTAATATCACCCTGTTCAGAAAGGAAAAATTTCTTACAAAGGTTTCCTGGGCTTCAGCTAAATACATACATCTCAGACTTGCCCCTCCACCCACATCCATCCATTATTATTGTTGTAGGAACAACATCCACACTTTATAAGAGTAAATTTCACAAGTTTAAAAAAAGAAAAAGGCTTTAGCATTCAGGGACACCAGGTGTTTCACAGATGTGAAAAAGCACTTTGATAATATCAAACCAATCAATTCTGTACAAGAAAGTATAGTAAATAGTTCAGAAAACATCACTGTCATGCAACCAGATTCTTTTGTACAAACACCAAAAAAGGAGAAAATAAAGAATGTATAGAACAAAAAGTTTTCATTGACCTGATTTGTCAGAGATGTTGGCTGTGACTGGCGTGGTGGAGCAGCTTGTATTAGCCTTTGCGCTGTCCTTGGAAGAACCAACTTTGGGTTTATTTTTCGTTGCCTCTAGTGCTTTGACCTTCTTGGCATGTTTACTTCCTTTGTAGTGGGCCTCGGCCTGGCTCTACAAAGGAGAACAAATCAGGCTCACTTTTTTCTGTATTTCTAGATAACACAATGGATGACAAGGCAGAAAAGCGACACTTTCAATAGTAGGCACCATATTATTCCACCTAGAAAATTTTAGTAGCTTTACGCTAACAGTTTTCCTAGATGTAAGTTCTTATATATTCAAACGACAGGATTTTAATGAATGGCACATGTTTTCAGTAACTTGGAAAAAGAGGCTTTGAGATTACATAAAGCTCTTTCACTCCTAATGTAATTCTTTGCTTCTATAGTGTTTAAAGATTTAAAGCACTATACAAATGTAAACACATCCAACTGAGAAAGATGCTACTCAATTTTCATGTACTGTTCCCTAGTCTTTATTGCTTGTAGTTAGAAAGATGTACCATGCTGTAACATGATTAAATAATCCATTTTTCCTTCTGTTTGATCCAGTACAGAAGTCATAAAGTATTTTCATCATTACACTAACAGCAATTGAACCAGGCATTACTGACATTATGACTTCACTATCAGATCAAGCAGGAAGGGTTAAAATGAAGAAACACCATACCTATAAACTTCAATAGACCCAAGTAAAACACAGAAAACTAAATACTTATCAGTCTTGACTGTTTTATAAATTGCCTTGAATAATTTTTTCCAAAGACTAAGAAAATTGGAACCTGAACAACAGGAAGGAGAGGGATTTATATTTATTATCTTTTTTTTTTTTTTTTTTTTTTGGCTAAAGTGCTTTATATATAATGTACTCTTCTTGGTCTGCCCAAACAGAACAGTAGAAATGTACTGAGAGGTAATGTTTACTTCACCTTTGTCTTAAAACTATCTTCAGAAACTAGGTCAATGTTTCTGATGTTGCACAGCTAAAGCTAGACACATAAATAAATGCCTGTTTTTTCACTGATTCTGAGTCCCCATTATTGTTCCTGACTCTACATACCCAGCTGCCTTGACAAATCAGGCCGCCTTTTTAGGTGCAAAACTAAGGAACTACATGCTTAATACAAACTCCAAAGCTTGGAAATTTCAGGTAATGAATTTAAATGTTTTTCTTGACTTCTTAAGAAATTGACTTACCAAAAATGGGTAAGAAACGTAATTTTATACAGAACACAATTTTCAAAACATTATACTATTCAGCAATAGCTTTGCATTATTAGGATTTCCAAACATCATTCTTAAAAATTATTTCAGACATACTACTAGGCACCTCTATTGAAGGTTACATATTAACTGAAAAAGTTAATATTGTAGTTTATTTCAAAGTAAAACACTCAGAGAAAGCATGCTTCATGACCACACCTTGGCACCTGGCATATAAAAACATCAGTGCAAGTAAACTTTTACTATGTTCATGCAAAAACACATTCTCTCTCTTCAGTTGATTAGGACTATTTTATTTAGTTCACTGTGTTAAATGAAGTGAGCCATGAAACAAGACACATGCTTTTTATAAAAAGCAACTATAACATCTAAGATGTTTGAATTCCATAAAGAATACTGCCATAATGAGGAAAATAGTTTTAAGATCAGCAGAAATAGGCACTACAATAGAGTCACCCTGGGACAGCATGTAATAACAGTTTTATCATATGGTAGAGTGTAAAAAAAAAAAAAAAATTATATGCACTGTTAAAACTGATGGGAGAACTGCCTTTAAAATAGAGGAGTGAAGTTCGTATACACTGAAGCTTCTTAAGTGATTATACACCCTGTGAAACACAGTGCTTTCCACCTTGAAAGGGTAGTGCATGTGATGTGTTGTGGCTGAATATTTTCTTTTGTAGATTTCAGTAAGCAAGCATTCAGTAAGAAAGGCTGCTAGATAAGTTTTACTTTTAATACCTTTGAAATTGAGATTTTCTTAAAAAAAACTTTATTATAAAACCAGTAAAGAGTCTCCTCACCAATTGCTATTAGACTATTTCTTGATTTTAAAACATCTGAAATAGTAACACGTCTACAAACACAATTTAAGGATTATAAAGAAACAACTAAACAGCTATACCACTACTACTATGTGCACTACTTAAAGGGACACTTGTCAACTTCTGGGTTGGACTTCTACAGTTCCGAATGTGGGTAGAGGAGCACAGATCTGTTTGCACCCTGTTATGTCGATGGGCCTTACACAGGCACAGGAGTCTCACCCTGTCTCTCTCTGCCCTTGCCGGATTTTGTCCATTTCTCTTAAGCTTTGCTGTTGCTGCCTGATGCACTAGAAGGAGTGTTTGCCATCAACAAAATTAAATGAACTGTTCACATGTTACAGTGTACAAAAAGTGCAGCTAAAAATTGAGGTGTATATATATATACCCTTTCTATTCCAATAGTTCTAACTTCATTTCCATTCCAATAGTTCTAACTTTAAATAATAGCAAGTGCAAGATTTTCCACTCAAGCATTCTCAAGTTGATGATGTCCCTTTAAATATTTGAACTCTATGCTCTGCGCATATGTGTGCTGTTGATAGGATCATATGCTGCTTGAGGCCAAAGCTATAACATAAGAGACATAAGTGCACTCAAGAGAAAGACTTAGTAAGTCAATTCCTTGATAATAAGCCTTTCTGCTGATATTTGCAATAATAATGCCTGCAATATCAGTAATAACCTACTACAGTCTTTGATTCCCTTCATTCAATCCTCATATAGAGTACATGAGACCTGTTGAGAACAAACAAGCCCAGGCAGAATTAAAATTAAGATTTTCATAAACACAAGCAAAGCCTCATGGAAATGTGGTCAAGGGACTCACTTTTGATTTAAGTTTTGTAATTATTATAATCTTTTTATTATCAAATTCATAGTTGTACACTGTAAGACCAAAAGGCATTGTTATGACCATCTAAGTAGGGCTTCTGAAAACACCAGCCTTTTCCAAAACTGTTTGAACTAGTCCATATTCCTTTGGGGAAAAAAATTGTCTAGCTTTAGCTTTAAAGTAGCTAGGGATGGAAAATCTACCTTTGGTAAATTGTTTCAGTGCTTCACTTTGTCAGTTAAGTACATACCATTTATTTCTACACCAAATGTGTCTGGTTTCAACTTCCAGTGGTTGGATTTTGTTAAACCTTTATTTTTTTAGGCTCTTTCAACTCATCTCTGTTCTGTGAGTAGCACAGATCTTTTCAAATATGAAATTAGAGGAGCATTCCTTGAGATACTGAAGCAATGTTTCCTAGCCACATAAGCACTATTTTCTAACCCTTTCAAGATACACCTGAAGTTCAGAGTTTGCTTATTATCCACTGTAGGATAAATCATTTGATTCAGTTGCCTTTTGGTAACTGAAATGCAGTATCAACATGGAACTGTGTTCTGTGTAACTCTGTTAGAAAAACCATTGGAGTTTTCTGGAGTTCTAGTAAACAAAAGAAAAAAGGATGCTGTGGGAATCTCAAATTAGAACGCAAGTTCTGATTATTACTGGTACCAATTATTCTGATTAGTAATGTCCTGATCATTACTAACCCCAGTTTTATAAAATATTTGCACAAGTACCACATCAAAGGCAAACGTATTTGCTCCAAGTCCCATTTAAAACGTTTCTGACACAAATACAGCAATACAGTATAGGTTACGAGGTTTGTAACACACATCATTGAAATACTAAACATATCTTTGAAATAAACCATGACATAAAAAATTTTAATTTTTGGTTAAGACAAGAAGCTGAACATTTATTTTCATTTGCTCTGATAATCCAAAGAAAGTTCTGTACACACAAGGTTTAAAAGTCACATGTATAAAAGAAACATAATTTACTAGTTTTAATACAAAACCCCAATAAAATACAAAACGAAATTAAAAGTAATTATTTTAGGGATGCAATATTTTAAATGGATACTGAATGTACTTTTTGATCATCATTAACATTAACTAAACTAAGTACAACTAATTCATGCAAATTCCATATCATCAAAACAATATTTGAGAAAACACAAAAAGTTAGGAAAACCCAAAATAAAAATATGTAACCTTAATGAAACTCTCTGTACTCATGTACTGTGATGGTTTTTAATTGCATAATACTTTATTCCAGTGTATAGGGCTGCATTTACTGTAGGGCTGAATCAATTCTACAGTAAAATAATTTATCTGTGCCACAATTCAATATTATTGGAATATTTAATATTTTAAATAAACAGATTAAGTTAAATTTATTGCTTACATAATAAAAATTAAATGTCACCATTGAACTTCTATTATTATTATAGTTTTTAAATTAAATGTTTACTAGGTTAAGGAGAACACTTTTTGAAAAAGTGGAGTAAGAAAATATTTCATATGAAAGAACTCCCTACCTAAAAGAAAAATCTAATTTCTACTTGGTTCTAAAACAGACCATGGCCTACTAGCTTGATATATACGCATTGCGACATTTTAAAATGGAATCCCCCTACTTACTAGAAAGTAAAGAAAGTTGTCAAGTACTGCTTAGTAAGATTTAATGAAGAGGAAATGCTTTAAGCTGCAATAAATGTGACATTACATACCAGCATGCAAAAAATACCTTTGTACTGACCTGCCAAATTCTACAAAAGTGTTTATGCATTTGCCTGGCATTATTTTTTGATCAACAGGATGCATATTTTAAGAACTAAACATATGTGTAAATCTTTAGAAGATCATGGCTTAGTGAGAAGCTGTATTTTCAATTCAGTTGCAAATAATTAAGAGTATCATTGACAGACAAATAAATACGCACTTTTCTCCCACTGCTTTTCAAATTTCTACACCTTAAAATGGTGGGATGATGCCCATCCTCCCTTTAAGCAATCTAGATTTTTAGTTCCATTCACAGTCTTTTTAAGTAGTAATTAATAAATCCCAACCAATTAAACCTTGTAACTTTTTTTTTTTTTTTAAGAAAGTCTTCTATGCTATAAGGATTAATGACTTGGTTGTAAGAAAAGACAAGTTTTTCCTCCCTTAAAATTATATTTCATTGAGACACACAAATGATCCAAATGTTACATTTTATTTAAAATCTAAAGGTAATTGTTACTTTCAACTTCAAATCGTTAAGTTTGAAATCTAAGCATCAGGACGTTACACTGTGAGACTACATACAGTACATTAGCCTCATATACCAGATTGCATCTAATAAAACATCAACAATGCAAATCTTTATCTTCTACATGTAAGCATCTGTATTGGGTCTGGCTGAGATGGAGTTAATACTCCCCACAGCAGCCCTCATAGCACTGTGCTCTGCATCAGTAGCTAGAAAGGTGTTGATAACACACCAGTGTTTTGGCTACTGCTGAGCAGTGCTGGCACAGCATCAAGGCTGTCTCTCCAACATTTTTGCCCCCTCCTCAGCGGCAGGCTGGGGCAGGACGAGATCTCGGGAGGGGACATAACCGGGACAGCTGACCTAAACTAACCAAACAGATATTCCATACCATATGACGTCAGCTCAGATATAAAAGCTAAGTAAAGGGAGACGGAAGGGGGGCATTTTTGTCTTCCGGAGCAACCACTACGCGTACTGAAGCCCTGCTTCCCAGGAAGTGGCTAGACATCGCCTGCTGATGGGAAGTAGAGAATAATATCATTTGTTTTTCTTTGCTTTCGCGCGCGACCTTGGCTTTCAGTTTATTAAACTGTCCTTATCTTGACCCACGAGCCTTTTGTTATATTTTCTCCCCCCTGTCCAGTTAAGAAGGGGGATTGATAGAGCGGCTTTGGTGGGCACCTGGCATCCAGCCAGGGTCAACCCACTACAGCATCCTTTCTAAAATAAATGTGAATATCATTACCATATTATAGTGCTTAAAATAACCTCAGTAGCTTTACTTTGCATAAACTTAAATGTGTGTATATGTATAGATATGTGTATATAGAAAGATACAGATAACCAGGAAACATACAGATCATACAGATTCATTGATAGTGGTATTACCTTTAAGAAAACTTTGAAATTCAGGTAAGACTGCAGTACAAAAGATTACAGAAAATTATCCCTGTCAGGAGCAATGACTGACAGTATATTTGAAATCAGCACTATTCATTTTGACAGTTCACAAATGACTGAGTTTTAGAATCTATTTGGCATGTGAATGACTAATTAACTGAATTTATTACTACATAAAGAGACAAAATATTAACCTACTAGATCCCTTCAATGACAACATGATGTAAGGTTTGACTAAGTCTAATGGTTCAGTGTGTATGTGTGTGAGATCAAGATTTTTTCAGGTTTCTTCAGGAACTGCCGAAGCAGCCCTTCAACAGGTCTTGATGGAAATAAGACCACTGGACCACCAACACTTGAGCTGAATGCTTGAATCTGCTACCACATTATCCAGTCTGACAATTAACATATAAAATTAAAAATATGTAGAGCAGCATGACATTAGGAAGGAGAAATACAGAAATAAAAGGAAGCTCTGACGTATCGACGTGGGAAGTCTGGGTTCATGCCTTAAGCTCTGCAATACCAGGTGAGTGCCATAACTAAATGGAACTGAACATGGGGCCTCGTGTCTCCTATTTCTTCTTCCTTGCTACTGCATGTTTTTAAAGCAGGAATTCCACCCTGGATGGAAGTCTTCTCAACAACAATTTTATCTCAAATGCTGTATTCATTTGGTGTCAATACAATGGTAGTCTCCAATGAAAAGTATTTTGTTGAAAATGCCACAAAAGCTTCTGCCAATACCACTTCAAGCACATAGACAATTTACAACTGGAAGATTTAACAGATATGTAGTAATCCTGAAAACTTCCATTCTGCTCTGGAGTATCTACAAAGATAAATTCTTCCTGCATACCATAAAAAGTTTTACACAATTCTAAGCTAAATAAAAAAAATCTAACATGTCCTAAATATAATGTACACTGTAGAAAGACCACCTCTCAACACCTGTGTACCTGCCCACTTTTATACATCAAGCTGATTCCAATTCCAGGGAGCACATCATTAATAAAGAATTTCCTTATTTTACAATTATTCCAGAATATTTACAACATCCTCATAATATTCAGGTCTTCACCCTAAATTATCAACAGCTTGAATTACCCAAGCTTATTTTGAAATCAATAGAATTTGCATCTGAAAGATACAAATAAGGCCTAAGTAGTGTTGGAAGAGAAGTAATAGTATTCGTGTAAAAGCATGGATCTAAGCAAGGCCGTGACTTCCAGAATTCCTGATAACTACAGAATTCCACCATAACTACATAGTCTCAAGTACAAAAAAATTCATTGTTTTTGCAGGTAAAGTTCTTAGTGTGGAAGTAGCTAGGTTACCCATAATTGCGTTACATTAGGGAATAAGGAGAAGTGGTTTAATGAAGAAGTGTGTGCAGCATCCCTGTGAGAGCTCTCCTGACATGGCTGCAATGGCAGTGGTCCTAGAGAAGGCATCTAACTGTGCAAGACTGGAGGAGCACAGAGGTATTTATATCCATAACATATTGTCATTTTAATTCACAGCAGGTCCTAAACTACAAAGCTCCCTTTCTTAAAATAGTAAGAGATCTACCAAATGTTTTATCACATAGTTTACCTGTTAGAACCACATTGCAACAGTATGCATATTTATGTGAGGAATATATAAATTAAGAAGAATTTAGACTAATAAAAATTACATGACGTGATAAATTAGGAAGTGGTGTTGAAAAATTTAGTTTTAACTCATTTGATATTAATAATAGATGTAATTGAAGAAATCTGCAAAACAGAAGTGTTCATACATTTGTTATACCAAAGCTATACGTTATTTTTTCAATTCTGTTCTCAGTGGATTTCTAAAACCTAATTGCTCCAAATAGTAAGAGAGATTACTGTTGAAAAGGACATAGAAAAATCAAAAAGCTGTGAAGATCAGCCGTGTCATAAGTCAACTCATATTTTAAATATCTAACCAAACTTAGTTAAAAGCTCTGTTAAATACTTCTGTTAAATAGTTCTGTTCTGTTATTTGAACAGAACTTTCAGCACGTTATAACCCTGTACCCTATAATCGTGCAATATTTCTGTCATGTTGGAGCTAACAACTTTCATCATTTTGTCAGTTCTGTCTGCAAAACAGAAAATTACCTTCACAAGTTCCTGAGATTTATGCTTTTAATTACCTCCTATCCGCTTCACTACCCTCCATACCCAAAGAATCAATATAAATAGTCTTATTTATAGGGAAAATGTAAAACATTTGACAAAAGACAATGACAGTTCTGGAGATTTTTATTTGATGCTATTGATTATTTTGCGTGTTATCGTTTTGACAGCATGAGTGATTCACTCAAATTTGCAAAGTTAACATTTGGTAATACTTGCCTAAACTTCAAAAATTTGCCTTCTGGCTTTTGAAAGAGATGATCACTATCATCACATCATTTTTATTAGCTATAAATGCATTCAGCAATAAGATGACCTTCCGCATCTCTTAATGCCCAACTGTTACATCTGCTTTTTCTGATCTGTCTGCAAGGTGTTTTTTCTTGATTTCCGAGTCTTCGCAGGTGACATCAAAAAGCAGTACCAACTCACAGTTATTACTCACAGAGCAACACACTGTGCAAACACAAGTTTATTTCAATCAAATGATATCCTATCAACAAGATGGTACCTACCAGGATGTATCACAGTCAAAGACCTTTCTACCTCAAACAGAAAGTCACAGAGGGAAGCAGATACTTATTCTAGACGTGACCAACAGATGACAAACTCTGCTTTCAAAAAAACCACCACCAAACAAAAAACCGAGCAAAAAACCATGAGCACTGCTGGCTGGACTGCTGGCATAATATATTTGTGAGTTTGGAGTACAGAGAGATCTGGCTGCTGAGGAAAGGGGCTGGATTAGCACTGACATCATTGTATAGTGCCCAAGCTCCAAAAGCTCTGCAGACTATCAATACAAATAAGGAGGGAGAAAAGCAGAGAGGAGTTACTTGAACATAAGGTGATGATTCATAGATAGGGAGAAACAAGCAGTTCTGCAGAAGCCAAACAAGCATCCTTGCAACTGCAACTCACTTTTCTCCTATGGCTGCAAGCTACAGCGTCAGACGCCATAACAGAATGTATAATACACATCTTGGGGACAGTCTGGCCAAAGCTCCACAGCTGCTGGAGAGACTTACTGCCACACAGCAGCTGCAGGAGATGCTGCAGATTCATCTGGTGGCCAGGAGGAATGAGACAGAACAAGCCAAGAGTAGGAAGAGAAGGAATCTATGTGGGATAGCAAACAGCCATTTTTCCCCTTGCCCTGTTGCTACTGGACCCTCTTACAGGTATCATAAGGATTCAGCAAACTCACTCAAGCTGCTTTTTGTTTATGCTACAATGTCTGTAATATAAACAATTAATATCAGCAAGCCAGACCTATGTAATGAATATCAAAATTTATTTAGCAAAGCTTATCTATAGTCCACATAGATATACCATGGGTTGGAAGGAATCCCAGAATTCTTAAAAGGAAAAAATATTTTTTAAAAGGCTAAGCTAGATCTTTCTCAGCATGTCTTGCTTCCTCTTGGTGCAATACAGTTACATCCCTTGTTCTGATGGCCTTTAAGCAAGTGTAAAATCTGAGTCGCTATCACAATCTGTTCCATGATGAGGATTCTTCCTCTTCTGCTGCATGGTCTCTGGTGGTAGTAAACATAACCGAGATATCTCTTATTTTTTCTGAGCTGGATTATAACAGGAGATCGTAGCTTGAGCTTTACTGACACACTAGTCATTGCTGCATTGGAACACATCCTGTTTCATCATCATGTAGAAATTAAAAGATAAAACAGTGTTAACAGATATTTTGACACCAAGATGGAAACAGCTGTGTTTATTCTAATATATTGGAGCAAATCCAACTGTAACTATTAATGGATGGCATTGTTTTATCTTTTTTTAAAGAGTTTTCCAAAAAAAAGTATGTTCCTCTGCATAACAGAATAAAGTTTAAGCAGGCCGGAATAAGTATCTCACTGACTATTCTGACTAATCAATCTCATCAACTACCAATCCTCATAACATTATCCTTCCTAAACTGAGATTTCCAACTTAATTCAACAGCAGTTGACTCCTGGTATCTACCATCGTTAAAAATCAGTTTAGGAGAAAGCCTTTTCTCTACTCCTCCCTCACTTTTTTGCCATTTCACTTCCTTTGAATTTATGAGAGCTCTACTAACTTCCCAGTTTCTGGTATCATAATCTTGCGATCAATTAACTTTCTCCTATTTCTTTTCATGATTTTTCTCCTGACTAAATCCTGCTTCCCCCCCCCGCTTCAAAAAAAAGAAAAATATAGAAGAAAAAGAAAATAGAAGGCAAACCTAATGATTGGGGATTCAGTTCTAGAAGCAGGCATCCAGTGTAATTTGGTACGTCCTCAGGTGCCCTGCCTGACCTCCAACTGCAGGTCAGGTCTACCAGCCTGATGTGGATGTTCCAGATACCTCAGATACTCAAACAACAAGACACTTAGGTTTAGGCACCCAATCCCACTCTAAGTACCAGCTAGAGCATCTTAACTAGATCACACCAAAAATATTGTTGAAGCAACCTCAGTTATCACTGTTGTCAGGTCAATACTACTATTACAGATAAGATTCCCATTCAAGAACCTCAAAGTTCAGGCTGTTAAAACAACTTTAGTTTTGTGTTACTTCACAGAGATGGCATTTTATTTTTCTGTTTCTTAAGATGTTGGATCATCTCTTCCGTACTACAGTTTCTCCTGGAGCTGACAGAGCTTGGAAGGGGTGCTCAAACTGTTCGTGCCAGAATTTATTAGCAGAAAAACACAACTTCCAAATTGACCAAACTGCAGCTAATGAATTCTAGAAAAGGACAAATAGAGTATGATGGTAAATGTCTATGAAAATGTCTATGAGTCAAAACCCATCATTTCTTTTTTGGAAGAGGATAAACAGATCAGGCTAAAACTAGACTGAATTTAGAGTTTGTATGCAGGTGTTTTCTTCATGTTGTAATTTTAAAAATTGACTGGGAGATCCTGAAGAATTCAGCTAGGAAACACTGTTCAAATTATAATATTGTAGAATTAAAAATAGCATTATCCTAGCAATTTTTATTTTTTAAAATACAGGAGGCATCACTTCAACACTAGATGTTTACTCCCACATTAGAGACAACCTATTTTAAAATTTCCTTCCATCCCTGATAACAGACCTTCTCCTCCTGCAGATAGCTGCAGATCCCTGCCTCTGAATCTTATGCCAGAACACTCTCACCAAAGCTAAACCTGCAGACACACTAGCAGAAGAAAACTGAAACCTTTGCAATTTACTGTATTAATTTAGTGGAATGTTTGAGAACTATAAATTGAGTAGACTGAATCTTTTGGTCTATTGATCCAGACCAGTGGGTGTCCACAGTGTGAGGAAAAGATTGCAGGCAAGGAAACCAATTTTCTTCTCACAGATGAATATCCACTGGTCCATATGTTACTCATGCAACAGATAAAGCACTACTAGAATCAGGTCAGAATCTTCAAACACAATGCAACTGAAATTCATTTAGGAAAACAAAAGTAAGAAAACTACTTAACAGCTTACTTCTGTCATTTTTATTCCATTTGCCTGCATAATTTAGGTCAAAGGAAGTTCAAAGGAAGAAAATGCCCATCGACAACAAGGACCATATCAGCCTTGTAGAGCTAGAAGAAACTGCAAGTGTGAAGTGGATGTACTACAAATCTCATTCTGCAATGTGCTATGCTCAAGGTTTTAATACAGGTTATCACAGTTTGGTTCCAACCAAATGGCTCTGAATACCTTCTTAGGATGTTACATGGCAGAACTGATTCACTGAGATTCAAGAATTACAAGGTTCACAAATACCCGACTCCCTTTTCCCCAACCCATAAACACAGGACGGATTATAAAGACTATTCCACCCCCTAAGCATAATTTCACATTATAAAGGGACAAAAGAAAAATACAAGCAAAGACTCCAGATTTTTATTTCTGTGAAGGAGCTTTTAACAAGCTAAGAAAGAACTATAAGAGTCTGCAGAATTTAGCCGAAAGGCCATTACCTCAGTGAAATTATAACAACACAGATTATGGGCGGGGAGGGAGTGGTGAGAATAATATCCAAATAAAATAAGATCTCCCTCTCTTGGAAAAAAAAAAAAAAGGCAACACACACTCAGATAAATAACTCTTAAGGTCAAAAGACTGAACGTGGAGGAAAGATTTAAAAGCTTCCCAGGAGAAGCTGAATAGTCCAATGAAAGGCTAGAAAGCTTTTAAAATACAAGTGCTATACTATGAAAACTCATTCTCCAAATATTCCTGTATGTTGTGGTTATGAAATATTTGTGAAACTTAAATTTATATTTAAGTGTTTTCTGGTATTAGTAACACTACTAGAACCTCAGCGCATTCTAAAATCAAATTTCCAGGTTGTTTGTGAATGTCCTGGTAAAGCAAACTGCTGTAGAAAGTAAGGAACTGCATTTTATCACTAACAGCAGCACAGTCATGATGCTTCATCTTTTCTTACAACCATTCATTACAAAAGGATGATGATATTTTCTAGTAAGTAGAACTGAGCATACTGATCACATTTAGAAAGAAAGGAGCATGACACCACATGAATATATCCGCCCCAGAAGAAGAAACAAGGGTATACGCTGCCATGCTTTTGTGATGCCACTATTGAAAGCAGAATACAATATGCACTTTTTGTTCTACTTTCTTTGTAAGTCTAGATAGGAAGAATTGCTTGGTTGGCAGAAGTACAAAATGATATAATATTTCAGCTCTTTTTTTGTTTTGAGCCACTAAGTTGTGATTCAATCCGTCTCTGCCTGAAGTGCTGTTTGTCCACCTGAATGTTGGTGCAGACAAAGTGAGCGACTCCTCTAGGGACAGGACCCATCATCAGTGGGACCCTGACCTCACCTCAGGAGGAGAGGGAAGAGCAGGAACAGGCTGAGCTGCCTCCCTCGTGACACAGTAAGGTCCAGCTCAGAAGCAAGATTCAGATCCATGGAGCCCATGGAAATTTTTTAAAACTTTATTGGTTCTTTGCTTAATCAGTAAAAGTAGGTATCTGGACCAAATATCAGAGCAGAAAGATTTTTTTTTTCCCTTAAATCTTAACCTTAAAGAGGAAAGACAAGTGAACTAAATTTTAAATAATGAGTTTTGAAATCAGTTAACTAAGTAGATATTGCCACTTCAAAGAAAGTTTAATAAGCTTGTCAGAAGATGACAGATTTAGAAATTAATTTGAAGGTAAAATAGCACTGCTTCAAAATCCCTACCAGCCTAGACAAGAAAGCGAAACTGGGGAAAACACTTTACAAAACGCTTTTCAAAGTGGAATGATAGAGGCAAAGAAAATCAGAATAATAGGTATGGGTGCTTTACTGCGAATCTCTAGGAGCACCAAGTACTCAAAGCCTTCGAGGAGGTGTCTGCAAACTATTTCTTAGACTGAAATTCTAACAGCAAAATATATAATATTAACACATCACTTAAGGATTTGTTCTTACACTTGAGATCAACAAAAAACCTGAGAATTTGGTGGGGTTTTTTATTAGCTTAATGACATTAGTAAGTAGTCTCCAAGAATAAATACATAAAGTGCCAAAGGTCATAATTTTCTTAGACATAGTTTTCTTGAATTTCTTTAATTTTCAAGCTACTCAGGAAAAACATATGTATTTTAAACATATCAGTCAATGTACTCTTTTGTAATGCATTTATACCTCAGAAAACACTTTCCTTGAACTTTATCATACTCAAAGAGACAGCTAGATGTAAAAGTTCATATTTATTACAAATTAAAGCTACTGGAAGAGTGACTTTATTAAGAAATCTGAAGATGTATTATCAGCAAGGATGTAGGAACAACAGGAAAAAGATATTTCTTCTGGAAGAACAGCGGTTATGACATGGAGAATTCACAGGGAAGCTTTTCTGTCTGCTCCCCCTCCTTTTTTTAAAAAAAAACCCAAACATTTCTTTTTGCAGTACCTCTTGAAGGTTACTGGACTGTCAACTGGGATATCGTCAATGGATGCGGCATTGGATATTGTGCCAGACCCATTCAAGAAAGTCAAAGAGCAATGTACCTTTATGGACTTCCACCTCTGAGTGGACAAAATACCAGCCCAGCAGGCTGAATAGAATGTAGGCAGAACTGGAATGATTTGTTTGTTAAAAAGAGGTTTAGATTAATTACACCTAATGTACAAAAAAAAAAAAAAAAAAAGGAATTACAATAGCCGATACTCACATCAGAGTTAAAGCGAAGCTGGCAGACATTACAGGAAATGACTTGTTTCTTCTTTGGGGGAATGGACACTCCAAATGTATGGTTTATTACTGCTTTTTGCACAGGATCCATCTGGAGAACAAACAATAATCAATTTACAACTTTTCAGGACAATATACAGTACAGAAGAAAAATAAAAAAATAACACTTTCTGCTGGAAGCTTTTTCTTTTCTTTACTTTTTTGAGATAAACAGGAGGAAACAAAATTTCAGCCCTCATCATAATTAGATTTAACACAGGTTAGGGAATTGGTAGCATGCCAGAACTTATGAAGAAAAGGCAGCTCCACTGTTGCTGCCATCCCCAGGCTACTGAACAGTTCCCCCTCAACCCTGCACATCCTCTGTGCTGCAGGGCCCTGCTATCGCAGCTGAATTGCTAAGAGCCCCCTGAAAGCCTTCCCCTATCACCTGCTGATCCAACAGACACATTATAAGAAACCATTCAAAAATTCTGCCCCCTAAAAAATCAGTCATTTATCTCTACTTGGTTTTTTTGTTCCATGACAGATACTAGCACTTATTTGGAAAATATTGTCTCCTGGAGACCTCTTTGTGAGACGAGGTCCTTTGCAGGCTCCATTAGAAACTCCACTTGCTGGGAAAAAAAAGGTCACAATGCCCAAACATTTCCATGCAGAACTGATGAGTGACAGAGCCCATGTGAAGGTTGAAGTTCAGAGGAGCACGCAGGGAGTGTTTGCACTGGGAAAGGGTACTGAAGTTACCACGCTTCAGAAAACATTTTAACACTGTGAAAAATGTGAGATAGGTGATACACTGAATATATTAATTTTAAATTTGAGTGAATATTTTTGGGAACTGGGAACTTATTACATCTTTGCTAAATACCAGGACTCCTGTTGGTCACCAGTATAGAATATCCTCAAGATCGCAGAGAGCTCTGTTGTTAACACTGCAGGAGCTGGGGAATAGCACTGGATGTTAAGGAAACGGAGTTTATAACTGCTACTGTGTCGAGGCCTCAGTTAAGCATAATATATCATTTTTTCTGATGTGGCATGGATACAGCTTAAAATTAATTTCCTGACTCAAAAAGATTCAAACTTATTTTTCTAATTCAAATAAAACAGAATCTCTGGTCTGATCTCACAGCTGATCTTGCTATGAGCATGAGGTTGGACCAGATGACCTCTGAGGTCCCTTTCAACCAAAATTATCCTATGAGCATCTGTGCACATGTGGTCCTCCATCCTTGTTTAAGATGAGAAATGGATCCTGAAGAGGAGAGGACAAAAAATCTACAAGAAAATATAAGTGCTCATTTCCCAACTTTGTTTTTGAAATAGCTCAGGAGAAAATAGTTGAATTTTTTATAAAGTTGTATTTTTCTGAAGCTTGCTTTGCAGTCACAGTGATGGTTTTTTGCCTTTACAGTACTATTTGAAGGAACTAAACTTGGCTGTTAAATCTTGGGTGGTATACATCACATATTTGATACTAAACCGACTTAAAAAAGGAAGAGAGAAAAGTTAAAGTTACTGATTCATTAGTTAAAGAATTGTAACAGTAAATTAGCTGCTTCCAGACTTTCTAAATCTGAGGATAAAAGACTGTAATTTTCCCTTAGTACGCATTTAAGCTTCCAGAGGAGCCTGCACTAATGAGGATTTTCTTCACATATATGCACATGCACAAATACACAAATGCAATAAAAACATATTGCATTGTATCTGCCTGAGAAGACATTCTCCAGTAATGTATTAGCTAACATTAAACACTTAACAATTTCTTTGGACTACAGCTACATAGGTTTCTTGCTACATTCCTTTTAAACCAAATGCATGGTTTTGTAAATGTCATTGATAACAAATTTTCTGGAGTGATAATAGAATTTTTATCAGCTTTTGCCTTTAAATACTATTTTCATTGCCAAAGAGGTACCATATTAAGACAATTACAAAAGTAAAAATACTTCATCGAGAATGAATTACTGAATTATTAAATGACACAGTGTTGTTACAATTAATGTGATAAAGTCTAAAAAAACCCTAAGATAAATATCCTTATTTCCTGTTTCCTCTGTTTCTAGAATATAGTGACAGTCCAAAGTTTAAAAGCTTAAAATATAACAAAAAAACCTCTGTTTCTGACTTGTACCATTTATTGCATCACCCTGCATAATCTATCACAATTATACACCCATATTAAAAGTTTTTTGAGCATCCATTTTATAATAGATACGCCAGTCAGTATATATTATTACATTTATAATATATATTAAAACATTGCTGTATCATTAAAGGAATAGTTTTGGGTTTGGTTTTAAATGGAAGATATGTTTTGCTTTTCAACTTAACTATTAATTGTTAGATAAGGTAATCTAGAACAAAAGAGTAATGCTGAAAAGTACCTCAACCATCTGAAGTGTCTGAGATCGGTGAAAAGAAATAGCAAAAATACCCACTAGCGTCTGCAGTCCCGTTTAAAAAAAAATAAAAAGGGAAAAAGAAGCAGTGATCAATGATTCCTCTGTGCATTCCAGATAACAATCCACAGCACTAGTGTTAGGCAATGCCGTTCAAAACCATACAATGCAGACTATGCACAAAGTCCCAGTTTCAAACAGATGTAGCAGCACAAGGACAAAAACCTACACAAATAATACAGCTCACGCTGCTTCCAGAAAGTACCACTCGGGATCCCCAGGGGATCGGTTAATGATCCTTCCCAAACCAGAGCCCTGCATGCAGTCTGGTCATGATTAGAATTCAAGAAGTGCAACATTAACAATTAATAGGTTTTAAATATATCAGAAACTGGGGTGGATTACAGCATGCTGGAAAAATAAAATAGTATCTCTCTGTTAGAAGATTAATGCTGCAGGGTAAACTGATCTCAGATCACTACACAAAATCATCCTTTTCATTGCAGGGAAGGAGGGAAGGAGTAGGAAAGAGGGAGAGAGTAATTTGTTGAGGTATATTTAGGAAATGATGCAGCATACTTTGCCCAGTGGGAAGCACCAGTATTTAAAAACCAGTTCTATAAAACAAAATAATAACAGAAGCTAACAGCTACCACAAATGCAAATAAAAATCTGCACTACGTTGTTTACGTTACAGAAGGAATTAATAAAGCAATTCACAGTGCTCTGTTTCCCGGTTTTGGCTGAGACAGAGTTAATTTTCTTCCTGGTAGCTGGCACAGTGCTGTGTTTTGGCTTTAGTATGAGAATAATGTTGATAACACACTGATGTTTTAGTTGTTGCTAAGTAGTGCTTATCCTAAGCCAAGGGTTTTTTCACTTCCCCATGCTCTGCCAGTGAGGAGGTATGCAAGAAGTTGGGAGGGAGCATGGCCAGGACAGCTGACCTGAACTAGCCAAAGAGATATTCCATACCATAGAACGTCATACTCAATATATTAACTGGGGGAGTTGGCCAGGAGGCCGGGATCACTGCTTGGGGACTGGCTGGGCATCGGTCAGCAGGTGGTGAGCAATTGCATTGTGCATCACTTGTTTTTCTTGGGTTTTATTTCTCTCTCTCTTCATTATCTTCTTTTGCTTTACAATTATTATTATTATTATACTTTATTTTATCTCAGTTATTAAACTGTTCTTATCTCAACCCATGAGGTTTACTTTTTTTCAATTCTCCTCCCCATCCCACAGGGGGTAGAGGTAGGGGAGTGAGCAAGCAGCTGCGTGGTGCTTAGTTGCCGGCTGGGGTTAAACCACAACACTCTGGTAGCCATAACTAAGTTTAAAAACCTTTCAGTCTTGTTCTCCTATTTCAATTGGTTTAATAAAAATTAAATTTAAAAATGTCTTTCCAACAAAGTTGAAGGTACTATCTTTTTGCAACAAGTCTCCTTAAAACCACCCAGACTATCAAAGTGAGCGAGGATTAACAGAATCCGGACAGGTTTCAGCAGTAATCTACTACTACTTCTTCCATTTCCCGATTTCAGAACATGCAGACATGAGAAATACTCTACAACTACTGAGACTGACAACAATGACTTTCAAAGCACTTAAAAAATGCAAATGCAGCAACAGACAATCCAAAAGCATAGAAGAACCGTTAAACTCTATTGAAACTCCATCTAGCCTATCATTTTATCCCCCCAAACAATCATATGTAGTTACCAAGAGAAGAACAGGAGCAGCACAAACATACGTCATATTTCCCCTAACTATTTTTACCAGGTTGACATATTTTTCCACCAAAAATTTTCCAGAGCCAGGTGTTTTCTGTGTATTTGCTAAATCCCAGTGACCTTTTCTTGCATAGTCACTCCTGGAACTGATGTAAAACAGTTTGCACTCTGCATTGAGTTCCAATGCCTACAATCTGCTGTGTCAAGAAACAATTCTTTTTGGTTAAACGTAGCTCCATGCAACTCAATTTTATAAGACCTGTACCACATCCCAAGTTATCTCTGTGTTGCTCAGTCATTCTGTGCATGGAAACCGTTCCATTCCTTTGAGCATCCTTTTTGCCTTTCTCAATTCTACCACAATTTAACAAATACAATCAAATATTTTGAAGACATGGACAGGAACCATATACAATACTCAGGGTGGGTCAGTACTGAACCCTGAGCCGATGTTTTCATGGAAACACCATTATAAACCTGTGATCTCACTCCCAAGTGCTAATGGCCAATTCATGGCACATTACTTTCTACATGAAGTTTTGTGAAGTTTTCCTTGCACGTGCATCACTTTACATTTATCTAGATGGAACTTCACCAACCATTTATTGTCTGGCTTCTCAGTCTCATTAAGGTCTTTCACAATGATTTTGTCTTTCTTTGTCCTTACTACCTTGAAGAACTTCACCATTAGCAAACTTCCTCAGCTCGCTCGCCTCACAAGCACCTTTTTGGCATGTCAAGATCCTCCTATGCCAATTTAGTCTTCTTAAAAACCTTTGCCAACTCATTTTGTGAAAACCCTTTTGGTAATTCAAAATACGTCACATAAAACATCCTTATTCACATCTTTGTTGACACCTACAAACAGGTTTGTAAAGAAGGATTTATCTTTAAAAAGCAATTATGTTGACACTTTACAGACAGTCTACAGCATGAGGTGTCCTCTTATACTATTCTTATTAAGGTTTCTATTTATTTGCCTGGCAAAAATATGCCACCCAAAAGCTTACATTCTCCATGGAATGGGTTTTAAAAACTTGCATCACATTTGCCACCCTTCAGTCCTCAGGTACAAAAGCAGTTTTATATGAGCTGTTACATATTATCATCAGTAATTCAACAATTTCATCCTTGAATTGCCTTATAATGCTTGCTACCAGAAATTCTCCCTGCCCTGCTGTATGTCATGGTACCACAGATTCTTCTGGTGCCTTCTGGGAACTGAACAAGACTACTAAGAGACATCAAAGTAGGCATAGGAAGGAGAAAAAAAGTTGAGCAAGTGCATCAGGAGAACTCCTTCAGTAAAACTGAACTTCTCGTTATATTAAAAGATCTCTTTACACATAGCAAACACTACAAACACCAATTTGTGAGTCTCAGAAATAAATTGCACTAATCCTGGCAAGAGCTAAGTTGCTACAAACCAAAAGGTTAGGTGTATTTTGTAAGCCTTTTGTTTAAATGAGGTAACACTACGTTGCAAGAAAAGCTGCTTTTTATGATGTTGGAAATCCAGAATGCTTGTATTAGTTTTTGCTCAGGTGCAATCTCCAGTTTAAAAGTTTGGATAAACCCAGATGCTTATCTGTGTTGAAGCTTTTGGTGCTTGCCTAGTATCCAGGGGTAAATTGCTGGTTACACATCTGAGCTAGTGATAGTGTGCTGATTTACATTTGCCATTTCTACCTAATAACCTAATTTCTAAGCTTTCCTTCTCTTCCTGATCTGCTTAGCTAACTGAAGCATGCTAAGCAAGTGTCATAACATGCTATTTCTACCACTCCAACAAAAATCTACACCCAAAACCTCTGTCTTCTCATAACAGCAGCATAACCTTAAATATGAGTAAGGTTTAAAATTGTGACTGGGAATTTATGCCCTCAATTCAGTTACCTCTCATCATGATGTAACTCTTTGGGTCAAATCTAGAGTTGTCTGTTAGACAAGCATTTGTAAACAGAATATTGGTAAGTGGGTATAAGAGATTTAACTGAGTATCACTTAACCACTGGGCATTAAGAAGCTTCTGAAAAAACACTGAGAGCGGCCCTACGGCATACTGTGTTGTTCTACTCTGATAAAGCAAAATTTTAAACCGTATGTGGAACAAACTGATAATATAATCCAATGTCTCCCCCTGGCAAAGGGAGAAAACAGTGGCATATGTAAATTAAAAATGCAGGAGCAGCATCTAAATTAAATTCTGGGATTTTTTTTAAACCGTTGGACAAGACTTCTTATTTGTGTGCCATTATTATTATTATTAATTATAAGTAGGCAAACAGCAACAAATATCCTGTAGATCAGATCTTTTCAACACCCTTCTAGATCACAAGGCCTATCTGAACTACTCCCGTGTTTGAGCTCCAGTTGTCAGGAAAGCTGAGCACACTGCCACTATGGACAGTGACCATATGCTGAATCTTATTGTGAACTCTGCCATGTATACACAGCCTCCTACCATAACTGTACATATTAGGATGACTGAAAGAATGACACAAGTGAACACACATACTCAACAGAGCACATACTTAAAATGCCCAGCGTAAAATCAGAACATTAACATTGTGATGCAATACTTGGCACACTCGGCCAACGCAAACTAGCAAGAATCTGTTCTCTCCATGTTCGTGCTGCTTTTGTCCCAACAGGGAACATATTTCTCATTTGGCTAATGCTAATTGTAATTTACCGTTCAAATCAATGCTATACTGTTATACGTTTCCTTGCTTATTTTGCATCACCAGGAAGACTTGAGTCAGCTCTATCTGAAAGGAGGTTGTAGCAAGGTGGGTGTCAGTCTCTTTTCCCAAGTAACAAGTGATAGGACAAGAGAAAATGGCCTCAAGTTGTGCCAGGGGAGGTTTAGATCAGATATTAGGAAAAAATTCTTGACCAAAAGGGTTGTCAAGTACTGGAACAGGCTGCGGAGGGAAGTGGTGGAGTCACCATCTCTGGAGGTATTTAAAAGACGTGTTGATGTGGCACTTAGGGCCATGGTTTACTTGTAGACTTGGCAGTGTTAGGTTAACAGTTGGATCTGATGATCTTAGGGGTCTTTTCCAACCTAAATGATTCTATGATGTGCACAACTTCCTCTTCTTGTGGGAATGCCGTCAATGCTCCCTGCGTATTGGCCCTCCTTAACTAGCACAGAGCGTGTTGCCACTGAGATGTATTTCTGTACAGTGAGCCTGCAGTTCCCAACACCACCTCCCCACACCTATATCTCTATGCTCTTCACAACACTTTGGGGTATGAAAAAAAACAGGCAGATGTAAAAGGCCAATAACCAAGCCAGGGGAGGGCTTCTGTCAGATTCCCAGCAGCTGATCCAGAGAGGCTTGTGCGACTGTTTAATTAGAACAGAAAGAATAATTAATTTATAACATTATAGGGGTTTTTACCATAATCCTGTGGTCTAACTAAGGGTTGCTTTAATCACATTTTGTTGTTTAACAGGCTCTCTTAATGTACTTACATATAGCACATTTGCATAGAGCATGAAATCTGTCTCTCACTGAAGTCAAACTCAACCACACTCAGGTTACAACATTTTACTTTTTTTTTTTTTTTTTTTTAAATTCTGAGTAGATGTCTTTCTCCAAGTGCAGAAAGACATAAGCATCCACTACGAAAGAATTCAGATTACAGGGACTAATACCTCCCTTCCCTTCCACGTGGTTCCTAAAATACAACAACATTGTACTCTGAAGGCAAGTCTCTCTGAATGCAACTTCTCACTGTGTTTGTCCCTGCCCCTCTTGATCAATTTGGCAGCAAGCTCCAGCTTCCCCAAGGAAAACAGTGGCTGTGATAGCTGTGACCTCCACACACTACTACTAGTCAGAGAAAGCAGCCTGGAGGCATTTTAAAACAAAACAAAAATCTTGCTGTAATTCACTTGCTAACATGTCAGATACTACAGCTATCCATGAAGAGTTGTTGAAATAACAGTGAGTACTTGAAAAATAAAAAAGGAAAAGACACACCTTTGGAGTTTACACTTCTACTTCATTTTTAGTACAAGACAACTAAAGGAGCACCCAGAGCTGGGAACAGCCTTTTATGTCTTAAAAGAGGTGAAATATTAATAAGTTCAGCTACCCCATTTTTCTTTTAGAGAACAAGAATCAGTTAATTTTATTTTTGTAAATTCCACATTATTTCTCTTAACAGAGTTGCAGGGCTGGAGTCCTGGACTTGGGAGACCAATTTTTTGTCTCTGGCCACTAGCAGTTAGGCTTCCCTCCCTACTTTTTTATCTCCAGTCCTATGGCATAATGCAGAGCCACTTGGTGTGCTACCCTCTTGCATGTTCCCCTTTTAAAGTACAGCTTGCATGGAAAAATGAAAAAGGGGATGATTCTCTCTGCATGTCTGCATTCACAATCACACAGAATACTGAAAGCGATGTCTGCAGCAATTTACAGATCTGTTTTAGGCCAGAAGGAACCATTACATCCGATTTCCTGAAAAATTCATGACATGATTTCATTCACTGGAGAGTTTCGGCCCTTCCTATTATGAAAGTCAAATAATTTCTGGTCAACTGGAGCCTAAATTTCAGGAAGAAACCTCAACAGCTTGATTTAAAAGTTTCCAACTAAGTTAATTTACATCACTGGGGAAGCAATGCTTACCATGTCTGTTATAAACCATTCAATCTAGTTGTGTTTCTCTATTAAAGGTCACCCTAATCTCAGATACCTTCTGAATGTGTAGGCACTGCAATCAGATCAGCTCTTAACCTTCTCTTTGATAAACAAAATACGTTCCTTAAGTCTCACTATAAAAGCCTTGATTCATTTGGTAGGTTTTCTCTGACTCTTTTTCAGATTTTCAATATCCCATTGAAACATAGGTATGAAAAGTTAGAACAATATGCTCAAATATACTTCCTCTTTACCTACTTAATTAGATCTTTTTTGTTTTAACAAGAAATGCATTAATCTTCTTGCCTCAGCATTGACGTGGGAAACACAGCCCTAAATCTTTACTGACATGCCCATTTATCCAACTCGTGTGCCAGCACAAATAATTTCACTATCACATATCTCTCCAACAGGCTGTGTCCTGACCCAGCCTGGGAGAGGGAGCTGGCTGAAGTAGCACCAACCTGGGAATCTTATGTTAGAAGCAGAGACTGCTTTCAGTAGGGTTTTCACTTAGAAAGTCAAATTTGCAAGACTTTATTGGACCAAGCTCAGGAGGCCAATGATGAATCCCAGCCTTCTCAGCAGAATTAATGTATTGGGTTTGCATGGCAAGGTTTCGGTAGCAGGGGGGCTACAGGGGTGGCTTCTGTGAGAAGCTTCCCCTATGTCCAACAGAGCCAATGCCAGCTGGCTCCAAGATGGACCCGCTGCTGGCCAAGGCCAAGCCCATCAGCGATGGTGGTAGCGCCACTGGGATAACAGATTTAAGAAGGGTGGAAAAAATCCTGCACAATAGAAACTGCAGCCAGAAGAGTGAGAATATGTGAGAGAAACAACCTGCAGACACCAAGGTCAGTGAAGAAGGAGGGGGAGGAGGTGCTCCAGGTGCCAGAGCAGAGATTCCCCTGCAGCCCGTGGGGAAGACCATGGTGAAGCAGGCTGTCCCCCTGCAGCCCATGGAGGTCCACTGTGGAGCAGATATCCACCTGCAGCAGGGGGAAGACCCCATGCCGGAGCAGGTGGATGCCCGAAGGAGGCTGTGACTCTGTGGGCAGCCTGCACTGGAACAGGCTCCTGGCAGGACCTGTGGCCCCGTGGAGAGAGGAGCCCACGCTGGAGCAGGTTTTCTGGCAGGACTTGTGACCCCGTGGGGGACCCACGCTGGAGCAGTCTGTGCCTGAAGGACTGTAGCCCGTGGAAGGGACCCACACTGGAGCAGTTCATGAAGAACTGCAGCCCATGGGAAGGACTCACATTGGAGAAGTTCATGGAGAACTGTCTCCCGTGGGAGGGACCCCACGCTGGAGCAGGGGAAGAGTGAGGAGTCCTCCCCCTGAGGAGGAAGGAGCGGCAGAGACAACGTGTGATGAACTGACCCCAACCCCCATTCCCCATCCCCCTGCGCCACTTGGAGGGGGAGGAGGTAGAAAAAAATCAGGAGTGGAGTTAAGCCCAGGAAGAAGGGAGGGGCAGGGGGAAGGTGTTTTTAAGATTTGATTTTTATTTCTCATTCCCCTACTCTGATTTGATTGGTAATAAATTAAGCTAATTTCCCCAAGTCGAGTCTGTTTTGCCCATGACAGTAATTGGTGAGTGATCTCTCCCTGTCCTTATCTCGACCCATGAGCCTTTCATTATATTTTCACTCCCCTGCCCAGCTGAGGCAGGGGGAGTGATAGAGCAGCTTTGGTGGGCACCTGGCATCCAAAATCATGGTTAGGACCAATATAAGCAAAAGGAAAAACATTCTACACTGTCCAACTGAAATAAAATCAGGGATTTTCTAATCTTTTGCTCTTCTGTCCTCCTCGGTCTTTGCACTTCTCTGGCTTAAATCAAGAAACTCTGATATTTAAAAAAAAAAATTAATAATCTGGTAAATAACTCTAATCTCTCCCTATCCCTCTCTTCTCCTCATATAATGTGATATGATTAAGCACAAAGATCAAAAGATAATTGAGAAAACACCTTTTTATTCTTTTTACTATTATTTTTCCGTGCTGGGAATATTTCCTCTGCCTTTCCTTCCCTTCATCCATGGATATATTTATTGCATGTTAAAAATAATTTCTGGTTTAGAAAATTGTAATTAGGTGAGCCTTAGAAAGAGTGTTCTGAAAATTAAATACCACTGCTACTTTAGAAATTGTCATGTAAAAGATTATTAAAATTTAATACTTGATTGCTGTAAAAAGACCTAACCCAAAGAAAGAAAGAATTGGTGAGGCACCACAGCAAAAAAAAATTCTGAATCTGGTCTCAATTTCTTACAAGACTTATTCTGAAGTGAGGATAGAAATACATAAAAGGATTGTGTTTGTAATGTGAACACCAACAATAGGTTTAACCCTTATGGTAGAAAAATGTCAAATTTTCTGCTCCAGACAAGATTGGAGATTTTCATAGGCAAAATAAAGAAACAGAAAGCTGCTGAAAATGTTTTGGGATAAAAGAGAATACCCCCCCCCAAGCAAATGGAGAATGAGGAAAAAAGGAAGTATCTGATGTTTAATGCTTTTTTTTTTTTGTACTAAACTGAACCAGCTTTAAGTGATCAGCAGGTTTTTTTTTTAATCCATCCATATTACTCCCCTACCATACTACAAGACTTTGTATCTGTAAGATGAACTTTTACAGACCAAACTTTAGAAAAAGAACAAAGTACAAACTCAATGATTAAACTAATACTCAAGAAATATGACAATTTCCCTTCCCTTTGTGGCTTTGCTGGCTCACACGTTTAACTGTTCTTGAGTCTCCTCACCTGAGCCTTATATTATTCATTTGTAAAATGGGGATAAAAATATATGCAACCTCACTAAAAGGCTGAAAGGTCTAAATAACACATTTATAACCCTTCAAAATCATCTGATGGAAGATGCTATATACGTGCTATTCATTATTTAGGCTGCTGCTATTCAGAACACTCAGCTGTGTTCAGCTCAACAAAAAAACACTACCAAAAACATCTTGCCTCCAGATCCAGCAAAAAATAAAAACAGACTACAGTATGAGACTTGCTGAAAATCAAACCAACAACATACTTTGAAAGCAAAGCTATTCTTGTTACACTACCTATTACCACCTGACAGTAAAATAATATGACTAGGTAAAATAATATGAAAAATTACCTTTCAGTGGAATCCTGTGACAAGACTCAAGCCTAGGAGTTTGTAGTCAGAAAAGCAGCTTAGATAACATGTGGGGTAAACAAGATTCCTGATTTTTGCTTTCATCTTTGAGATGGTCCTTAGATATGACCCTTTTCTTTTTAAGGGTCTGCTCTAAGTTTTGCTGACAGTCTTCTTGCTCCCAGCCTGCTCTAGAACACCAACACCACAAAGACAAATGGTATGCCATTAGGTAGATTTGAATTTCCTCTACAGTTCTGAACCGTGCAAAGAGAGGTTAGGGACAAATTCATGGCCTTGATTAATTATGTGAGCAGGAGAGAAGAAAGACATAAGCAGCCTAGTCTTCTGAAATTAATTAATATCATTACCTTTCACATGCTAAAAAAAGAAGTCGAAAAAGAAGATAAATTAGATGTGTATATATACATTTGAATATATATGTATAAAATGGCTGAATATAAATGAGAAGCAAATCAGAACCAAGAGTTGCATAAGTATGCTAGCTGACAGCTGTCATCTACTCTTCATAGTAAGTAAGGAATAACAGGCTTTCTTCATTTAAAAATCAATAATGATGTTTCTGGTTTGGGTTTGGTTTTTTTTTTTTTTATCAGTACCACACAATACACAAACAGCCTTTAAAATGCTTTTGATTAAAAAGCGCTGTATTTAGATAGGAATCTTTAAAGGAATGTTCCATTTCTAATTAAACCAGTCCTGAAACAATGTAGCATCAAAGTCTGTTGTGGGTTTTTTTGTTGGTGGTTTGTTGTTTTTTTTAAATTTAAGTAAATGAGACACAAAGCCAGGTAGAAACTTGCCTCTTCTAACAAATACATGAGCAAGAAATATGATGGTCTTTCCCTAGTGTTAACTTGGGGAAGGAGCTGCAGTTCGTGGTGTCTCTACTGTGAGATCAGACAGATTGAATACAGAGAAGACTGGTTTGAAAGGCACAGATCTTCAAATCAACCTTGCTCTGGCAGTTGAAATGAGCTGGTCAGTGCTTCAAATCTGTGTAACATTGGTTTTCAGGTATGCTAAAGAAAGACAGGTTTCACACTATGACTTTAAATTGCCATACAGAACTTTTAAGTTGTCATAAAATTGACTGTATCTAGATTAAAGGACCACTAGCTATATCCACATTCATAAAGACAGAGTACAACAAGAATTAATTCTTAGCTGCATTCTTATAATTTATTAATTAATAATTTTTGCAGTATTTCTTAGTTTCTTGTGGAACAATGTGATGAAGGTCTAAGGGAGGGCAGGAAAGCCAGCCACAAACAGCCAGGATGCTGCAAAAGCAGCCACTTCTGTATTCATCAGATACCTGGAGAATTAGATTTCTCTAAAGGCGCTCTAGAATTTTGCTTAGGACAAGACATCATTAGAAAGTAGCATATCCTTTATAAGCACAGTGGTGCAACACATGTACCTTATTTGTCTTAAACTACACTTTTGCAACTGCTTGCTTTGAGGGAAGACGTCTTCCTTACAGTCTATTTGCAAAATATCCTTCAGTGGTCTAATGCCTAAAATATTTATGGCTAACAACCCCCTCCCTTTAACCGGCTTCCTTGTGTCATGAACATACTACTAAATGGAGAAGAAAGCAATTCAATGAAGATAAAGGCTTCTTAGCTTCTCCTTATGCTAACCAGTAAAAGAAATAAATACCGCTGAAGTGTTGGAGAGACTAACTCCAAGCTTTCAGTAAAGACAGAGATGAAACACATAGCCAAGGAATAGATTTTCTGGAGGACTCAGCAAACAGTAGGATTTGTATGCAGAAACTATTTCTTTAAAGAATTAGGCTGATGACCTAATTACTTGTATGCACAGTAATGGATGTATTGCAGCAATTTAGGAATCATTTTTCAAAAACCATACTGTGGATGCTGAGCTCCTGTAAAGTGGTAGGGACAGGCTACTGCACCTGGTGACTTCTGTTTCTCACCAGTGCACTTCCTCCTATCTGGCTGCTGATCTGGAAACTGAGAGGAGGAAGCTCATCCATCCAATTCTTGTTAGAGAAAATACAAAGCAACAGGAAACTTTAAACAATATTTCAAGAGATTCTCCCTTAAAGCCAGTCTGTATTATTTTAATTAAGATTTTTTTTTTCCTGAGAATAATATCTATTAAAGGCTAGAAACAAGGCAGAAAAGTACTTATTTAGGCTCATCAATTTAACAGAGTTGCTCTTTCAAGAGATTCCTGACAGGAATTAGGGAACCTGCATCTTTATGTCAAAATACCACAAACTGTAAAAGCTCTCAGAAATTGACTGAAAACTCCCTGCTTTTGGCAGCATTTTTTTTTTCCCCATATCTAACACTGTGTATCTTACCAGGTGTTTGCTTCAAGCTCAATCTTTTTTCAAAGCTTAAGCTGAAATGGCTCAAGTATTTTGTGGGAAAAATATACCACCTTAAACAAGCATTTTTCAGGGCCGCCAAAGGCTGAGAAGAATTCTTCCAAAACCTGCTACTGCAGCTGAAAGAGGTCTCTGCTGGTTTGCATCAAAGCCATAGAAAGACAAGGGGGAATTCCTGGCTTGGTACAAAAAGCCTAAGGACACAAAGAAAAGGGACTACAGGAAACCGAAAAGAGGAAGACATGGAGGGTAAAGGGGCTCTTCAGCTAGGTACTGCGAGAGGAGAGAGTCAGAGGAGAAAGCCACAGAGCAGAGGTCTGTGCTGCCAGAATTTGGGCTTTATTATGTGGCTCCTGAACCTCTGCTTTCCTCACCTGTAAGTATCTGGGAAACCACCTATTATTCTCTTTTATTCCCTTTATAAAAGGTAACAGGTTGATGCCTCATGTTGTAGTTTGGATGATTCCGGCTATGACTTAGAAAACACCAACTATTATATCCATAATAACTAAAAGTGAAATAGGAATGTTTTTACGTGCTTGACAGAGGAATAGAAGGCAAACCTGAAGTGCTTTTTGTGCCTGCACGACTATAAAAAAAGGGTATAAAATGTCTGTAAGAAAAAAATCTTGCCGTTTCTTGATTTAAAAAACAACCAACCAAAAAACCCAAACAAAATACCCAGCTACCCCACAAAACACCTCTCCTTCTAAGTTAATTGCTTAAATTTCCTTTCTGTGCCATTAATGAGTGTGAAGTATAGCTCTTACAAAACCACCTGCTGTCTGGAGCAGAGTGTTTCAGAGGGAGAGGAGCAGAGCAGGTCACTTCCCTCCAGCACTTCACGAAAGGGAAAAGGGGAAATCAGAGCACACGGGCAGGCTGCTTAGATAAAAGAGGACCACAGATAATGGGTAGGCAACATCCACTTGGCTGCATCTGTAATTTGCTCCTCCTGTATACAATCCTGAGCTCCAGAGCGTACTCTGGCACTAGAGCAGGGCGGTAAGTGGCTGAATTCAGATGCCGCTAAGGAAAGAGAAAGCTCCCGAGCCGCAGTGCCGTGCCAAACGCAGAAGAGGCACTTGGCGCAGAGGGGCAAGTGAAGGCGGCGATGCGAGCGCCCTGCGCTCTGATCCTCCACTGCACTCCAGGAGTGCAGACCTCCGCTCCTGCCTTGGCTGATTACCGGGCCCTTCAAATGAGAACTAGATAGGTAGCAGATAAAAATGAGAGACATAATTGAAAATGCAGAAGAGGAAAGAGCAAATTAGTCCCTCCCAGTAGTTGTCTTGGGGGTAGGCCAGGGATACTTAGTCCAGGCAGGGCTAATGCTGGAGAAGAGACAGAGATTTCTGACTAAGTTACTAGTCAGCTCCTCTTTCCCTTCCTGTAGCCCATTCCAGCTGGCTCACCTTCCCTGGCAGATGTAAAATACTTCTGGTCCACTTCACAAGGGGACTGAGGGAGCTCTAATATAAAGAATCAGCATAAACCTACTTGAAGAGAAATAGACACTGAAGCAGTAACTAGGCCACATTAACCCCTGTGTCCTCTAAAATATGAAGGTATGAACCAGCATTTAGAAACCAATCATGGGCTAGTTAGATGGAAAATATTTCACTGATGTGAAAGCTACAAGAGATGCTATAATCTTTGATTACCCCTGAGGCCATAACAAACTCAGAAGGAAGCATATGAATTGCTGATTATTTTCTATGATGATAGAATCTGCAAAGTTGCTGATACTGCTTTTGTGCAGAATGACGGGTCCCTGGCTGTACCACTTTGACTAAATTTGAATCATGTAGTGCTGCTCTCGCTTCAGGATGAGGTAGAACGTGTTGGAGCTTTGAGATTTTTTTTTTTTCTGGGGAGTATAAATCCTTTATAGGGAGATGCAGACAGTGATCATTAAGTTTGCCTTGCAAGATAAATCCTGGCTTTCAGCCACTTTAGCGCATGCATCGTGATAACCTACCATGATGTGATCACAAAGAATCCTTTCCTCATTCAGTACAAAAGACGGATGACATGAGACAAAGAATCATGGGGGTGTAGAGAAAGAATAGTACAGAAGGTGAAGCTGCATGGTGGAAACCAGCAAGTGTAAAATTCAAGATTACATTATAATAAACATACAATGGGGACCACAGTAATCTTAACTTTGATTTCCACTGACTTTATGCACTTGACTTTGAAGTCTTACACATCTTTAAACGTAATCGATATGCAAGATGTTACATGTTAAGGAATCATTAGAGTCATTTTAGTGTGCTAAAAAAGAGCTCTGCTTAAACAATACCTTTTTGTACGGCACCCGTTCCAAATTGGAGGTACCAATTTGGGAAGTTCCTATAATGCTGTCTCCCGTTCTGCTATAAACAAGAACATTTTAAGTAGTACCAGCCAGGAATTTGACTCAAGCTATGCGTTTCAGACAGAGGGGTATGAGTAACTGAGCAAGAGCTTTTAGAACTTGATGCCAGGACAAACATGATGTCACCTTTGGATCTGCTGCTGCAGCACTTCTGAGGGAGGGTTTGTCCTTCTGTGCAGCAACTCAGGTTCAGGCTGTGACAGTCTAATCATGCCTGTCCTGTTCTGACAAAACTATTTGCTGGTGCTGTGAAAAGACCAGGAAAGAAGAGAGCACCTATTCTGCAGTACCTCTCTGCTTGGAATCCTTCATTCTGCCCTTCGAAGATCCCTTTCTGGCTGATGTGTTGAAACAAAAACTGAATAAAGGCATAATGGCGTGTATCCAAGGAGGTAGTGCAATCATTCCCCAGTTAATTTTTCCTATATAATAAGCAAGTCCTAAGGAACAAAGACAAATTTAATTGGGGCATGAATTGGTAAGTACTATACATACATCCACAGCATCTTTAGAACTATTAATGTTTTTAGGAGAAACAGAAGGGAGGCATTTTAAACTAAATCACACAATTCCATCAAGAAAATAAGATATACTTGGGGTAGGCATTTCTTTTAAAAAAATCAAGGTCTGCTCAGTGCTTCATTTGAAAGTACCCCATGTGGAGAGAAGGAAGTGATCAGAACACTTTCACAAACGAAATGGGAACACTGTTTCATCTGGAGCATCACAGACCTTTTCAGAACTGAAAACTGTCAAAGTTAACTATGTAAGAAAGGGTTTACCCCAGATTCTAAACGTATTTCCATAAATAACAGAAGTTCTTTTGGAAACACTGCAGGGGGTGTTCCTTTAAACATGTTTGTAGTTAATACATTTTACCTTGTTTTTCCTGCCCTGGTAGTTACTGTATCAAGCTCCCAAGCAGAAACTTTTCTTTTTTCAGGCCACTGAAATTAAGTTAGAAACCACCACCTCCTGGCAAGGTTTAGAAAAATGTTGCTATATCTGACTGTCATTGAAAATGAACAGGTGGATCCAAAAAGTTTTCTCTTGAGACCACATTTCTTTTTGCCACCTTCAGTGAACACATGCAAGCGTGAACAGCAGCCCTGGCACATGCTGCAGGGTCCCCTCAGTCCTACTGAAGGCAAAGAGATCGAGTGCTGCACACTAGAGGTTTCAACAGTCTACAGTCCTTGACAAGTCCTCCTGTGAGTGAAGTGCATAGACTTCCTGACTGATCCATAAGGCAAATGATGGCTTTTTGGGGGGAAGGGACCAAAAGCTCTTCTAATATTCTATTCCTGCACAAGATGAAAAATTATGGCACTTTGGATGATGCATACATTGTGGGTCAACTGGATTTAACTTCTACTCACTCAAAATTATCTTCTGGAAAAAGGCTTTTTACAAACTTTTACATACTTCCCACCACCACTTTACAGTGAAAAAGAAAAAAGATTATATATACACAAACATAGAAATCTACATTTGCAAAGGTGGTGCTAAGTTAGAAAGAAAGTGCCTGACAGCTGGCGTTCACTGTGCCTGTCAGTAGGTAACCATGAGTGATTTAGTTTTCCAATGAGCTTTAAAGTCCATTGTAAAAGACTGTTAGGGAAAATCAATACCTGCAAGATAAATGGCAAAGTCTGTGAATTAGAAATAGAGTAGTACTAAACCACTGTTCCCCAAAGAAGAGTTTAAACATGCAGTGTGTGTGGTGCATAGCAGCATGATTGTATATAATTATCAAGAATTCCAAGGGAGGAAGTAGACACTGAGTCAACAATATATGCTGATTACCCCAGGCCTCTTTTTTTTAATAAAACCCATGGAATTTTGGAGAGGAATGAGAGGTGCGAAGGATAAACACTCTGGGAATTAGGCAAACTGAATGTAACCCATATAAACGAAAGCTAGTGTACATAGACAAAACCAGTCTAAATGCCCAAATTAATCTGTCTCTAGAGGCTACTGCAACTCAGACATTCAATAATACCACCAGTAAGCAAATAATGTTGGTTGACTCCACAACTACAGCATCCCTAAAGAAAAGGTTCTCCAAGTCTTTACGCACAGTTCTGTGAAAAAGCTCACCTATAAAAACAGTGCAACTGGAAAGCAGACAAATCAATAACATAAAATTCTTTAATGTATTGGAAAGAGGATGGAAAATTGATATGAACTGCATCATGCCTAGAAGATAAGAATGACACACTGCTTTCTTAAAATTGTATCGAGTTTTGGTCCTGCACTTTAAACATGCCTGGATTTTTTTTTAATCTTTAACTCTTTGTACATATGCACATGCACGTACCCCCCAATCTATACACTTGCACATCCCCACATCTCCCTCATAAATGCACAATTTTCACATATACGTTTTGCACCGAATTAGTAATATTTGCTACTGTTATAATATGCATTGGGCTGCTGACATTTGAAAGAAGCTGTCTGATACGTTACCTCATAACCATCCCACAGCACCGCGTGCTGTAGCACAAGGCTTGTCAGCAAGATATATTTGCAAGTCATGGAGAAAAAAAATCCTCTTGATGTTTTAACTTCAGACAGAAGGTGAGTTTGTGAAAGGAGACACTTGGCAGTGGTTCAGCCGATCACTGTCTGGTGGTGGTGACGCTGCTTCCCTTTCCACCCCCCCTCAATTACAGTGACAAGTACGATGCTGTACAGGTCAGGCAACGGTCACGTACGAACAGATCATACTTGCTGACTTGGCAGAAATGACCTAGAGCAGTTTCCCTCCTGATACTATTAGCTTACTATTTGCCGACTCGTTCCATGCTGAATTACCTCCACGCATGGAAACCTGACAGGCAACACGCAAAACATTGGCTTTGGTGTACTAATGCATTTAAGATAATAATTAATTAAACAAATGATAAAGTGTGATAGCAAAAAAAGCATTTTGATAACATTCAGAACCATTTCATGACCTGTTAAAGAAATGAGAACTACAGAAGAGAGTATTTTTGTTATTGCTGTTCTGATAAACATGGAGAACTACAGAAGCATTGAGCATCATTTTGGCAATATTTTTTTTTTTTTTTTTGCAAAACCCCAAGATGCTTTACCATAAACTAAAAGTAGCAGGTTCACATTTTTCACATTGGCTTGCTAAGCCATTTTAGACTTTATTGTTATTATACAGAATTAACAAGATCCTCCAGTTGCTTCACTGGCTGTAATAGACTTGATTCACATCTCTGGAGGACCTAGGCCTTACCTGTCATACCTGTTTTTCCATTAGCTTTTGCTTTTTCCTTTTTTACAGCACATGGAAATGCACATGACCAGGGAAATGCTCAAAATGATTCTATCACTCATCAGATCTCTATCGTGAGGGGTTTTTTTCGGTGTGCAAACACCACCCCAACAGAGCAAGTTAAAAAAGGATCAGCCCGTTCACAGTGAGAAGGCTGGGTACCACTCCAAGCCTTTCACACAGGTAACAGCAACCATCACAGCACAGACAAAAAGGGTTCTCTACAATTGTGTAAACGATGCACTGTTGTAAGGCAGCTTCAATACTGGATATTACAACCAGCTTGGAAAGCATACACTGAAACTAGATGTGGAAACACCTTTACTTACTGTGTTAAAATTTGGGAAGAATCCAACAGCAGAGCTGCTGTCCACAGGGAAGGACATAAAGGGTTTGATATCCAGGGAAGGCTGCATCATCAAGGTAGGTGTGCGCACAAGGGTGGGAAGTGTAGTAGTGCCTGCCAAGAGCAAACAAAACCAGGAATTCATAGTATTCTCCCTTCCACATCACACACAGCATAGCTGACACAACCGCCAAGAAAAAAATAATACAGGGGGGTAATAAAGTGGCTCCGTAGGAGTTAATATCATTAAAAGAAACCTATTTCCACACACTACAGATGAGGCAGAGCACTTCCCTATGGCCATGGATACTCAGACACTGAAGAGGAGACATATGGTATATAAATCACAATGGCAGGTCGAATAAATCCTTTCTAAAGCTGAAAAATTCTTCTGTGCCAAAAAGGCCAGGATGGGCGCCCATGAAAGTCAGATGCTTTTGCAGTTCATGGTTGCCTATTAGATCCGCTAGCACAGACAATACATGCAAGCTGAAATCCAGAGGTTTGTTTCTAAATGGTGACCTGTGTGTTTATTTTTTTCCTCTTCTGACAGTAGCTGCCAGGCACTGCACAAACACTATTTCACCTAAGATTTAAAAAAATGCCTTTTTTTTTACAGTGCAAGGCAAATACTAGAAAACAGCCAACAATTACATAATCAGCAGCACATAAACGAACACAACTGTTTACATGCAATGCAAACTAGCATTCTTAATTGGAGCCCAGATCTTTCTCTCCAAACAAGAGCTTTCCAGTAATCTACATGCTGAAATTCTTTCTGTATACACTTGAGAATCAATCCTCAGCAAGACCCAGAAGGAATGGGAAGGCACAGATGTCCAAATGTTCATTTTTAACTAGCTATCTGCCCTATTCACACAATAGTGTGCCTAGCACGCTGCTTCCAGCTGTGCCTGCGGGAGTATTTTTATTTTCCTGAAATCATACATAATAGATTTCAAATAAAATTTCCCTCACTGAAATAAAAAATGCAAAAAAAAAAAAAAGAAAAAAAAAATCTGTGTCTCTTTCCTGGGTTGAATAAATAATTCAACACCAACTGGAGCAGGCACTGGAACACAGGTGTCCCACGCCTCTAAAGGAAGGTGAGTCACTGTCTGCCTCTCCTACCTCTGCCAGGATTTCTCCATAATTACCTCCTTCTCCCACTCACCAGTGGCCAGCACATCAGCCAGGAGCATAACAGTCCTCTTAGGAGTTTCTCTGGTCTCAGGCAGAGCTGACACAATATCTAGGCTTTTTCTCATAGAAGTCATCTGAGCTTTTTAAACCCAGTTGAGGGAGGTGGGGGGAAGGTGAAAAGTAAACAAGCAATTTTCCCTCTCTTCTCCCATAAAATCAAATCATTTACATCTACTTGCAAGATGCCAGGCAATCCATATGGGCTGCCTGAGTACCAGTCTTCCATTAAGGAATCTCCCTTTCTCCCTGTTAAGGACACGCAAAATTGAAGGCGAGTAGAAATTTCCCTCCTTTTCATCTCATCATTCTGCCTCCACAGACACAATTTCAAATCCATCTTACAGTATCCAAGAGGAAAGCTGAGTTCAGAAGCCAGATGGGGCTGCATGGATTTTTTTGAATGACCAAACACTTATAACTAGCCCTGAGCTCAAATTTTGTAGATGACGGAGAGACAGTCATTTTGATCACAGCTGCAGCACAGTAAACATTATATTATGGTCTAGCAGATGAATAGCAGGCTATAATCTATTCTCTGTTTCTTCTATAGGAAAAGTGTGATGATTGCACAAAGACGGGTCATTGACAAAGAAAGAACTGGAGAGAACTGTCGAACACCACCCCAACTGAGCTGCACAACTTGAAAGGAAAAATATGCTTGAGACACTTTCCCAGAATATTCTCTCCTTTCTCCTACCCCAATACTTTCATAAATGTAAGGTTTGTTTCTGCATAAGCCCATGAAACTCTTTGACAGTTGTGCTTAATTAACTGTAAGTCAAAGCTTATTCAAGTGGAGTCAAAAACGTCAAAAAGCTAAAGGCTAACATGCCTATAGTTTCTTCTTCATATCCATAATGACAAAAAATGCATCAAGAGGAAAGCAGCGTGTCAGAGGATTTATCCAAAGAAAATATCTTCAACTGCAAAAACGATGATTATTTCTACTAGCTGGTTCTGAAACAGTAGATTTCCATAATTTGGATTTCAGAGTTGTATTCAAACAGCAGCTATGTTGTATTCAATTATCTAAAGTCCATAACGTGCCATCATCAATCTAACTGCTACAAGTTTCTCTTTGAAGTTCATAAGCAATTAAAGATCCATGAAGTTAAAAAAGACCTATCCTCTCTTTACATACACATACTTCAATGAAGCCATAGTTACATATTTTAACTAAATTTTACAGAAAAAAATGTAACAGAATAAATTGTGACCGACATTTAAAATCAGAGTTAAGCTAGGTTTCTGATGCTGTCTTTAATCAAGGTATAGAAAGCATTTGGCATAAAAGTTTTAAAAATTAAAAAACAATTAGCGTACTACTGCAAACAATGCAATCTTCTTTATACTCCTTGGCTGAGTACAGATCATTTCAAGCGACAAAGACATTTGAAATCTGCCTGCAGTTTTGCAGTCCATGGTGTTTCTGCCACCAGAATAATATATAACCAAGTAGACTAGGATACATTTGGAGTCCGTACAGAATAGAAAACATACACACCTACCAGACTGATTAGTGGAGGCATTAATAATAAGAAATTTGTTCACTTCTGTTTGCCAGTTTACTACTTCAACTATTGCCAATCAAATACCAGTGACCACTTTGACTAAAGTTTGATTTTCAGACACACCTGTGAAAGCCTCTGGAAGAACGATCAGATAAAGATGACCTAAACTACAGGTAGAAGCACTTCAGGACAAAATTATCAAATCAAACAGAACAGGGCACAGTTTTACACTGGCATTGTTCCCAAAGGTCAAACAGATTCTCACCGCCACTCCACCAAATCTGTATGCAAACCTGAGCTAAGCAAGAATACTGGTACAAGAAAGATGTAGCTGACAAGCTTCATTATCTTCATAAATTTAACAGCTGTTTACCATTTCATTAGCATTTTAATGATAAAGACAACTTACCATGTCAAACACAGATTGTTTTAAACTACTTGTAAGTCTTTGGCATAAAGATAACTGATCTTTCTTGTAAATTCATTTGCTCATTCCAGCTTCATAATTTTTAAACAGTATTTTACCTTTGTAACTTCAATTTTGGCTCCCCCAGCAGGAGTTACCTACGTACTGGAGGTGCAAGCAGCAGACAGGCTTTGCCAAAAGGCACCGATCCTCACTGGCCCCTTTTACCCTTGTCTAAGAGGAGGAAAACAGGTTTTCATCTGAGCAGATGATCCAAAACGTCTCATTTTACTAAAAGTTTTTCTTCCTCCTACACTTATTTATCTAAAAAACAAGGCCCTGTGTAACAGACACTGTTCGTCTTCAGCTGCATACATGTAGCTTCACGCCCACTGCAATGCACTGGGACACTGATGTTTTTGCAAAAGTTATGAAAGGTTGTCATCTTTACCCAACTCTGATCTGTCTCTAACAAAAAAGGCATGTAATTAATAGATTAAGCAGTGAAAGTGATATTTTGGGGAAGTAATTAGAAAGTCTCGTATGGTCGCTCCCAGGGGCCAGTGAGACATGCTTTACCTGGGAGCCAGAAGGGGGGCAGATGACACGGGGACTTGAGGAGCCTCTACCAACAACTCCACCCGAACCCCACCGCCAAGCTCTTTTGCAGCTTCACAGAAAAACTGCAGAAGCCAAGACTGGCAGGATCGCAGTTTTGGCAATCACAGTTAACTTTGGCCATGGTTAACAGTCACTGCTCATCTTTTTCAAGTAAGAGCGCTGTCAAATTCAATCAAATCTAAGCACACAATTTCTCCCTTTGTGCCTCCTGAAAACTATCTGTGGAAGTATTACTTCTATGATTTTCTCCCTAAGTGCTTATCTTTATCACTGACAAACACAAAAGAAGGTGTAACGTCTGCACATTAATTCCTCTGATTTGGGTCAATACATGAACCATTACACGAAAAACCCAATTCTGTCACAAAACTTACTCACCTAAAACATGTTTTGTGAACAAATTGAGCATACTTAAAGAAATAATTACTTTCCAGACTTGAAAGCATGCTCTTCCAAAATCTTCATTAAAGGCAAATATAGAGAAACCTAAAGCCATATTCAAGTCTCTCCCCTTTTTCTATTATCTAAAGATGTTACTACAATGTTTTAATCCTCCTATCCAAGGAAGCAGTCCACAGTCAGAACAGGAGCAGTGGAAGAGTAACCGAAGGGCTATCAGGACTGAATAAAAGTATCCGACTGACAAATTACTGTGAACCGGACAACCCACATCCACCTCAGATTGCACATGGTTGCCTTTGTTTTAACTTGTGCCGTGGACAGTATTTGGGAAAACTTCAAAGGGACATTGTTTGAGTTATTCACACCCACCACTACTTACACCCATTACACTGAGAATTTTCAGTTTATGGACAGGCTGTGCTGGCTTTTTCATCCCTGAACTGTCTGACCATTTTCAGCTATGAGGAACCTTTACTTTCTACACCAATGTTGAGTAGTCTCATCTGGCCAGGGAACAGTAACAATATAACTGATGGGATGGGTCAGTTCTGGGCTTCCTCCTCCCTTGACCTTTTTAGCGCGGCTTTTTTCAGACACTGCTTGAGCCAACAGCATCCCTTCAAGGATGGATGACATCCTTTCATTTTGTCCCTTTCATTTTGCCCACGTTGGCTGAACTCATTATGGACTGCAACCACACTACGCACAGCCGCCCTGCCTTTAGACCTCACACTGTCATCTCCATTTACAGCATTTTCCTTCAGAGCTCTAGAAGATGGAAGCCCAGGCAGGACACATTTGAAATGGCTCTCTGGCAGGATTCTGAGATAAGTCTACATGAGTTCATCTATGAGCTTTTTCTGGGACCCTACTGTTTCAGTACATTTTATTAATTTGTCAGTGCAAGTTTTGAACATTGTCAGAAATATATACTTCAGCATGTGGCTCAAAAAACAGTTTTATGAACAGGTTAGAGCCAGAGGTAGTACCTAGGCTTTCATATTGAATAAAAAAATCTCTTCAGCTCTATTGCCTATGCCTTGCAAAAAACTAACCCCCCCCCCCAAAACCACCACTACCAAAAAAACCCCAACTTGCACAAGACTTTCCTACACTTGCTTATATGCAGCTTTATGGGAAGATCGGCACAATGAAATTAAGTTTATAAAAAAGAAAAACCCACCTAGCTACAGAAATGCACACCATAAAAAAATTAATAGCTTTCTTCCCTTATATCTGATGCCGCCATTGCATCATGCCCCAGATCTGCTTTCACTACAACTTTTTTTCCCCATAAATGACAGGTAAAAATCAATCACTTGCAAGTCACTACATTTTGTAGTTTTGGTATTTATATATTAGCCCCTGAGATCTTTCCCAATAGTTAATATAAATATTAGTGTTTTTTCCTTCTTAGTATCATCAGTTTACAGGATTCAGAATTTTTCTCATTTTGTTTAGTTACAGCTATAAATGGGTATTAGAGAATGTCATGTGTTTCTGTTTATGCCTAAGATAAACTGCTAAAAACAAGTGCAAGTACAATAATTCTGAGTTTCTGAACAGCAGGTGTTGATATCAAAATGCTTAAGGAAAAAGCTATTCTAGAAGCATTCCATTAATAATACTCATGGAGGTGAACCTTAAAACATTCTCCCCTCTTAAATAAAAAGCAATGTGAATAAATACAGCATTTTAGTAGTTGTTTGGTTTTTTTTTTTCCCCCAGCATTCACACAGCAGAACAAACATTGCTTCCTTATAATATGGTATTATGATAAATGAGACTTATGATACCCATCGGGATTCCAGTCTGTCAAAAGTATAGTAAAGCAGAGATAAGATCATTACTTCAACAAATTTTCCCAAACGGAAAATTAACACGATCCTAAGAGATAACTTACTATCCAGGCAACTTATTTTTAAAAATAACTTGAAGCAGAAGCCCAGCATATATGACATGGCACAGCCTCCAGTTGCTGACAACAGGAAAAACACTAACGACTTCTGTGCCCCCAGGGCACCATACAAACTAACTCTAATGAATGAGGACGCAGCTCCTTTGGGAGTTGATATGATCACAACCAGAGCTACTGATACACACACATCTTTTAAAACTTGGAGAGTGCACTGAATTCATACCTCTTAAACATTACTAAGATATCAGTGGAGCAGTCAGACCTTCCATTGACTTATTAACGATTTTAAAAGCACAAACCATACACGCCCATGAATGTTTGGCAAATAAAAATGGGTAAATCCTCAAAAGATGTGGGTTTTTTCAGAAGCCACAAGGAAAGGTAGCAAGAACTGGTGTAGAGCTTATGGCTACTCAACAGCACTAAGCAAGAACTACTCTGTGTAACAGTTGTAAAACAAGTGGTAAGAAAGCATTGGTCCAGGTCTAGCCTTCCATAGCAACATACGGATAGAAAATGACATACCAAATATTTTGCACTCCATTCTGATTTTATTTTTTTCAGTAGATGTTTCAGCAAACCCAGAGGCATTTAATGCAACTTCACTGCAACATACAAATTATCTATATATTGTACAGTTTAAGCTCTTCGTGCTCAAGAATGACATCTAAAAAACATGTCATAAATTCTCTCCCTGCAAATTAAACCATGATTTCCAGTATGCTTGATCATGAAGTTAGTATTTCCATTATTATCCATCTAGAAATAAATGTTCTATGAAGGCGTGCTAACAGAATTCCATATTCTCATTTTGTATAAAATCAGATACCGTGAAATGAGGTATTTCTACATTTCAAATATATGTAGGATTCCACCAACTAGGTCAATACCAAAAATAAATTGAAATCTGGTGCTGCTGAAATGGAAGCTCTGGCATTTAATCAATCCAAAAAGTCAACCATCATTTACTTACCTAATATTGATAATTATATATAGCTCATTTACAATCAGAAGTATAGCTATATATTGCATGTATTTCACATAAGAATGCTAAAAATAAAAACATAAACCTACCTGTACTTACAGGTAAGCAAATCTTCATTAGATCAGACCCTTCCTCATTGAAATATTAGGGGCTGAGTTGGAATTACTTTATCTTCCATGAATTATTAATATGCTTCTGCCTATCTAACTTTTCCATCTCCAATGTCTTGTGATTGAAGGATGTTAATTTCAAAAAATAAAAATGTAGACTACAGATCATAAATACCATATATATACTTGATATGAATACAATCATGGAAAAGCTGATATTGAAATCCTCTACTATAATAATATGAATATTCAAAAGAACTGTGTCAATATTTATTTACTTAATCTCTACATTTAATACATCAAAATCATGGAGAACAAATAATGATGTTTACTGGGGGGGCGGGGGCGGGTAGAGGCATAACAATAGGAAACTGTAATTTCAGTATTTTAGAGACAAATACATCAAAACATTAATCAAGAAAAATCTCATTCTCCTTGCAGTTGGACTGCATTTCTAATAGTTTGCAGTAACAACAGGAATCCCCATAGGTTTTGTATAGAAGACACCAGAACAGATGGAGTGGGAAGAGAAGTCCAATAATTAGATGTGGAACAGATTATCTTGCATTTTCCTTAAATAACTGTGTTACAATTGCCTGATCATAACATTTAGAAGAGCCCCGTTCCTCCCTGGATTTGCAGAACGTATGACTCACACTCCTGTCCTCTTTCTCCTTTAGCCGCCACTCTTGTGTTCTTGCGGCTGAGAAAAGACTTGCACACCTGCACAACCTACAGCCTAAATTTTAGAGCAATTGTGCTACACTGTTCCACACATTTTTTTACAGTATTTATATTCCCAAGTCAAGAGAACTCCAGAAGTACTATAGTATTAAAGCATGTTTGTTAGCACTGGCTCCTTGTCAAGTCTAAGCAATTAAATAAATTACAGAAGATCCTTCACTATATTTAGAAGAAACATGCTGGCTGCAGTACAACTGCAATTTGCTATTATCTATAGGTAGTATGGAAATATTTGTCATTCGTTTCTTGAAAGAGCTAATTCTCTAGATTTCTAAAGCAACCAAGACAATTTGTATGACTGGAAAGCAGAGTGGCACGTTACAGCTTAACACCATCAAGCTCAGTAAGTTGGATTTTATTCTAATCAGTGACAACTGTTAATAAATGCAATGCTCCTGCCTGCATTAAAGTCAGCTGGAGCTTTGCAGTCTATTCCAGTTTCTTTTTCTCAGAATCTCCTGGCTTGCTCAAGCCTCTCCCTCTGGTATCCACAGCCTGAGCGAGCAGCTCTGCCCCCTCCTCTGTTCTTATCTGCTTCTAGGAAACACTGCTTTGGAGTTGTTTTCACTTTGAAGTTTTCCAAGTATGACAGAAAAACCAGCTGCGTCGTTTTCAGCTCTCTATTCCCTTGCCATCTGCTCTAATGGAGATCTTTCTGAAATTCTTAGGATCCTTTTTCTTTATTTATTTAAACCAGGCCCCCTCTTGCCTTTTCCACTCTCCCAACACAAAGGCGCAGTGAGAGAGGGTATTTGCATTTCTGCTGTCACCCTTAATTAAAAACACGACATCACCACATGCCTACTGAAGTCACAATCTTGTCCAGAGCATGGTGCAACTTCATGCCAGTCCCCGTTTTTTTCCTCAGTGCACATTCTGAGGTTTTGGGCATCAAGCCTGAGAGTGTTCCAGGATGAAGTACCACACTCCCTTCCCTCTCGATTCAGGATTCTGATTTAACACGATGCTTCATTACAAACTGGTAAGGAACCGGAGAAAAAAAGCCTGGTTTACATTACCTTAGAAGTTTCATAATTTGGGGGATGGGACTTGGTTGCAGTTAGCTTTTTAGAGAGTCTGTTATCACTTCACCTCCCATATAACCTGACGTTTCTCAAAATCCAACTCTTATCCTGAATTTTGTCACTACTGAGCTCATCATCTAACCCTCAGGGAGCCTCAACACAGACTCTATTTCAGGAGGTACTGGGTTGCTATCCACTAAAACCAAACATGTCTATCACCGGGAATGCTGCTGGGTGACAGTTTTGTTATTAGTCAGTCAAAACCATTATGCCTTAGCTTTTACATTTGGGATTTATGTCTGCGGTTGGCTTCTTGCTCCTTATCCCACTTCAGTACTCCAACACACCAGCTCAGCAATGCTGTGCACAAAGATAATAGGAGTCTAGACCCACATGAATCCTCACAGATGTGTCTAATCACTTAACCACATCAGACAATTTCCAACTCTCTTAAAAGTCCTCATAGCTCACAGAATTTCGTGCCTCATTTGCTTTTCTCACATAATACACAATCACCTCTAGAAAATGCAGTTACCTAAGTTGCTTCTTGGTTTCTTTTCGTAAGTTCTTCTACGGGTATTGCTCCCTAAATATCCTTCAGATAAAACATTGCAACAGCAGCTAATTTAGGTTGTTGAAAAGTGATCTCTGAACTATCTGCAATGGAAACCAAGATCTCTACTGAATGAAATCTAGTTTTCCTTCCAATTAAAATTTTCAATTTTTCAGAAATTTCAAAAGAAGTCTGAACATCCAGTCTACCCCCTTTCCATCCCAAAAGTCACAATTCCAGTCACAATCTTCCCCTTAGTTGCTATCATTTCCATAGCTTGGAACATGCTTTTAGAAGTACCACTATCCTTCTGTTTAGAAATAAGAAACAATTAGACAGGGAATAAAGGCAGATTTAAAAACCTTCATAATACTGTCCATGTAGCCTACGTTCCACACTGAATTAACCACTCTGCCACAGCATAGGGCACGCACCATACCAGCACCGGTCCAAAAGAGGTCAAACATGTAAAGGTAGTGGGCAGATTTACCACACATGCAGTTTAAGTTAAGTCCAAGTGATATAATCCTTTTTCTAAGACTGGTTTACTGAAGAAATTCCTAGATGGCTTCAAGTAGTTTAAAGAAAAAAAAAAGAACTATTTCATAATTTCCTAGTTAATACTACAGAAGGAAAAAGCTTCTCCTTCCCAAACTTCTCTGATTCTTCCTGGTGCTCTATCTGCTGCCCCTAACTAAAGCAACAAGAATGTCTTCATAGGATTTCCTGGAGGATTTCAACTTTCTCCTAATCAGATGCTATACTACATCTCCTTCTTTTCAAAGCTCACACTCATAAAAGTCACAGCAAGGGACAAGTCAGAGCTCCGTTTCTTGAGCTTTACAAGTTACCAGTGCACCCTGTTGTACTGTAACTGAAAACACAAAAAGCATAGAGATCTCACCCCACTCAAGAAAGCAGGAGCCAGACTCAGCATTTCTCTCACCTAAAAATACAAATAAATGTACTTTAACCTGGCTGTGAAAAGAGCACACGAACTGCATTTCTGACCAAAGTTCTTTAGGCCATTTACAAATGGAAGACAAATACTACAAGTTCAGCAGTGCCTTACAATATTCGGAAGCTGCAGAGATTTTTGCTGTGACCACATAACCATGAACCATTTTAGCAAAGCAAAAGCATAAAAAAAACACAGACCATGTAGTTCCATAAAGGCTTCCCACTGTTAATCAGTGCCATGATGCTTACCTTAGTCCCTAAGGTTACAATCCACATCCTCTGCAGCATTTAAACATGCACACAGCATAAAACTCAGAGATAAATAATCCTTTCATTAAAACATGGTGCTTTTGTGATGTTGGGTGCTATGAGACAGTGGGCAACCAGCAAGCCTGAACAAATCCGGGCTGTTGCAATTGTGTGCTTAGCTTTAATTACCCTTCAGAAGAGTGTTTGCAACTTGACTCCAGAGGGGAGGCAGCCTGCTATTGACATCACCAGATCATATATAACCTAAAAGACTGATAAAGTGTATTTCAGTGGCATTTTACCAGCTATTATTCTTAGAATTAAACTTAGAGGGGTTACTACCTAGCTGGCTGTTACAGAGCTGCATTTTAAATAACTTTGGGGGAAAAAAAGAAAAAAAAAAAGAAATTATGTCTGCTTGAATTTTTTAAAAAGTTCATAAAAGGGGACTACAGAGCACAGGGTTACAGACAGTGTGGGGTCATGACATTCAGAAGATCAAAGTCCACAAATCCTGGCTCTCCTGAATTAAGGTGCACTGCTTTACTTATTCTCAAAGTCAGGATTGATGAACGAGTAAGAACTTGAAAATTCATAAAACTGTAATACATGCTATCCACCCTCTATTACACAGGGAGGAATGAAGGCAATAGATTTCAAATTAACAGATCTGTTAGCACAGATCACCACACTCGTGATCTTAATGAACATTAATTAAACACTGGTATCTGACTAGAAACCTTATTCTGCTGGTGCAGCAGTGCACCAGCCCTGCCAGGGCTGGACGATAAAGACTTTTGATGCTGTTACATTTTCAAAGACTGCAAGATATGAACTTGGGCAACCCTACCCTCAGCTACATTCAGAAAAAGAGACCAAAAAAAAAAGCAGTTTATAGCAGAATATTTCTGTTAAATTAAATTGAGAACAGACCAAAGAAGAAATTTTAACAAAATATTCAAACTGACTTTTAACAGGACTTCAGCTAGTACAAGCCTTTCAAAAAAAAGTCACCTCTAATTTCCCAGAGACTAATTAATATCACTTTAATATGATTTATTTCATAAATTAAATGTAATTAATCAAACACTATACTGAAAATAAAGAGAAATAAACAGAAGAAGAGAGTCAATGTAAAAAAAGCGAGAAAGCATTTTTATGAAACATGCCATGCAGCCTGTATCTACTGTCCATGACCACACTGGGAGCAGGCTGGGCAGCCCCACCACCCCTCTGCTCCCGACATTCCCCTTGAGCCCACACAGGGAGTCAGACCAGTTGGAAACAAACTGGCAAAAAATGAACAAAAGAGAAATTCGCTTTCAACCAGACCAGTGAGCTGGTCGAGCTGAACTCACAATCGTGAAATGGAGAGTACTGAGATGGGGGTGGCTGAAAGGAAAAATTTTGTGAGTGCTGATGCTTCTTATTCTCATCCAGACTCACCTAAACTAGCCCTCATCTTTTCTTGCAGTGTAGCAGACAAATTTCATGCCTGCCACATTACGTTATATCTCTCAGGATGGTATCTGTCTTAGTTGATAACATGGTGGTGTTCAGCTTGTGATACACAGCAATCCTTTCCCGCATTCACAGAGTAGTGATTCCTGCTTATGTGCTGCATTGGTTATTACTCAGCTCCTCTTGTCCTTGGTATATTTTGGCCTAATTCATTTGTCCGTTTCTTCGAAAGGAAGATAATCTATTAGTTCTTAAACTCAGTTTGTTCTTTCTTCTCTTTTAAAGATACTGGCTCTTGTAGTGCCCTGGGACTTTGTCTTCTCTTACAAGTTGTAACAGCTCTGGCATTTCCATCCGTGCAAGTATCCTTGCATCGCGTTTGTCAGAACCAGTGTTTTGAAGATTCTGGTTCATCGAGACACTCTGACCTGTTCTTACAGGTTTTTGTTATTTATATTGATGACTGTCACATTAATACAATTGATCTTTCTATCGAACAATAATGCAAAAACAGCACCATGCAACCCAAAATTTTTGGCTTCCTCTGACATTCACAGAATAACAATCCACCTTTTTCTTTGGTATTCTGTAAGTATTGTAAGTGCACTTACAGAAAGATTTCTTAAAGTTTGATGTTTATTTCAGTCTTATGTTATTTTCTAATTTTGTCCTACACATTCATGTTACTCTTTCTTCATCATCCTTAGTAATTTAAACTACTTCCCATTTCCTACCTATACATACAGTCCTTGTGCTTGAGTCCATAAAGAGTTCATAGTTCAGTCAAATTATCCTTGCCACACTTCCTATCTTTCCTCTGCCATGGGATAATTTGCAGTTGTGTTCTTATTGGCGTCTCTTCAAATTAACTTCCAAACCCTTACAGTACGCTTGATAAAAGAAATATCCTGATAAGGGTATCTTAAAGAAAAAATCCTCTCAATCCTCTTTTCAAAATTACTGTCACTACTGGTTGCTTGGGGTACTAGAATGCAGTAGCATTTTGCTGCATAAATTAAAAATCAGGCAAGACGGCTATTCTGTTATTATTTCTATTAAGAAGCAACTCCCTCTTACTTCTGATAAATATCCTTTGCGCTATCTTAAAAATAAGTGCAATTATTTCACTCTCATTTTAAAAGCAACAATCAGTAACTTAATATTTAGTATCCTAAATGCTAGTTTAAAGATGGATCCAAATAAGCATACAGTCTTCAGCTTGCCTGCTGGAACAGGCAGATGTATTTCCTTCACCCTTTCACTTTCTAAATCCCTGGGTTTATACTACGGTAAATAATTGAGCCTATCATTCTGAGAAGTAAGAACAAAGCAATGAACACTTCACATTTTTTTTCCTCTGTCCTGATTCCCGTTTTAAGAATGAGCTTAAATTCCCAATCACTGGGCTTTAAATTCATGTTTAAACATTCTTCTTAATTCTCTCAGGAGTACCATGCACATTTAACCTCACTCCATACTTAGCGATTGGTAAGACTGACGAAAGGCAGGCTTTTCTGACTGAAAGGCTGCACATATTTTACAGAAAACATACAGTTTGAAATGTTGCTTTATATCTCTAAACTTTTCAAAACTTAACGAGAGCTGAAACTACATAATTCAAAGAAAGAGTGTTTTGGTTTTGTGAGGTGAGAACAACTGGCAAAAGACACCAAGGAGGGCAAACACTCCTATTCCAAAGCCATGGCTTCCTCCTCCTCATGATGTTTCTAGTAGTTATAATGCCACTCACTGGTAAACACCAAGTAAAAACCCTGAAATGCAACCCAGATTACTGGAGAGAGAATTATTCGTGTAAGATTTTGAAGTCACAGTTGAAGGCATTTTATAAGAGCATACATTTAGACACAAAGAAATCTTACTGTATCTGTAATATACCTCTGCTTTTCCCTTTGAATTGCATGTATTTGCAAAACCAAGGGAAGAAAGGCTGCTTTTATAAACTTCAGATGTGGAGGTATGACGTGTGATGTACAAAACTCCAGCAAATGGTCCAAACTTGGATCTGTCACCCTGGTGCAAATCTGTCATCACTCCTTTTAAGTCTGCAGACTCACTAGGATTAGCAGCAGTACAAGTGTGAAATTCGGCTGATTAACTTTAGCAGGAGGAGCTCTGTGTAGAAACAACAGCTGCCGGGTCAGACACTATAGCAAGCATTTCTCAATGCAAAGCAATAGGAAGAGGAGGTACCATGGTATTCGTTAACACGGTTTCGTGTCTTCACTTTGATACTACATGAACAGAAACTGCTACATGCTCTTTGTTGACTAATAGTTCTTAAATTGCTGCACAGAGAAACTCAATGAAGACAGGAAGTATGTGAACACTGAATGGAGAGAGGCAAGCAATTATGACATTACACATCTAGGAGCATTTCTAGAGGGAGGACCACAGCAAGCAAGTCATGCAGAATGACTTGGAACGACAGTCCAGGGAAATGATCACAGCTTACCTGCTCCTCTACCTATTACCACATATTCTGGACTACACATTGCAGCTCTCCCTCCATTTCTGTGCAAATGTCCTGAATCATAACATCTCCTTGTATATATAGTTGCTACAGTAGCATGCTAAATTTGGCAAGAGATTTTTGCAAACATAAGGATGAAAGACTGGCTCCTTAGTTAAGGTCAAGGCTTATACATTCCTGTGGATACACCAGTCGTGGTTTCACAGTTAAGTATGCATTCCACAATGGGTTTAAAATATGCCATATATTTCTGCAATAGATACAGCCTTTCAGAGTGAAACCATACTCCAGAATATACTCGCTGCTGTATAACCTAAGGACTTTCGCCAAAGTCCCTAATTCAGGAGCCAAAGTTCCTCAAGCAGGTGATTAAGTAGGCAGCTCTGAACTTGCATTTTGCAGTTGCAGTTCAATCACCTACAGGAGTCCACATTTTTAACATGGTCACCTGCAGCAGACAGCATAAGCCATCTCCCTCCACCTCTGCTGGCGGTACCTACACCCTTGGAATTTCTGTATCATTTTTCCAGAATTTTCAAACTTGTTCTCTGGAAGTATTTGATAGCAGAGTCTGGGTGAAACTTGTCCATAATTATAGTATATGACTGCCAGCACAGGAGAAGATCAGGCAACTGAACTTACCATTAACTTGCTTCTATGTGCTTTGATCAGGAAGATGCATGATGAGCTTAGCTACTTACAAAGGAAAAAACTCCTTAGGTATTTAAAAGAAGTGTAGTCAGAGTGGAGAATAGAACAGGAAAGAGAAGAGTAAGTCCATCTGCCAGTAGCAGAATGTTTACATTAAAGAGAAAAATATATATAAAGTATTCTAAGTGCACCCCTTAAAGTTGTGACATGTATTAAGTTTGGGGTTTTTTAATTTAAGGTCCATTTCGCCACAAGTTTTGCAAAGACAGTTTTTATCTACAACTTTCTGCCAACACAGAAATCCAGCCTTCTACAACACCTTCATCACAGGACATGAACTGCAAACATCCTCTATTAAACACTTCTGAAAGTTACACAAAAGAAATGAGTCATGCAAACTGTAATTCAATCCTCAGATGTCTTTTCTATTATAGAAGAACAGAAATGTATGTCATATATTTTAAATGCTTTATGGAATGCACATCTGAATAGAGTACCATGACTGATACCTCAATTTTAAAAAAAAAAAAAAAAAAAAAGGTAGGTATGTCTTTAGACAACACTGGAGCTAGAATAGAAAATAGCCATAAACATTTTCTTTTTCCCAGATTTAACAGCACTGTTTGCAACAATGAACTCCAAGAGCCATCATTCTACATGAAAAAAATAGAGGAAATATGTCTCCAACACAAACTGAGAAGTAGTCATCCTATGGCATGAGGTCTCACCTGCAGCACGGTATTTAATTCTTGGTATCCATGATGAAGGATAGGAAAAATAAACTTAAGATGGGAATAAGAAGAAATCATAAGAGCAGCTGGATTCCAGTGTGGTAAGAATTAGAAAACTTCACCTAGTTTTGAGATTGTAAACTTCTGTGCCTACAAGAACAGAGGTTTGGACAAGATGAGCCTTGCCCAGTATTTCTATTTCCGTATGTGCATATTCAAACAAAACAGTGGAGAAAATCTGTAAATCAAAGACCACCTGGTCTTCATATGTTTGGCTAGGTACAGAATATAGATTGATAAATCAATCCATCGGGCAGTGGTGCAGAGTTAAAATCAGACTTGGACAAAAACTACAGAAAATAAAAATATCTGGACATTCTGTCTGAAAAGTTTTTTAAAGATTACCTTGGTCATGCAGTGAGAAATATGAAAAAAGGTATAAATAGTAAAAACTTTTGATGTGTTTCCAGACAATACTTGAGCTGCTAGAGCAAGGGATTGACCTGCCAGAGTAGCAATTAAGGTGAAGGAGGAAAAAGCCCAGTTTTCTCTTCTGCATAAAACCATCATGCATGAAGCCTAATAACCTGGCCACAGCATGAGGGACAAAGCTCTAAGTATCAATGTATCTCTTACATGAAGCAAGGACTTGTCAGTCCCTGACTGATAAAGCTTATTGTGTTGAGCAGCAGGTACCTCTTAACTTGAAAAGGATTTACAAATTGAAAAGAGACTGAGGCAAAGCAATACAAAAAGCAAGCTCTGGGAATTCTAGAAAATACAAAAAAAGTTAAATACGGACACCCTAGGAACAATGCATGACAGACACAGAGGCAAGAGGGAGGACAGTATATTTGAAAGACTTCTGAAGTAAAGAACTCTGAAAGGTTTGGAAAATGGAGAGAACTGAAATAAAAAGATATAACTGAGAAAAACAGGTCTGACTATCAGGGAAAGGTTCTTGACACCAAAATTATTCTGAGTGATATTTAATGTTCATGGTGGCAGCCTTTTTGAGCCGAACCAGACTGTGGAAATAATATCCCAAGAGAATTTGGCAATCTTAACCGCACATGCATGTGTATCGAAACTGAATGAAATGGTGTTACATGTACAAGAGAAGCAATTCCACATTGACAAGGAGCAGATTAGATGACAAGCAATAGGTACTATGATTGTAGTCATTAAAGACAAATTGCAATAAGGTATTTATAGTAAGTGTCAAACTTTTCTTTTATGAAGTACAAACATGGCCTTGCTTGATTTCAAGGAGGCTATGTCTTTCAGAAATAGTTTTATCACAAGTTTTGGTCAAGAGAGCAATAAAACGGAATTTAACAGAAGCAAACAAAAGCACAAACTTATGCTATAAACTAACATCAATGATGTCCCCAGTGCAGTGCATTTTATTGTGTCCATTCTACAGCACAAAAGTGGGTCCTTCCTCCACAAACAGGGTTGTCAAAAGCTTAATATCATAACATGAAAATATATAAAAATATCTCTATATTTCTTTGTATAGAGAAATAAAAAGCTTTAGCTTAATAAGAGACTAGAGCACTTATTTCTGTTTGAAATTTGCATTTTTTTTTTCCTTTGGTACTTGCATTTTTTTGCATTTGAAATGCAGAGAACAATATAAACAATAGCAGAATCACTCTGAGAGGAATTATGTACTTATTCCTACAGACAAGTAAAGCAGAAAAACTTTCCACATTTATGGTTCTGTCAAATCTGGTTGTTGACAATTGAACATTTTAGTAGTTCTCAATACAGTGGCAGTTGCAAATTCTGGGAAAAGGAAGGTTGCTAAGATTCCCTCTCACTCTGCAAGTGGAATTTTCCACTTCATATAAATACTATTTTTGTAAAAGCAACTTGTACAGAGTCGTGCTACCACTGCACATGAAATGGAAAGTTCCACAACTGTTATGAAAATGGGAACTTTTGTTCATGGAACACTTTTATTTTTGTATTAAGGACAAACATGTGTCATAGTCAAAAGCAGTGTTGCGTATCTTTGCAGTAAATACAAAATTTACAGCTTTATTCCTAAATATAAATTGTATCTGATTTTAAATGTTAATTTTACATAATGTATTTGTAGCAAAGTTCATGATATAACACCCCAAGCACAGCTGCTAGTTGCTATGTCCCTTACACCTACCATAACGATTTGCTCACATGCAAAGCACCATGAGCTGAATCAGCAAAAAGCAGAAACAGCTTTCATTTAGGGACATTAGGATTTGTGCAAGTTGCAACAAAGGTATCTATCAAATAATTTATACTTACTTTTTCTAGAGTGACAGCAGATTTCAGCCATTATTACTAGATACATCAAAGCGCTTTGATTAAAAGCTGATCGCTGACTCATAGAAAAGTAGGGCTAGATAATCTCAAATCATCCAATCCATCTACATGAAATAAAACAAGAATTCTACCTTAAATCTACAGTGTCAGTCAAACTCCACATTATTTGAAAATCACTTTACTATAAATAGCACTCAGAACAGAGAGAAAAGAAGGAAAGGTAAGTGAAAGGCTGGCAGGAGAAGGAAAAAAAAATTACTGCTCCTGGCTCCATGGAATTTGGTGCATTTTCTGTGCACATGTGTAGCTCAAGAACTCACATCTTTGAAATAGATCTTCGTGAACTGTAAAGAGGTATTCACTAGAAACTACAAAAATCCCTAATATGTCTCACATTTAAAAGAAGGGTCAGCAAGATTATGTGATATTTGCAGAGTAAATAGCAAATATTGACAAGCATCAAGATCTTGCTCGTAGTCTGGAACTTTAATTACTTGAGAGAAAATATAGAGGAAAATAATTAGACAGATTATAGCTGTTAATTATGCAGACTAATTGATGGAGTTACAGCAACTACTTAGGCATTTCAAAGTTCATCCTTCAAGAGCAACTAGATGTTGAGAAATCTGTTCTGTCTAATACCAGTGAGAACAACATAGACATACAGTCCATCTTTCCCTGAAAGTCTGGAATCCCCCTGCTCAAAGTTTTGCTTGCACTGGAAAAGTTACAAAGTATAAATACATATTTGGCTTGCAAAAAAATTGTCATTGGTAATAAAGCAAAAAAGAATCATATGCAACTTTCAATTTTCAGAAGAGCTTATAGGGCTGGACTTAGGGGCAATAATGGCTTTGCTTGTAGGTTGAGCAACTTAGAGAATCAGTGAGATTTAACACTCACAACACGTCAGAAGGGAAATGCTCCCTGAAAGATTCAAGCAAAGGCAAGAGGACTGAAATGGGATATAAAATTTCACTGTAAGACAAGGTAGAGAATTGAGCCTGAAGGGATACTGACTTAAGCGGGCACTGCTTGGCTTGAGGCCAGCCTGGAGTGACCTGGTGGTCTTCAGTTCCTCGTATGAGAGACGTACAGTCACATTTGGCACTATTACATACGTAACTGTCCTCAGGAGAGCAAACAGGTACAGAGAAGCCTCCACTACTTATATTATAACCACTCTGCAAAAGGACCCTGTCAGTCTCAAGTGCTGCTGTTATCCTGTTCCTCATGAGAATGAAATTCATTTTGTTAAGTGACCTGGCAACTACTGTCCCACACTTCCATCGACCCATACCAATTAATCTCATCAAGCATGTTTACCCAAGTTTATTTCACTCTCATTTAGATTCCCACCATTCTGTCTCTTCTCTCTTACTGCTTTATGGGTAGTTGAATGTATCTGACAAATGAATGACTAGGTGGCAGCTCTTACCCTGATGTCCACCCTCTATAGGTTAAAAGTAAAAATGACAGAAATCTTGACATTTGTGAATTTCCTTGCAATGCCTTTCAGCTGACAGTCAAACATGTCCAAACAGTTTTCTTAGTTGCTTGCTGTGACATCACACCAATGAGCTGACAGCAGAATTGGTAAGAATATGCAAGATGACTTATTTTTCCCCATCTGACTGGTATCTCTCCTCAGCACCATGTGCCTGCTGTTGTTGGTAGCTCTCACAGCAAAGCAGAAGCCCCTGCCTCAAGCTCCCATCCCCACCCCACGCAGGGTGGCTTCCTGCCCCAAGAGCCTGCTCCTGTAGACCATTCCACTTTTCATCATTGCAGCTTAACACAAAATAAGTTTGAACACTGATCTGGAAGAGATCCCTTGTAGAGAGCCTGCATCAGTGCCTATACAAAGATAACTTCCTGACATGATACATATTTGGAAGGGTACCTGTTTGTATAAGCTTTAAAAATATATAGGAGAAAATATCCAGGACAAAAATGTCATTAGTTCATTCAAACTAATCCTGAACTTTTCACAAGAACGTTACTGAGCTGTTAACACCAAGTAATAAATAGCTTGTAACAGTGCTCTCCTTTGAAACCTGCAGTTCCTATGTTAACCACAGCAGTGGCTGTATCAGTCACTCCCTTCAGCAGATCTGGTCTCAAACTGTACAGCAGAAGAAGCTGTAAGCAAACAAATGAATAACTGCTATAAGATCTCAGTTTAAATTTTAAGTTGTCACACAACAAGTCAGCATATGAACAGTCGAAGACTATGTAGGTTAGAGTTTCAGTTTAATTAAGAGTTTTAAGAAAGTCTAATATAACTGGGAGCTTCAAAAAATGTGTTATTTTATTTGAATTACATGTATGCTTTGGGTTTACCTATGGACTTTCGAAACCAAAAGACTGCTCAGAAAGCTTTTGTATCTGAGACAAATGAAAACAAACATGGAAATCAAGCCTGCAGCTTAGGAGGGACACAAACAGGTGTAACTGGAGTCATGAGTAACCAAGGACCACATGAGTATCTGTCCAGTTCTCTGAAGTCTAAAACAGACATCAGATGGTATCTCATGCTGTTGTCAGTGAACGAAGCTGTTCTGTTTGCCTGCATCAAAAGAGGGTTTGTGTGATGCTGTCAAGTCAGACTCTGAAGAACAACTGGTTGCACTCTCCATCCTCCATCTTTCTCATGGAGGAGAAAAACCTTCTTTGAAAACAGACAGTTCAAACAATCAGGAACCCTGGATTCAAGAAATGAGGTGACATCTTTACAAGATACGGAGCCCTAATGTGGTACGTTAACTGGAGAAAGTAGCACTCAAATTCAGCTAATTTACGATTCCAAAAGGTGTCTTGGTACATGCTGCATTGACAGCATGCATACATACATATTAAGAGGCCGAATTCCCAGAGTACATACAGTGCCAACAGTTCAAAGAGGTTTGTCAAATATCGGACACAAATTACTTACCGAATCACAGAATGGTTTGGGTTGGAAGGGACCTTAAAGACCACCTAGTTCCACCCCCCCCGCCATGGGCAGGGACACCTTCCACTAGACCAGGTTGCCCAAAGCCCCATCCAACCTGGCCTTAAATACTTCCAATAAATTAATATAGTTATTGTAATAAATACAGTTTTATAATAGTTTTATTTTCATTAACTCATCTGTCACTTCTTTAAGAATGGATTTCCTCATTTAGTATGTCTCAACTACATAAAAACTACTTTAATTCCTATTCTCCCCGCTTTAACATCAAGCATCCTTTTTTGACATTGTTCTCCTCTCATAGCTGGTTTCCAGCATTATTCTCAGCAGTATTCAGTCTCATTTTCTCAAGGCTTTTTCCCCATGAACGATTTTCAGTTTTATATGTCAGTAAAACATCCAAGCCCCTGGCACCGTGGGGTTAAGATCAAAAACTGATGATAATTCCTCCCAACCCCCTTTTATTATTTGTAAGAAAATTACTGTCTTTTCTTTTTTAAGATGCTTCCTTTTTCAGATCAACACTGAAGCTAAATGAGAACTTTAACCTTTAACTTTTATCCCCTTTAGGAACTGACCCCACTTTTCTAAAGTGGTGTTTGTTCTCTGTTCCATCAACAAACTGAGAAGAAAGCTTGAGCTCTTCTCCAGGTGGCACATATCGTATATATAAGGACCTCTTCACTTTTCATGCAACTCATTCCATTAGAGAAGGTAGACCACAGTTTCCTCTTGAATTTTAAAACAGTACCTCATGATAAAAAACTGCCAATTGCATCAACCTTACTTTTTCTGTTATGTCATCTGCTTTAAAATGTCACATGCAATACTTCAGCCATAGGTGCAGTATCTATTACTGGCTGTAAGTGACCCTGCACTGGCATCCATTTTGTTGCTATCAACAATCACTTGAGCATTACAGATTCTTTGGCTGACAACATCACCTACTGCTTTGTTGTTATGCTTAAAGTTTCCATGGAGACAAAAGAACAGCTGAATAGCAATCTTAATGCTTTAGAAATGCTTATTCTTTAGTAATAGGATGCTACTTGCCGGTATGGAGTCTCAGGGTTTAATGGAAGTTATTATAAATAGTAACTTTTGAATCAAAGTCTCACTCAAAAAAAGGGCAAAAGACAAAAAAAGATATTTGTGCTTCCTCCTGCCCACCCTAGTTCTACTGGTAACGAACAGACATGGAGGACACTGTCTCCCTGCTGTGGCACAAGGCATCAGCACAGCAGAAGTTGCCTCCAGCCCCACATTCTGAAGGATACAACAGTTGCTGCACCAAGATGCTTACCTTATTTTCTCTCCATGCACCTCTAGGTTGCAAATAACCTCAAAATGGGAAGGAATAAGAAAGTTCCATACTTCATCTTCCTCACCAACTCAGGTAAAGTGCTGCTCCATCCACAGAAACACAACACAAACTAGGAAACAAAATCAAGGATCCTCTCCTTGCATTTTTTCCTCTAGCCATACAGATCTGCTTTTCCTGTAGCACAACCCTTCCTACACAGAGTACGTGTAGAAGCTCAGACTAACAGCTGAATCCCACTGCTCTCTGCTCATAATGCATTAACTCACATTACAGTATAACTTGCAACTGATGGGAATAGAGGGTGCTCAGCCCTGGGATACTTGGCACCTTTCAGATTCCAGTGCTAGATGTTTAATCCCTTCCACCACACTGCAGCTCTTGCTCCTGAGTGGACAGAACGCATGGGATCAAAATGAGTATCACCTAAAGACTTGTCTGTCTTAAATGCTGTTATTGGTGAGTCAGAGAATTTCTAAAGATCATTATAAACAGCAGATTATCCCTGATTTGGTACAGTGGATGAGAGACAAAATGCAATAGAGCAGAGTCTTGTCCTGCAAAGCCAACCAAAGCAAGCAGCTGTCAGGGACAGCTGAAGGAATATTTTCCCATACAAGAGCCTTCCCCTCACCCTCCACTTGACACTGCTGTTCTTCTCCCAACACCTCAATGGCAGCAAGAACACAAAACCTATTCCCAGGGGTTGCTGCCTGATCCTTCCCGCAGCAGGAGGAGCAGCTTTAGCCCCTCCATTTCCTGCCCCACGAGCAGAACCTGACTCGCCTGTTCCCATGAAGTGCAGGATAACACAGCCAGGAGAAAATATTCTAGCAAGACAGCAAGTGGTAGGGGGTAATGCACAAGAGGAGGAGGAAGACTGAGATAGATGATACTTCCTCCTCCTCATCAGCCCTCCCTGCTGAAAGACTCTTGCACGCCCTTTCCAAGTCACTGAATTGTCTCTGCCCTCCCTGCCTTTGCTCCCCACAGCCCTGACATCCCACTTGCGGCTCCTTTTACCTCTACAGAAGTCTCTTGCAAACCCACAGCTTTGAATGACCCGGCTTCTGTGCCAAAATACATTTTGTTGACACTTCAGAAAGAACATTTCACACTGAGGATTATGATCTTTTACTCGCATTGGGCAAAATCTGCTTTTGCTAAGAAGCCTTGAATTGACTTTGGAGCTCACAGAGGCAAAAATATTAAATGTTAATATATGAAAGAACAGGCAGACTGTGACAGTGGAGGTGTGAGAACATTCTATTGATAAGCTGAAATTAAACACACAGATTGATCCTAGTTTTACAAATTCTCTGATCTATAGCAAAGGTGCTTAAAGTGGAAATAAAATTCTAAAAGAACACTACTTTTTTTGTTCTTCTGAGCAAATACTTTTCTATTACCTGAGAGAGAAGAGGAGAGACAATGATGAAAGAAGTTTTTATTACAGTTATTTAATTCAGCATCTCAGCACTCATCTGCAATCCTAAAGTCTAAGGGACATGATGCAAACAATCACAACAACAAAGAGGAGTGAAAACATAAAAGCAACTTCATCAAAAAGAAAGCAAGACCATATTTTAAATAACCTCCTTGCCCACTCTCAGGCGTTTCATTATTCCAACGTCAGTTTTGCCTCAGCAGGTCCCCTCCTTCCAATCACAAGAGAGATTGCACAGCTTAAGCAAGTCACCTGGGCAGATGCCCAGCAACACAGGAACTCGTTCCAAAAACAGAGCGCGCTCTCCTCTTATGGCATCTTACTCAGAGGCATCAACAGCCCATGACAGGGATACCTGACAACAGTGCGTAACCCCCGCTTTGGAAGAGCATCCATCGGGGCAGCGGAGAACTGGGACTTGGGCATCACCCCACCAACACTGCAGCGGCTGCCCGTTTCTGACAAGTCTGAGCCAACACGCTGGTCTCCGGCTACAGACAGAAAACGCAGTCAGGCACATCACTTCTGACAGGTTGCCAAGCCCAATTCCACATCTCTCTAAAAGTGAGGGATGAAGGGAGAAGATAAATCTGCCAACAAAATGATGAAGTTTCTGATCCTTGTGCCCCCACAGTCAAGCCTGAATGGAAGGGAAAGAAGTCCACACACCACGAAACTAGATAAAACTCAAAAGGAAAAGGAAAACAGCTGAGTGGCAGCCTCAGCTCAGTCCCACTGCATTTTTATCAAATATGTTTGGAATTGCTCTCACCCTGGGAGAGAAAAATCTTCTCTGAAACACAATTTAAAGAAATGTGTGACGGGGCAGGAAATAAAAGGCTTCCATTTACACGGTTATATGGAAAGACCATTTTATAGGGGGAAGACTTCCGGAAAAGATTGTTCAATGAAAAAAATCCACATGGAATTCAAAAAGAAATAAAGCAAGAAGCTGACAACTTCAAGGTCAAGTTGTATTTGAAGATTAACATATATTCACAAATTATGAGGAATATGAAAGGGTGTGCATTTCAAGCTTAGTACCTATTCACACAAATGCCTTGAGAGAGACACTGTACTAGCATCTATGAGTCTAGCCTAATGCATTTAAGGACACCTGAGAAAAACCCGGACATATAACTTCCTCAGACAAAGTGTAAGTCTTTCTTTCACATTACAACTAGATTTAAAAAAAAACCAAAATTAATGCCCTGACATAATTAGAGACTTGAATTGAGTGATAGACATTTGCCTAGGATTTCAGCTCCTATTTTTCCATTTTAAGTATCTTGAAGAAGGACAATACCTGGATAAACTGGGGGGGTGAAGGAGTAGGGCACTCAGACTACTCAAGTACAAAGGAAGAAATGCATTTAAGATGAAGGGTAAATAGAGGTCAAGCATATAAAGTTGTAGAAGGGATCCAATCAAATTATGAAAATGAAGAATGATGCAGAAACTGGCAAACACACCCATAAATCATCTAGCAACTTCTAGCAATAAACAAAAAGCACAAACTTAACTGTTATCTTGCTATATTAGTTTAGTACTTCCTCGCTGCATCTTAGTCAGTGAGAGAAGGGATTCCTTGGTGTGAAGGCACTGATGCAGGAAGCCTTTCCCTCGAGAAGTTTGGCAGAGAGAAGCTGCATTCCTGCTCAGAGCAAGGGGCTCTGGGTGGAGCACGGCAATGCTGTTACAGCCACCATGCAATGTCCTTGCAACAGCTCAAATTAAGAAACCTTGCTGCCCTTTCAGTAAGTCAATCCTTCATCTTTTTGTTTCTTGTGGTGTGAACAATCATTCCAGATGCAATTTAATAGGAGTTTATGTATTTTCTCAGAGGTCAGTATCAGGTACTGCATTATTTATGTTCCTGTTTCCTTAGGGAATTAATCCTTAGGGTATCAGGGTTTTAAGATTCTGATGAAAGGTCTTAAAATTCCCCCTGGATTTGTATTTGTAGCTGACAGTATTATATAATTTTTAAGTACTGAATGACTCACAACTGCATATAAAATACTGACTTCGTAGAAACTTTGTTATGCTTCTTAATATTTCTTACACTGTCCTTGCTCTAAGGGTCTAGGATTTCAGTCCCTGGTGTTTGGGTTTACAATAAGCAATTCCTCTCTTCCAAGTAGAAGTCTTTCCTTTGTTTAATTTTAAAAAGCAAATACGGTGCCGAGATCCTCATTTTTGTTAGACTTGCATAACTACATCTCAAAGTATTTCTCAAACAGCTGTAACAGAAGGATTTCCCAAATCTTACAACTAGCCCTCCAACTATGAGCAAAATAAATCCCTAGGTTTATGGACTCAGCATGTTAAACGTATCTGGATGAACCTTTCCTATTTAGACCAAGTATTAGAAAGTTTTATCGTTTGTTCTGTGGTTAGTTTTTCTGCAATCAGCTCACCCTCCCAGTCCACAAAGGCTGCTCATTTCTTTTAACTCAAAGAGCTAATCAGATCCCCGTAATGTATCTTTGAAACATTAAGACTATTACTAGCTTCTTAAGTATCACAACAGTTTAGTAAGTCTGTACTTTTATTTTAATTGGATTCCTGAAGGGGAAGAAAAAGGGTTATTTAGTTGTTTTTGTTTGCTTGTTTGTTTTACTATTATTAAGCTGTAATAGGATCCCATGCCTTTCATTACCTGATACTATTTCTCAATGGCCAAACTTGAACAGGGAATCAAAAAGTAAAATGATACTGTTCTTAATGTCCCAAGAGCAGACAGCTAAAACAGTAAACTGATACCATTTACAGCTGCTAGAAGTAAGCATTTGGCTTAAAGACCTTTCATGTAATCTAACAAATGTTTCAAGTCACCACATACGCACAGAGTATGCCACTAAAAGTAACTCCAAGGTTACTGCGCACAAAGGAACAGCAATAACCAAATGGCGGAACACCGAATGTCACCTTTATGAACCCAGTGACCAGGACAGGAACTACAGACTAACTCCACTGCAGGGAAAGCACTGTTCTAAAGGTATCTATGAGTTGACTAGATACAGACAATTTTGAAATAAATATTTTAATGAGGTTATTAAGACCCTTAAATGCAGCCATAAAACACCACTCCTACTGCTATTACTAGGACTAATTTAAAAGGAAATTAGTATCTGTACCCCTCACTGCACCATGAATGTTTGAGGCATAAATACTGTAAGCAAAGAATGTCCCTTAATTTGATACACTAGAGCATAATTAGGAATGATGGGATGGAAGAAATGAATCGTATTCCTAAAGCTTAATATTGGGAAAACCATTATCCAAAACAACCTATCCAATAAAGCAGAAGGAGAGTGTCCCATGGGAAAGGCAGGAAAGGCAAACAGCTTAGGACTTCTAAAGAAAGATCAGAAAAGAATGGAATTAGTGAGTGCAGCCTATTTTCACGTGTTTCAATATCAATTTCACTTGTGTTTCAATTGTATTTTTAATAATAAAACTTATTAAAATGTATTTTAAATGCAATAATTACCATAATTTTAAAATTTGAAGAGCACAGAGCCACAGAGTAATCATGTAGTCTCTAACATTGCTGATCTTAAAGTATATCCTTTACTATTGAGTATGCTCAGTGAAAAGCTGATTGATTTTGTTCTATAGCTGGAGTCCTACTTAATCAGAAACTCCCCATGGACTCCTTTGCACTCAAGATGCAGAATCAAAATGAAAACGCCCTCCCTTCTAGGATTTTACTTCTCTTTCATTTAAATTGCACAAAGATCAGATTTTGTAGTTTGCTGAGCCTATTTCTGTTCTCACATATGCCCTTGTCCATTAGATTAATTCCACTAGCCTCAGAGGATTCACACGGGTAAAAAATAAAGACTGAGCAAGCCAGCCACAAGACACTTTGAGCTGAAGCTTACGCCCCACGACAGACTGACCTGCAGTACATTAGGCAACTGATAGGCAGCGGAGATGCTGATCAGCCTTTTGTTTTAAAGCATGTCAGAAATACAATATACCACTTTAGAGGCCAACTCCTCATTCCACTGCAGTGAGCTGCAAAACTTCCAACAAAACCAAAATTACAAGCTAACAATTTAAGGGTAAAACAACATTCACGGGAAATCTTGTAAAACCTGGTCACTCAGCTTTATAGCTCGGCACATACCGTAAGCTGTAAGAACACTGGGAAAGAGAGATGGACACCCTACTCCTTCACGTCCAAGTATTCCCTGTATCTTTTACTGGCTAAACAGCTACCCTTTAGTGCCATCGAACTCACATAAGCATAGAAATTACTTTTTCAGTTAAACTGTAGGATTGAATCTATCCTTATTCCTCAATCTTTTCAAAAGCTTTAAACACTTTGAATTACTCTCTTTTCATAGAATCACAGAATCATAGAATCATTTCGGTTGGAAAAGACCTTCGAGATCATCGAGTCCAACCATTAACCATGCCCCCTAAACCATGCCCTGGAGTACCCTGTCCACTTGCTTTTTGAATACCTCCAGGGATGGTGAATCAACCACTTCCCTGGGCAACCCATTCCAATGTTTGACAACCCTCTCAGTAAAAAAATTTTTCCTAATATCTAACCTAAATCTCCCTTGCCGCAACTTGAGGCCATTTCCTCTTGTCCTATCTCCAGACACCTGACAGAAGAGACCAGCACTCACCTCACTACAACCCCCTTTCAGGTAGTTGTAGAGAGCGATAAGGTCTCCCCTCAGCCTCCTCTTTTCTAGACTGAACAACCCCAGCTCCCTCAGCTGCTCCTCATAAGACTTGTGCTCAAGGCCCCTCACCAACTTGGTTGCTCTCCTCTCGACACGCTCCAGCAACTCAATGTCTTTCCTGTAGTGAGGGGCCCAAAACTGAACACAGTATTGGAGGTGCAGCCTCACCAGTGTCGAGTACAGGGGAACGATCACTTCCCTGTTCCTGCTGGCCACACTATTTCTGATACAAGTCAGGATGCTGTTGGCCTTCTTGGCCACCTGGGCACACTGCTGGCTCATACTCAGCCGGCTGTCGACCAGCACGCCCAGGTCTTTCTCTGCCAGGCAGCTTTCCAGCCACTCTTCCCCAAGCCTGTAGCGCTGCATGGGGTTGCCGTGACCAAAGTGCAGGACCCGGCACTTGGCCTTGTTAAACTTCATACGATTGGCCTCAGCCCATCGATCCAGATTGTCCAGATCTCTTTGTAGAGCCTCCCTACCCTCAAGCAGATCGACCCTGCCTCCCAACTTGGTGTCGTCTGCAAACTTGCTGAGGGTGCACTCAATCCCCTCATCCAAATCATCAATAAAGATATTAAACAGAACAGGGCCCAACACCGAGCCCTGAGGAACACCACTTGTGACCCGCTGCCGTCTGGATTTCACCCCATTCACCACTACCCTCTGGGCTTGGCCATCCAGCCAGTTTTTCACCCAGTGAAGAGTGCACTTATCCAGGCCACGAGACGCCAGCTTCTCAAGGAGTATGTGTCATGGTTTAACCCCAGCCAGCAACTAAACACCACGCAGCCGCTCACTCACTCCCCCCCCACCCAGTGGGATGGGGGAGAAAATCGGGAAAAGAAGCAAAACCCGTGGGTTGAGATAAGAACGGTTTAATAGAACAGAAAAGAAGAAGCTAATAATGATAATGATAACACTAATAAAATGACAACAGCAATAATGAAAGGATTGGAATGTACAAATGATGCGCAGTGCAATTGCTCACCACCCGCTGACCGACACCCAGCCAGTCCCCGAGCGGCGAATCCCCGCCCCCACTTCCCCGTTCCTATACTAGATGGGACGTCACATGGTATGGAATACACCGTTGGCCAGTTTGGGTCAGCTGCCCTGGCTGTGTCCTGTGCCAACTTCTTGTGCCCCTCCAGCTTTCTCACTGGCTGGGCATGAGAAGCTGAAAAATCCTTGACTTTAGTCTAAACACTACTGAGCAACAACTGAAAACATCAGTGTGTTATCAACATTCTTCGCATACTGAACTCAAAACATAGCACTGTACCAGCTACTAGGAAGACAGTTAACTCTATCCCAGCTGAAACCAGGACAGTATGCCATGAGCGACAGTGTCAAAGGCCTTGCTGAAGTCTAGGAAAATAACATCAACAGCCTTTCCCTCATCCACTAGGCGGGTCACCTGGTCATAGAAGGAGATCAGGTTGGTCAAGCAGGACCTGCCTTTCATAAACCCATGCTGACTGGGCCTGATCCCCCTCTTATCCTGGAGTTGCCATGTGAGTGCTTTCAAGACAAACCGTTCCATAATCTTCCCCGGTACTGAGGTCAGGCTGACAGGCCTGTAGTTCCCCAGATCCTCCCTCCGACCCTTCTTATAAATGGGAGTCACATTGGCAAGCCTCCAGTCCTCTGGGACCTCCCCTGTTGACCAGGAACGCTGATAGATGATGGAGAGTGGCTTGGCAAGGACCTCTGCCAGTTCCCTCAGTACTCTTGGATGGATCCCATCAGGTCCCATAGATTTGTGAGTGTCCAGATGGCGTAGCAGGTCCCTAACTAATTCCTGCTGGATTAAGGGGGGTATGTTATGCTCTTCATCCTTACCTTCCAGCTCAGGGGGTGGAGTACCCTGAGGATGACTGGACTCACTGTTAAAGACTGAGGCAAAGAAAGCATTAAGTACCTCGGCCTTTTCCTCATCACTAGTTGCTACGTTCCCTTCTGTATCCATTAAAGGAAAGATATTCTCCTTGGGATTCTTTTTACTGTTAACATATTTGTAAAAACATTTTCTGTTGTCCCTTACAATAGTGGCCAGATTTAGTTCTAGCTGAGCTTTCGCCTTTCTAATTTTCTCTCTGTATGATCTAACAAGATCCCTGTACTCCTCCCAAGTTGCCCGCCCTTTCCTCCAGAGATGATAAACTCTCCTTTTTTTTCTTAAGTCCTAGCAAAAGCTCCCCATTCAGCCAGGCCGGTCGTTTTCCTCAGCGGTTCGACTTGCGGCACATGGGAATAGCCTGGTCCTGAGCCATTAAGATTTCCTTTTTAAAGAATGTCCATCCCTCCTGGACCCCTTTGCCCTTCAGGACCGTCTCCCAAGGGACTCTCAACCAGTGCCTTGAAGAGGCCAAAGTTAGCCCTCCGGAAGTCCATAGTGGTGGTTTTGCTGACCACCTTCTTTGCCTCACCAAGAATTGAAAATTCTATCATTTCATGGTCACTAAGCCCAAGACGTCCTCCAACCATCACACCTCCCACCAATCCTTCCCTGTTCGTAAACAACAGAACTAGCAAGGCTCCTCCCCTGGTTGGCTCACCCACCAGCTGTGTCAAGAAGTTATCTTCCACACACTCCAGGAACCTCCTAGATTGTTTACTCACTGCTGTGTTGTATTTCCAGCAGATGTCTGGAAAGTTAAAGTCTCCCACAAGGACAAGGGCACACGATTCTGAGACTACTGCCAGCTGCTTGTAGAACGATTCATCCGTCTCTTCAACCTGGTTGGGCGGTCTATAACAGACTCCCAGCACAATATCTGTCTTATCGGCTTTCCCTCTCATCCTCACCCATAAGCACTCCACCTTGTCATCAGAATCGTGTAGCTCTGAACAGTCAAAACATTCCCTAACATAAAGAGCCACCCCACCACCTCTTCTACCTTGCCTATCCCTTCTGAAGAGCTTGTAGCCATTCATTGCAGCACTCCAGTCATGGGAGTCATCCCACCATGTTTCCGTGATGGCGACTAAGTCATATCTATCCTGCTGCACAATGGCTTCCAGCTCCTCCTGTTTATCGCCCATGCTGCGTGCGTTGGCATAGATGCATTTGAGCTGGGTCATCGAATCCACCCCTAACATCGGCACGCTGCCCCCAGGCTCATCTCTGGTGCACCTAGTTTTATCCCTTACCCCCTTCGAACCTAGTTTAAAGCCCTTTCTATGAGCCCTGCCATCTCATGAGCAAGGATTCTCATGTCTATAGTGCCCTTAGTTTCCTATAGTTTTAAGCACGCATGGAGTAAATCTCTCTTCCCACTATTAGGGATATCCCTACTCTGATCTTGACTGTATCCTCTGTGGGTTTTTTTCTTTCAGAAACCCCAGTTCTTCTGTAATTCTCTACCACAATACTCTCCCTACCTGTTCTGACGTCTCTTCCTCCCTTCAGTTTCAGACAGCACATTAAAAATAAAAAAGTTGCAAATACTTCACTCATACAATTCTCCTTCTTCAGCCTCAGCCACGGACTCACACTTACCCAGAACTTGAAGTTTTAAAATGCACGTCTCCAAAATGGCCTCTCTTCCCAGGCACCCTAACTAAAAAATCCTCTATTTACAGAGAAGCGCTTTGCCAAGTTATCTGTAGTTTTGGAGATGTGGGACTACCTGAGAGAAAATATGGCTACCTGAGAGAAATCCAGGCTTTTGGATTAAACTAAATGAAGCTTCTTGGTTTTGTAAGAACATGGGAAGGGAGAGAGCAGGGATTTAGGAAGAGCTTTTGCCATGGACATTACCTTTCAGGACAAAATTCATGAATTCCTATGAGGTTTTTTGTGCTTACCAAAAATCTGAATAGCTATGCAATACATATAGGGATGTTCAAATTAAGGTCTTTGAACTATTGCTATTTCTTTAGGACTTGCAGCCTTCTTTTTCTAAGTAAGTTTAAAAAGTTCATAAGTGAATGTCCTATAGTTAGATTAATATTCAGCGCTCGAAAGGGACAAAATATGCTTTCTAGTCAGCCATGATTTTTCTATGATTTACTCATACATGCACTACTTTGGTTCTCTGTCAGGGATAACCTCACCCACCCACAAGGCAGGGCTGCTTTCTTTTTCTGCTGTGCTACTACCTGTCATTTCAGGAAGTTGGCAGCAGCTTTTCAAAGAACTTCTCAGAACTATTTTTAGACCTATTATTGACATTTCTACCCAAGTTTCAGCTGTGCCACCATGACACAGTGACAGACATTAATATATGGTATCTCAAGTCACTAAAGAGCAGTTGTTAATATCTAGAAACTGATTAATTTTTACCCAGGAGACAAAGCACATGTATCAACCTAAGAATAGCCCTGGAAGCTACTGCCAAACACAATCTCTAATCTACATAATCCTCTTAAATTCAATCTTAAAAAAGAGAGAATAGAATTTGTTTATAGTAGCACGGAACTTCCAAAATATTTTCAAACTCTTTAAAGGTGGAATTCTGGGAAAAACAATGCTTTAGCTGCTTTAGCTACTTTTCTGGGATTAAGAATTAGCTGCTTTTTCAGAATTCTTCTAATTTGGTATCTACCCTTAAGACATGGGCTACCTTCCAAAAAAAAAAAAAAAAGCAATGTAGAACACTATATCTTTTCACATCTTTATTTTGAAGTAATCATTGGATGTTGCTTTTTAAATATATTGCACTTTCTAAAGGAAAAGCTGGCCTATGGCTAACTCATTAGCCTCTTGCCATAACTATTTCCTTCTGTCCTCTAAGTCTAATTTCATGAAGGCCTCCTGATATATGTCAGCAAGAACTATTTTCATAAGAACACTGTAGGACTGTATCCCTAAGTAATCTTAAGTAACATAAAAGTAATTTAAGTCTCCAGAGTCTGCAATAGTTATAATTCTATTTTAACAATTATATATAAGGATGTATTATATTTCTGTTTATTTACAACAATGAACAAAACAAAGTACACTAATTGAACACAACTATAGAAGTATATGACAAGTTTAGGGGTCTTGGGGGTTGGTGTTTTGTTTTGGGGTTTTACTTTTATTCTTAGCCTTTTCTCAATCAAAACAGGCTATTCTGTAGGCTTAGGACAGACACCATCCAAGCTGTTAAGCAATACAGTGTTTTTGTTTAATATGGTAAAAGGTATGACTGCATGCTTTCCTGAGCACAAACAAGAAATACAGGTAACAAGAAGCAAGATACGGTGAGATGAACTTGAGCATTCTTTTGCATCAAGCAAATGTCTTGACATTTAACAATCCATGTATTGCTGCAGAATGACAAAGAGGAAGAGTTCAAAAAGAAATTTTCTTTCCTCCATTCTGAAAGCTCTCTCTTTCTTCAGATTACCCATAAAATCTAGAAAGAACAATCTGATTCTTTAGTCATCAACTTCAGTTTAGTACAAAGCACAGCATCACCAAGGACACACATTTTAGTTACTGTCTAAATATCTGCTAAAAATGGAGGAAAAATTACTTCAAAATATAATTTTCCTACATATGAGAGTCTCTTTTTTTATTCTAGTTCCACACAAGCACACCCATACAAGCAGGATGCTAAATAAGAAAGCAATACCAAATGGAGCTCTGCATAGACATGAAGATCCAAGTCTGCTAACAGGTGGGTTTTGAAAATAACATACCAGAAGTACCATGTAAATGCTGGTGAGATGCCTCGTCACTTGTGGATAGCTGCACTTATTGCTGTTAAATCAATTTCTTCAAATAAACGAATCTGCTTTATCAGGGAACGCTGGACATTGGTTTGGATCTATGCCTAAAGGGTGTATACAAAATGTTCTTTGGGAAGCACTGCCCTTTGAAACGTGCAAGTCTCAGATACATTTCTCTTTGGTAATAACTGTTAATGAACTTACCTACTAAAACAGATTTCAATCACAAAGACTACAAAATTTGGTTTCATAACATAAGCTGAACTTCACTGTCTGGCTTGTATTACTACAATAGGCAACACATTTAGAGTAAGTAGGAGGTTTGCACACTACTTTTTATTGTAAGATCAAGTTTTTCAGTAGCTTATAATTTGTCAGTCTGTTAGCTGAAGTTTTCCTTGCCTACTTTAAGTTTTTATTATTGTTTTAAATTTCAAGTCACTTCTGAGAACAGCTCTTATAAATAACTGGAGGACATATACGCTCAAACAAAGAAAAAGTGGTAGACATCAATCAGTTAGGATTACCTGATGCTGTCCATTGCAAAGTGTTCTTAAAATTTTGGGGGAACTTCTCAGGTTTCTGTTGACCGTTGATATTTGGAAGAATCTCCTAAGCCTAATCTTTGGTTTATTGATGTACCTTCAGAAGTGTTAAAAATGATCAGTTCCTACCCTCACCTTTGCCCCAGAGAGATTTCAACAACCTACCGAAAACACTGACCAATCTCAGAAACGACCATGCTACTTATAAAGCTTATGCCATACCCACAACCTTCACGCACTTGGTCCCCTACAACCACTGGAACAGTGAAAAAGACCACCAGGGTAAGAGAGCAAAATGTCCACTCTCAAAACTGAAATTTAGCACAGTGTCTCAATACCCCAGCTACCTCCTCTCCTTCCAATGGACAGGTCTCCTCCAGGGGTATGAGGACAGGCAGGCCTTTCTCTCAACCATTCTTTGCAGGTAGCATGTGTTATTAGCCATTGTTCCTACTCACAGAACTTGGGGAACAACAACATTTTTCAGAGTCCTCACAAGAATGATGTTGGAAACAAGAGGAACCCAGACTGGTTTAGCTTCCTCTTACAAGTTCTTGGATTCAGCAACTTTTTGCTTGAATTGAAAATTGCCAACTTTTATTGTCAGATAATATTATAAGCCCTGTAGATCAGAAAATAAGAAATAATAAGTATACTGTCTCCTGCCCTTTCTGGTTGCACCAAGGTCAGTTGTGTTCTTGCTTTCCTTTGCCTATCTGCCTGCAGTAAGGCAGAACTTCTCCCTCAAGGAACACAGGACAAACAGAAACAGACATCACAGCAAAGAATTACAGGAAGATATAAGTAAATCATACATAAAGAAACTCCTTATCTATGCCAAAGCAAGCTGTATCAGGATCAGATTTTTCCTTGACTAATCTTGTTTAGAGTCTCACGAAAACACTAATGAAAGACCTGATCAAAATCACAGAAATTAAAGCAGAAGAAAACTGTTCCAAATATACTTCTAAACAATCCCTTGTTTTAATTGCACAACTCTGAATCTTGGCCAACAAGGTTCCACAGAATTCGAGCCAAACCCATCCCCAACAGTACACGTCTAACTAAAAAGAAAGTTGTTGTTCAGATAGATCCTACCTTCTTTTACCAGTTAAACCAAGTTTTGTAGGAGAGAGTACTGCTTGTCTCTATGTCTATTACCCTATTGATTGTTGTGTAAATATTAGGCTTCCTGCTTGTGGAGAAACTACTGCAAAGTTTCTTTCAGTTCTGTTTGCACATTTCAAACTTGTGCGTGGTTTAGAACAAGGAAGTTTATGTAATGTTCCCGAGAAAGTGCAGTACATCATGGCTCATTTTAATTCAGGTATGAATACATGACACAGATGAATTCACAAAACGCTCCTTTCATCTGAAATTTAAGTAGTAACCCTTTTTCACCCGAAGGTTTAAGCAGCTTTAAGTGATGACATGATTATATTTTCCTGTTTCTTTAAAGCAGTACTGGATAGGAACAGCTTAGGACGAATCTTTGCTGAATTTATTCAAATACGAATACACCAACAACTATAAGGATATTTGAATAAGTCACTCCAAAAGATCTCAATGTTCTCTACAGCTATAGAATATAATGATTTTAAACTTTGCTCAAAGCATTTTAGTATCGCAGCGCATAAAAGCGGCTTTTCCCCAAAGGCCAAATTTTCAAGTACTGAACAAACCCAAATATCTGTTTGCAAAACCAAGAAATCTGTACATGCATCTGGGATATTCACCTATCTAAACACAAACCTATGACGCAAATTTTATTTGCATACTGCCCTTTACCAATGCCCATCACCGAAATTCTTGCTTACCTGTAAAGCCGGTTTCATCTTTCCTACAGGGAAAGCTTTTTAAGTTACTGTTACTAGGAAGTATCACTAGAAAAGTGATGGCAGAGTACTTCTGTGCTTCTGGATTACCCCTCTTTACCCAGACACCTCCCACAAGTTGAGAGTCCTGTTCAAACATCCCCTTTCCAGGACCCATTCTGACCCCCATTGCTGCCTCTTGCCCTTATGACTCAGAGCCCTGTGCCTGCTTCCCCAAGAGCATAGTCAGGCGTAGTCACTGCCACCGGCAAGGGTTAGACATTTTTCCTCACGGGGCAGCATTTGTGTTGCTCAGCTCTTGCCAAAATTCGTATTACCTTTGGTGCACAAGCTCCTGAATTTTATTGGGTTTCCCCTCTCAACAGAGTATCTCTTTCAGCTTAACAGAGCTGCATGTTCTGCATAAAACAGTTTTGATGAGTTAAAACTGGGGTTGGTTGGTTGGTTGGTTTGGGTTTTTTGGTGGGGGTGAGGGGTGTTGCTTTTGGGGGTTTCTTTGTGGTTGTTTGTTTGGGGGGCGGGGGGGTGTCCCCCACTTTCTGGATAGACAGAATTTTCTCTACTGTTTTCATCACATTGCAACTGTCCCGAAAGGCTTGACACCAATTTTGGGACTCTCACTTCTTTCCCTCAGCTTGCAAGTCATTTTGCCAGGACAGTGTCAGCTTGGGCTTGCCATCCGCTGGCCAAAAGTGGCAGACAGACGATGCCTGGCCAGCGCAGACTGCTTATTGCCTCTGCCTTTTCTCCCAGGAGTCAGGAAGAGCCCGAGATTTTGGGGCTGTCTGCACTGCCCAGTAGCTGTTTGCTGTGGACAATGCACGGCAGCCTGGCCCATTCTGTGGGCTGTCAGATGAGCCACACTGGAAAACCAAAGATAAATGTGAATCTAGACATTACCATGATAATGGTATCCCAGGGGAATTATGACTGGTGATGTTTAACTACGCATCCTGAAGGTGGCATGGAAGGTGTGGACTGTTCCAAGCTCAGAGAGAATGAATACATTTCTAAATACAGAATGCTGAAATCACAAGTGAGCAACATGAACAACCAAATTGCCAGATTTCTCTCAGACTTCTCTGTTAAAACCTTCTACAACATTCATTTCTTTGCAACACAGCAAATTACTATCATGACTATGTCTGAATACACAAAATGACACAGAGAAGCAAAGGTCTAGAAAAATCAGAGAGCATTCTCCTACCACAAAGAATTCAGCACCCAAGCTGTAAAACTATGATCATCAAAACATAAGCACAATGTCACAGACACATATATGGAGAGAAAGAGAACAAGAGATAAATGCTTATGAAATAGCTGTATTTGCAGTCCTGAAGCACCTACAAACATGCAGCCTAATTTGCTGAAATCTGAGCAATTTGATTAAGATAAACACTGCACTAATCCTAAATTCTGCCTAACAAAAACATCTCCCCAGGCCATTTTCATGCCTTTAGAAAGTTAAAACAAGGTGAAAGTAACCGAAAATTATGGTCAATGGATACATATCATTTTTAGTAAAAAAAGAGAGATAAAAGAATTAGTTTTAAAAGCAATGGAATCCTATGAAACAGAATTTGCCACAGCCTGAGGATGATCAAACTTACACAGAGCAGAGGGTATTTTATAACATTCAATTCACAGCAAATGAGCATTCTATTAGTATTTATTTCAACATCTGAAAAAACTACCAATGACATTCCTCCAGACAAGGTTGCCTTGTACAAAAAAAAAAAAAAAAATTAAAAATGTTTTCTACAAGCTAATCGTCTAACTATAAACAGGACTTTGAGGATAGGAGAGCATTTATGTTTTCGACCTAACAAGGCATCCTAAGAGAAACTTTCTGAATGCATCCTGCATATTTTTAACATTGCAGCTAAGCAGTACAGTGTAATCCGCAACATATTAACAATTCATAAGCTCAATAATTTGAAGTTGTTCTTTAAAATACACATGAAAGCACTCCCTATTTCAAATGCTATTACTATTTATGGTTATTGAAACTATTATATAACATAATATCAGTCAACAGGATTTAGTGGCATAATGCTAAAAGGAAATTAAAGACATACAATAATCAAGCATTAAATTTTTACAGTGAACCATCAACATGCTCACAAATAAGAAATAAATTTATTTTAATATTTAAGAAACATATTCTTCCAATGGGCTTACTAACAAGATTTTTCTTTTATAGCCTTCCTTCAGAAAATGTCACGATTACCATCTGAACGGGGAAAAAAAAAGATAAAGTTCAAATGCTGATTTTGGCATTTGTGTTTCTCTGACGTAGTTTACCTAAAGATAAAAAGTATCTGAAAAAATAGATCACAGGCACCCACAGTGCTAATATTTCCTAATGCAACTACTCAGTTCCTAAACTGCAGCAAATGAGTACAGCTTTCACTAATGGATTGCTATTAAAAATAAATCAGCAAAACAGTGCATGTATTTCTCCTTCCATTCAGCTGGAACAAGCATGCAGTGTTCTATTATGCAGCTAGTTGAAAGACAGATTTCAAGCTCCACATGGAATTACTTACCCAGAAGCATGTTTCTCATCTACAGTTAGTTCAGCAGAATAGAAAGTTCTGCACAATAGATCTAGCAAAGGGAACGTTCTCACAAGCTCCTTTTTGACTTGGTGCAAGTCTTGAGGCGAGTTTGAACTCGAGCTGCTGAGAAATATGCCTTGCCCCATAAAGCTGCTGGGACACTTCACTCTCATTGGTGAATGATACCTCTTCAGACTATGTAGACGTGATGCAGAAACAAGCAGTAGCTGGTGCCACCTTAATTTGAGGTAACAAAACCATAAAAAAACCCAGAAAGTCAACACTTCACTAAAGTTTTAAAGTTATGTATTTTAATATGTCTGTTCTGCAGTTGGTTTTAAACTAGTTGCCTATCTTTGACCAAGGGAAAAACTCCCTACAGAACTACTGTATTAGAGTAATACAGTAATACAGTGTATCAAGGAAAACACAAATGGTAGGCTAAATTCAAGTTTTGCAAAAGCAAATACCCCATCTTTCCGTAGTGATTGATTACATCACAGCTGAATTTCTCATCTCAGATACAAAAGACTTCCTTTAAAGAAATACCAGCAGGGAGCTGGTTTGGGATTTTTTGTTTAGCTCAAAAGTCACCTACAAGACTAATTTGGACACGGAATAAAAACATTTAGAATACCGCTTCTACCATGGCAAGTACCTACTGTCCACTAAAATGCACCACAGACTCTTTTTGCATGATTAAAATTAACCTCTGTTACGAAGAGAAAAAAAACCCTCTTCCCATTATGAAAGCAAACATCTGAAAGCTGGGACTCAAATAATAAATTTCTAACTGAAAGAGGTGCCCATGCCCTGCATCCCCTCACTTTGGGATGTGCTGTGTCAGTATACTACAACTGGGGTCTGCGCAGAACTTCTGACTCTTCAAAAGAATTTTTCCAAGACCATCCCAGTGAGGATAAAAAAAGTTTTATTAAAAAAAAAAAAAAAAAGAAAAAAACAAATCCAAGAGCATTAGGGACAGATTTTTATCTGATGCAATTTGCAGTTGCAGTAATGTCAGATTAATTCCTCATGGAGGAACTGAAGATTATGGAAGAAACCTTGTATATAACCCTTCCACTTCACTGCTTTGCCTTAAATGTATGGAGTTAAGATTCACTTGATTTCCTCGTTTTGTTTTTTACAAAAATGAAGGGATGGGAGGAGTGGTAGAAGAGGACTTTGAAAAGCAAACTACTTGGAACAAAATTCCACATACCTATATATACTAGACAAAATTTTTGTGAACAGATTAATTTTGTACCCGGTCCTTGATAAAAAATATTGTTCCAGTGACGACACTCTTCTCTAGGGTGTGACTGCTGGTTACTCAAAACAGCACATATGAAACTTTAGCTTAATCTTATTTTATTCTACAACCTCCTACTTCTCATTCTTTCTAATAAAAGGGGGATTACTTCGATAATTACCTGCCAGCATGACTTGGCAGCAATTACATGATTTTGTTACATGTCCTGAAATATTTGGTATTCTTGTTAAAAGTCCCTTCCTTTTTTCTTTTTTTTTTTAGAAAAAAAAAAAAGAGGGGGGTGGGCATTGCTAGCAGTTACGATCACAGAAAAACAGTGGAAAAAGTGAATCAGCTTTGACATAAAAAGGCAAATAAAAATGAAACCCAATTAAAAATAAACCTCTCTGATTTTTAAGCAAATCTTGTGATCTTGGAAGATGTGACTCATTCTCGTTGCGCACTTGGGATTGGCAACACCAAATCTCCATGAAACTTTATGTGGGTTTTATATAGACTCAGATGACTTAGCAAGATGACCAGTATTCCCAAGTAAATACTACGTTCTCTCATGCTGACAATAATACTAATACTTGTATTTTCTGTGATGTCTGAAGGATTTATTTAATTTTTTTTAATTTCACTGTTAACTGCAGAAGTGTATCACATGTTCCTTAAGCACACAGTATGTTCATGCATTACAGCAAGACAAAATGGCAAGGACTACATCCCCCCCTGAACTGGCAAGGCATGCTTCCCCCACTCCCTCCACTTGTTCAATGACTGTAATGTCTCTTTTTTGGCAATGTTTGATAGTTCCTTGCTAAAGCCATTACAATGCACTAGCATGCTCAGGTTTAACCATGTAGCTAGTTCAACGCACTGTAGCTCCCTTCTATTTCCCTCTCCCCCTCAACAGCACATAACAGCCCATCTCACAGAAGACCAGTCTTTGGTTGCAGAGCAAGGTCTTAAGACTCACTGGCCACAGTTTTAATGTTTTAGCCTGCCCTCTAGCTCACATCTAAAATGTGACCTCCAGGACACAAACAGCCAGTTTTAACTATGTATCTCTCCTTCCCTCCCTTTAAAAAAACTATTAACTCTCATCTACTCTACTAATGCCCACTGTCCCAAGATTCTGGAGATCCCTTGATTTTTTTTTTGTCCAGGAAGGCCTCTTCAGAGAACCATAATCAACACTGAAACAGCATGGATGGCCCCTCCACACTGTCAGCACAATGGCCTCTTTGGCTATGAGGGTATGCAAGACGTTTGTGCGAGCACAACAGGTACAAGCACAACAGAGATGATGTGGGTGAGGAGGAAAGCAGGAGGACAGCAGTTTCTTTCAGAGCACCAGTCTGAGGTGATCATGCAGCTATTGCATTACAGATGGTGCTAAGGAGCTAAAGAAGCAATGAGGGTAAGGACGGGTGCTGGAAGAGAAAGAGGAGAAACAGTGGAATACAGTGGAGAAAGATGAAAAAAAAGGGCTTAAACGTAGTATAATATGTGAGAGAAGAATGGAATGAAAGGGCAAAATGTTTTTGTAAGATAGCAGAAGGCAGAGAAGGAGAGATGAAAAGAAAGCAAAAACATTAAGGGGAAATGAAAGTAAAACAGGCAAAGAACAATGGTAAATTAAATATGACAAAAGCAAATGCATTTTTTTCCAGCTAGCTATCAGGTGCTGACCTTCCAGAAGACAAGCTGGTACAACATTCACTGTAAGTGTGGTACCTACTACCACAAATCTAAAGGGGAAGAGAGAGAGCATGAGAGCATGCACACTAGGACCTTTGAGCAACAAGAAAGGAAAGGCCTCTTGAGGAGGTGATCTGAGGACAAATGCACTCAGGTCTCATTCACGAGCAGCTCCTGTAGTCAAAGAATGAAAAGCTGACATACAGCTCAACTGGCAAGATGCTCAGGTGGTGTCTTTTTTTAAACTGAAGTTCATGTTTTAAAATTTTTTCCCCTGTATTTTCCTAGCATATCTCTCTCATACGTGGAGGCTGGAGAACTGGCATTTTGAGTATTTCTAATAAGTTAGTTACTATCTCTGGCTAACAAGTTTTAATAACAAACAAAAGTCACCTAGAATCCATCAATGTCTACACAAAACATGGTGTTTAGACTTCCAGTCTTTCTATGTCCATTTTCGGTCCCCAGATTGCTTTGATACAGATAAGTCTCCCTAGCAGATTGCAATATAACATGCTTATATTTTGGCTCATGTTTAGAAACTTGGAGAATTGTACTGACAGGATGTGACTGAAGAAAAATGGACAGTGTATGTAGATGTGCCATATTTTCACCTTGAGCACCAATCAAATCATCCTTCCAGAAGTCCAAAATTTAGCACTTTGGACTTCTGTAGAGATTAGTGTCAAACAGCAATAACAGCATCCTGCTGTCAAACTCATAAAAGGCTTCTCTGCGCGGCCATGCTTGGATCCTTTAGGTTTGGTCCTTTGCTTTTCATGCACAAACAATGATTTAGGCTTGCTGTACCTGTTGTCAAGGTTATATCTTCAGTGCACCATACACTAGTCACGTACAGAAGTGTTGTAGAAGTTTTTCACAAAAGGGTAGTCTAGGAAAAATGGGCTATAGCTACTACATCTAGTAAAAACATAAAAGTTAAGAAAAAGACAAATCTTAGTAGTTAAGGTTTGACCTTCTTGTTACTGTACTACCCATCATGATTCTTAATCCTCAACTTTGTTCACCAAATATTTTCACATACATATTTTGAGCAGAAGAATGCTACTGTTAAGATCTCATCTAAAATGAGTATCATGAATATCTCAATGAAATTATAATGATACATGGACTATCACACTAATGAACTGCAAGCATTCTTCAGAGACATTGACTCAAAACAATGACTAGTATGTGAAAGAAAGGACATTTGTTCAATAAAAAAACATATAATAAAGGATTCACACCAGTAATCCAAATTTTGCTAAGCATAGGGAGTGTCAAACCACCCATACTTTGCTTCTAAAATTCAAGGCAGGAATCAAAGCAAAGGCAAGGTAACTTTGTCAGGAGAATACTGAAGCTCTGTCAAATATGCTGGGGAATCTGCTGGCTACACTTGAATCATATTTTAATCCAATGCATTTAATGCAATCCCTAAGAATCATCTCAGTTTAAAGGAGGAAAACAGAAGTCAGAAGCAAGGTAGACTAACCTGACCCTACTGTACACACAGAGGAACAGGCAGAAGACGTCATCAAGCACATGTCCAGGGAGTAACAGTTAAATCCCTTTTTCACTAGACAAATTTCACAGGACATGGCGAACTCCCAGGGCTTCTCTGAAATTTCTCAGAAGAGAAAAGTATCAAATCAAAGGAGTTCAATTATTCTCCTCTGAGTCTCTCTCCCACATCAGGTTAATTACAGTGAGTTGTGGTACATGCAGACACAGATTCAAAGCAGAAGCAAGTAACTGTATTCTCCCAAACTCACAAATCATAACCCTACCCAAGACATACGCACATCCAGTCATATATGAATTACAGCTCTTCCTCTTCCTGTCATACAGAGCACTGGATCCAGCCCTCACTAGAAGTTTTGCTCTAGGAGGATTTAGAAAAGCAACTTATCTCTCATAGTAAACACATACTTGGAATGCATATGAAAGGACTATTAAAAACTACCAGCTCATGCTGTGTATCGTTACTTGTGCTTACATGAAGTAAGCTTTGCTTATTGCTACTTGTCTGTATCTTTACTTCACACAGATGCACCAAACTTACACACATATATTCACATGTGTCTATCTCATTAAACTTAGCACTCTGTACTTTGTTGCATGCTAAATGAAATAATAAAACAGTATTCCTGTTCCAGTTTATGGTATTCAGAAAAAGAAACTATATCATTACATTGATCTTAGATCTTAATTTTGCCCTTTGGACACTCCATCATGAGAGGTGACCTTCAGTGCACCCTCAAAAATGACATTTTACCTTCAACAACTCCTCCTAGAACACAGGTGAGATGACAAATATATTCCCTAATATGTTAGCCTTTCATGGAGCACAGAAGTCTTTCCATACTTAACAACCAAGTGTCATGCTGTTTAAGACATGCACCTTTGTCATGGCAAGGGATGAGGCAGCCAAAAGAACTTAGTGTCAACTCAATTCTCACTCCTGAACAGGGATCTTCAGAGACAAATTCTTAAATCTTTCTCCAGCCTCAAGGACTGCAACGGGTCCAACAGGTATGCAGCCCTCAAGGCCCTAAAAAATACTGATGCCACTCCAGGTATAAACACACAGTAAAACCTATTTTTGTTCAAGTCATTAATCACCATTATCCCAACTTACTTGCTACTTCGACCCAAGAATTTGTCATTATAAGGTCTAGATGACAGCAAATGTTTTTGGAGCCATCCCAGTAACTAATTACTTCACCTCAGTTGGAAAAAGAGAACGACAGACTTATTTTCTGCTTTGGATCTTGTGCTCCCAAGCACTGGAGAAGAGGGAGTTTCCTATGCAGTGTATCAGACCCCCTTAACCCTTCTTCTTTATCATAACCTTTCATCATGGCTCATCACCTTTCAGTTCTCAAACTCTGTTTGCATTGCATTTCTGTATAACCTTCAGAAAAATTTAGAATTGAAAAAATGGTATATTTAGAAATAGCAAAACTTTAACAGTCTATATACCTCTTCCCCAGCTTTTGCTTCCAAAATTCAAATACGTATAAATTCATCATAATATTAATGATAAAGAGTTCCTAAATAATGTGAACAACAGGGAATCACAGAACTTAAGCAGCTGCAAGTTAGTCTAAAAAATTCTATTAAAAATCATAAATGGATGTTTTATTATATGCATTACAGTTAATGCTGAGAGATGTCAAATGACATCAAGCTCCACAGTACTAAGAGCTCTACATATGCAAGTTAAGAAAGTATTCCTGACCTAAGAGGTTACAGTTCAAGTAAGCAATACAAAAAAAGATACATGTGACAAGTACATCAAGTTTTATGTATAATGAATTAAAGCATCTATGACTTTCCCAAAGTCAATAAGAAAATATGTGATATGCCCTTCTTTATAACAACAAATCTTCTCTACCAAGCGTGTTCTATTCTGATCATTTTCTTTAATTCAGACTACTAGAGCTGGAAAACAGTTATCCCATCACAACAGATAAATCCCAGTGACATTACTCCTGAAATATAACAAATTTTTTTAGAAAGTGATGATACACCATTAAAAAAACCAACCAACCAACCAAACAACCACAAAGGCTTAACAGTCCAATGCCATTAGCAAAGCAGTTTGTCACTGAGGAAGAAGCAACACTCATGCTCCAGAGATTCCCAAATTATGGTGCAAAGAATTGCACGGTCAGGCTAGAGAAGCCTTTGTGCTTGAACAAAAGCATAAGCACTTTCAGGGAGAAGGGGAAGAGGAAAAGGGAGCAGGGGACAGGGATTCAGGTTGCTGAAAGAACTTCCTACAGCCTGGGTAGGGGGAGCATATCGTGGCATATATTGATACCGGTAATTCTAAGGAAAGTATTTGCCTTCACTATCATGAATAGCTTGAAAGAAACTCTTTAACTGTCTTGAAAGTCACCCCTTTGACACCAGAAATATGAAAATACAGTAAAGGCTGTGGGAGAGGAGCAATAAAAAGTTCCATGCAGATAATTTTTTTTTTTTTTAAATCAGCATGCTTCTCTCTGTTGTTAAGGGATAATAGGCATTAGCAAACCAATCATCAATTCATATGATATAAATGGAAGCAGAGTAGGTCACAGCCACAGAAATGTTAGATTCATGATAAAAAATGAGAAAGACATTTGCACTGACATGAAAAAGTAAGTTTAAGACAGCCTTCTGAGCCATTATTTAGTTTGAAAATACATTCAAATCCTTCCAATGACTCTAAGAGCCTTAGGAACTATTAAAAAAAGAAAACAAAAAAGAAGAACATGCATACAAGGACTAATACGGCAAAAAATCTGAACATAGGCAGGAAGTATCAAGACAGTTTTACTGAGAGAATGAAGCCGTAAGAAACTAATGATACATCCAGGTATATTATAGTACAGGCTGACAGCTCAAACTGCATTAATCCCCTGTTTTAAGCACATCTCATAAAAATTATTCACTTGTCCTTCTCCCTCTCCCTGGAGTGTTTAAAAACAAAATTTTAAATTAGAAGCAACAGCATAGCAAAAACAAAAAACATTTGATGAACTAATTTGTTTAGTTTACATTAGTAAGGGGATAATGACACATTGATCAATTTAAAGTTCGTATTTTTGGCAGGACAGGCCTTTTTGTAAATAATATTCAGAGTTGATGACACCATTGAGCCACTGACTTGTTCAAATTTGTGCTAGTAATGGCCCCAAATTACCTTCTGATGTTTGAGTGCTGGGTTATGAAAAGAGTAACATCCTCATGCAAGAAGAAACAGAAAAAGAAATGAAACCATGTCAAGAAACACCATCCCTGACTCGCAGGGTCACTCACGAAGGGATCTTATTGGCAGACTTATCTGAGATATTAGTATCTCTTTCTGTTCAGATTCTCCCCCCCTCCCCGAATGGACATTCTCATGGCAGGGCACAACAGGAAGTTTCTACATACGAAAATACTTCTGATAAAATGTAGGGCTGGAAGGCTGTACAGTCTAGTCCCAACCCAGGTGTTTCAATGGGACTCAAGTACGACACAGTCCAACTCTCTTAGCATTTGTGTTAATCCAGAGTTGTAAAACAGATGCCGAGTAAAGCCTCCTGCCTTCAGGGGCTGAGTTGCTTAACTAGCACAACCTGAGAAACACAATCTCTACCCATACTCTGTAAATGTGAAGTGAGATGTCTGTTCTTCTGTGGACTGTGTATTGGCTCCAGTCTTCTCCCACACAGCCTCTTCGAGTTGGGGAGGAATTGCACATTCCCCAGACTCCCTTCCCTCCAATCCTTCCTCTGCTGTTTGCCACTTTCTCTCAGTCTTCCTTTTCTTGGTCTTTCCATCTATCCCTTCTCTACTTAATTCACACTCCACTGTGCACAAATATTATACTGGCCTCTCCTCCTTTGTTTTTTCTTCTTGCACACCAAACCCTTTTCCTCTTCGGTGCTGCTTGAGTTAGCAGCTAGTTTTTTTTCCTGGGTTTGCCCTATACCTCGTTCTGGAGCCTCTGTTCCAGTACTTCTGCAATGCATCAGATCAATAGCGCCCACTTCAGCGCCAGCTGGAAAGCAAGCACACTCTTGCATCAGCATATGTTGCAGATCATGGGAAGGGAGAAAGTGGTAAGGAAGGGAGCCAGCCAGCACACACGAATCCATGTCAGGCTTATTTTGGACATAGAAGATGTGTGTGAGAAGACGACCGAGGGCTCTGCACTGCATGGGGAGATAATTTCTGGGGTCAGGCAGCTGAATTCCAGTGTAGCAGGACACAGACTGTTGTAAAAAATTCACTCTGAAGCAGATGGATGTGTGTTACTCTACAAAGAAACCAGTCTCTCAGAGTATGGTGACAAGTAGTAGCTCATTTTTATTTCAGCCTTAAGGTGTGAAAGCCTTAACTGCTTTAACTGACTTAAACTGCTTAACTGACACAAGACATGGAGTTAATTTTTCTTGGCAGCCAGCCTTCTCTTTCTACAAAGTCATCGAATTGTGTGTATGGGCTTTGCAGAGATGGATCCGTACAGGCACATCGGAACTAGAGCTAGATTTACACCTGTTAAAATATAACCCAAAAGGTTTGCAGGTTCAAAGATGCACACAGTTGTTTGAATGTTTCTGAGACTCCAGAAGTATTTATATCTACTATGAATACAAGCATATGCTCCCAAAGCTGTGTACGAACAAGTGCAAGATATACAGAAGGTTGGCTGAAAATTTCCAGGCTTTGGATGGAAGAAGAAAAACAATCCTCCCCCCACCCTGACTCCAGGAACAGTGCTGCAGCAGTGGCTTCACTGTCAGACCTCCACCTATACCATTTTGATGGCAAATTCCATCAGTTTGCTCTGCAGCTTCCAAAGCTAACACTTCTAAAAGCGTCACATGAATTGTGTAGGGTATGTTGCTACAGCTCAAAAATCACAGCAACATCTCAGACCGATTACTTCATCTTGAAATATTATCTCTGAATCACGTTATATTTGATAAGCTTTCCTCATAGAAGGTTACCTGCTGTGCATACATGACATCCTCTCTTCCCAATCTGGCTAAAATACTCATCTTGCCATTTTAACCTCTAAGCTTCTTATTTGATACCTTAGCTGCCTTTTATCACATGCATTTAGGTATGTATTTCCTCCAGGGCATCTGAGACATACCAGTTTCATCCCTTTGGGACAACTTGCTCACATAGGACATCCTTTCCTTAACAGGGTACACAGTCAGCTAATCCAAGTTCTCCGGAGACATTTAAAGCACTGATAGCATTAAGTAAGGTCATTCCAGACACCTGTTACGAATTTTGAAGCAACCTAATGTAATTAATCATAGATTGAAGTCAGAATGGCATGTATTTTCACTGATTTTCTTGAAACAAATTTGTATGTTCTTCAACAGATTCATAATACTGCAGTCTGCCACCTTTTTGGCAAAGTACCAACACACTGCAATGCATGACAAGATGCAGATTTATGCCCATAAAAACATAATCGAGTTTTTAATTGTCATACGGAAAACAGATAAGTATCACAACATTTTTTTTTAATACAACAGACATGCATATGCATTTTTTCCAATAAAAATCTCATTCAAATTAGGTTATTTCATTAGCTTTATTATCTAAATAAAAATACCAGAAGCATAAAGCCATTTGACTAATCTTTTCCTAATCTGGTCATGATTCCTGAGGGCTATTTCACTATTATCTGCCACTCAACCCAGTTTCCAAAAGCACTGCGCCTCTGAAACCACAAAGAAGCCAAAAGAAACTGCAGATACTGTGTCCTTGGAAAACTGGGCCAGCTGTCTTTCTGGGACTTGCAATCCTTCAGCTTCACTTTGGTTTAAGTCTGAGGTACCCTTAAAAGAAATCACAGCTCAAGCTCTCTTTAAATGAATGGTACTGAACCACAATTGCAGTTACACCTGCTTATACAGTACTAATTTAAGCTGCCATGATAGGTGGGTTTCCTAATAAAAATATGGGCCAGACCTGCTAACATGGATGAGGCTTCCATCTGTCCTACTTGTAAATGATAGTACAAGACAGATTTTGTTGAGCAAGCCAGTTCACTAGGGAAGCTTTATGTCTTGCCACACAATGAAACACAAATAATAAACATTCAAGAACAGAGGAACTAAAAAAAGAGCTGAATGAGATGGACTCAAGTATAGCCAGTACCTCCTTTAGCCACAGAGCATTTAGGCACCTAACAGCACTTAAATACAGTTTAATGGAAATTAGAGACAATTTACATTGCCTTTCAAACATAAAAAGGTTTTTTGAACTCTTTATTTGAAAAACTATTCTGGATAAATCAAAACTTCAGATGAAAGTCTTGTCATCAGCACTCTCTCTTTTCCGATGTATGAAGTTATTCCCAAGTTCCTCACTTTTCCCAGTTACGTCTGGCCTCTTGGGTTCAGGAAACAAGTGATGGAGATCACTCAATATTTTCCAGTTTAATAAAATCATAATAATTGTGTTCCTAAATAGAAAGCTTAAAGTTCAGAGAGGCAAGTTTTAATTGACCTGAGCACAGGACCACTTTCTGTGAATGAGTCAGTTTTTGAAGTCTGCTCATTTTGACAGCTGTAGAACTGTACCAAACACTGGGAAAAGATAAGTTACATCATAATATTTATCAATATATTTGAAATAACAATAAGCTAACTTCTATGGCTCCTTTAGCAACAAATGATATAAATTGATTATATAAATATAATTGATACGTTATATAAATGATAGCATTCCCTTCCCCCCCTTTTTTTTTTTTTAAATATGGACAAGTTCCCATATTACTCTTATGAACTGCTCCAAAAAATCCTCGGGCCAGCATCAAGCATTTGATAGGATCACAGTGGAGAAAAATGCTTTTACACCCACCCCCAGTCCTCCAAATGCAAATCAATTACTGCATCAAGATGCTAGCAAAAATGAGACGACAGGACCTGTTAAAAGCCCTACCGGGCAGCAGATGGAGCCAACACCTACCTACAAACCTAACAGAGTGACAATAAAGCCCTTTGTTTGCTCGTCTTTACATTTGTCTCCCAAGTCAGGCTAGTGAAGAAGTTAAGCATGCTTTAGTGTATGAATTTGGGATAGAAAAGTCACCTGCTTCTTGTTTCCCCAAACCTTCTGACTGGTGTAGCGTCCACCTGTATCTCAGCCCTGCTGTTCTGTGATCTGCACTACTTTATGACAACTCCAGGTCACTACTTTAGTGGGTTTCTACTTACCTGGGATGTTCCCCTCGGGTGCTAGGCAGACATGATGAGCATCTAGAAATACAGCTGCACAGAGCAGCCTGCAAGGCTAGGTCACACTATCTCATTTTAAAGGCAGATGAATAACCGTGGACTGTATTTTTAGTCTCATTTTCACTTCCTCCTGCAATATACAGAAATATCTATATTGTCTGGGAATGGATTAACTGAGTAGTTTGGGCTTGCTGTCTGCATTATATTATTGTCAGTTAAAAAAAAATACCTTAACAAGTGCCTTCACTTAGTGAAGGTATAGTGTGAGAAAGAAGCTTGCCCGCTCCCAACCTATCTGCAATTAAGAGGCAGGGTATTATTTTACTATTTCTGTATTTTGCACATATTTCTATGTCTCCATGCCCATCGCTCTACTGAGCATGTCAGGTATCTTCTTTCGTTTCACTGATTTCAAAGGAAAATTTAATGGGTAGACAGTAGTTAAGCTGACTTAGCAGAAGATGAGCAGAAACGGTTGATCTTAGGATAACTTAGCCTTAGATTTCCTCTTCTCAATTTCACATTCTTTAGATAAAAATAACCTCTTTCTTAAGAATTTTTTTCAAAAAATTCACTCCTTCAAGAGAAACTTGAAAAAGTAAAACTGGCTTTAGTTTCTTATTTTAAAAACTGGACTTCTACAGAGAACAAAGAACACCAGACATTTAATTTGGCATCTCAAATCATTAAAAATATTTTGTATATGAGAAAATAACTGCTTTAGAAAGAAGTGTACGTTTCCAGATGTTTATATACAAAGCAAAAAGAAACACATAAACAGAAAGGAAAAGCCTGTGTAATTAACTCAATGTCCTCAAATCCTACAAGCCAAGAACTTTACGTCCTTCAAAACCAGTGGGAAGAACACAGACCAGTATCAGTCTTTTCCCAGAGCATATTCTCTCTTCAGTGGGTTAACCTGCACAGGGCAGCCATTCTCAAATACATCACGAGAAAGAAGTGGGTACCTCCTGAACCTAGAAAAGGACCATTACAGAAAATTTTTGCCCTCTTTCGAAATAAATTGGACCTGCAGCCAAGCAATTGTCTCCCTTCAGTATAAATAAACATGAAAGAATAGCAGCAACAGAACTGTGAAATATGAATATTTCCACATTAAGAAATCAGCAATTCAATAATTCAGTAGTTTATTCTTGGACATCTCTGAACAGAGTCACACAAGTGGTCTTCTGTCTACTCCTCCCAAACAGTTCATTTGTATCAGTCAGCATTGCTGGCCCCTGACAAGAGAAAAACTGACTAATGAGGCAAGTGTTCCTCCTGTACCAGAGCCAGATTCGGATCTACACTGAAACTTGAGATGCAAATAAGAGCTAGAGCAGCTTTGTCTCAATCCTTCATATAACCTTTTATTTTCATATGGGAAGGCTGACCAGGAACACAGTTATATAAAGACTAGCACCAAAATACATCTTCTTGCAACCTCACATCTACTTTTTGAGGAAGACCAATATCCTAGTTTTTCCTTACAGAGAACTGGACATCTTCTATCAATAAGAACTCACATATAAAGAACAGAATAAAATAGAAACCGTATCTGACATTACTGGCTGTGAATCCAAACACAGAGAGATTGCAGAACAGCATAACAAGTGCTGGTCATTTCAACCACTTTCGAAATCTCAGTATGAAACAAAAATATGTTTAATCTTAATTAAGATTGATCTTTAATCCTGGACCCACAGGGGCATTATAAACAGAGATAGAGATGTGATCATCCCACTCTACTCAGTGCTTGTCAGGCTGCACCTGGAGTACTGCATACAGTTCTGGTCCCCACAAATCAAGAAAGAGGTGGACAGACTGGAGAGGTCCAAAGAAGGGCCTTGAAGATGATCAAAGGGCTGGAGAACCTGTCCTATGAGGAACGGCTGAAGGATTTGGGTCTTTTCTCCCTGGAAAAGAGAAGGCTTAGGGGGGACCTCATCACAGTATTTCAGTACTTAAAGGGCAGCTACAAAGAGGATGGAGGCTCTCTCTTCACAAGGAACCACATGGAGAAGAGAAGGGGCAGTGAGTACAAGTTACACTGGGAGAGGTTTCATCTTGATATGAGAAAAAAAATTTTTTACAGTGAAATCAATCATTCAGTGGAACAACCTTCCCAGGGACATGGTGGAGTCCATATCGCTGGAGGTTTTCAAGAGGTGATTTGGACAGTCCTACATAAACTCATCTAGGCTCCCCTTGCCAGAGAAGGTTAGACCAGGTGGTCTTTTGAGGTCCCTTCTAACCTGGGCTGTTCTCTGATACTATGATTAACCAGTTTTGCAAGAACATGACATGATAAAGGTTATAAGTATACATATATATGCTGATGATGCCAAAAGACTTATAAAAAAAAAATCAACGTAGAGAAAAAAATGTCACAAGAATGTTAAATTAACATAAAACAATATGATCAAAGAGCTTATCTCTTGTTCACCCTTTTTCAAAACAGCCATTGAAACTGTGATGATTTCCATGATTCTGCTTGTACAGTGTTTCTTGCTTAAGCAAGTTCCAAGTCACAGCTACTATATATAGCACAGTCCATCAAAGATGAACAGTTTTATCTAGTAATAGAAAGGAGATCTAAACATATAATTCTAGAGCATAAAAATAACATCAAGAAATCTCATGAAATCTATGGTCATGAAATCAACCTACAAGGGAAAGTGGCCATCTATATTGCTGACAGCCACCTGCCAAAATCCCTATAGACTATGTGAAATGATTAGGAGTCCATTCTTTGTACAGAACCCAGAGAGATGGAAAAACTATTGCTCTTATGACTGAATGATCACAACTCGAAATTTTCAAGATATAAAAATTCCAAGAATGATCCAGTTAAGAGGCTTTATAAAGACCTCTATTGCTCCATGTATTCTCTGAAGACCCAGTGTGAAAGTGACATAGGAAATCCACTTTTATATTCAGATAAAAAAATATTACACATACTATCAGGGTTTGGAAAGGTGAATATGAAATGGTAATTTCATGTCTTTGGCTTCAGTTGCTGAAACATGAGGGGAAACACACAAAAAAAACCCCACACTACGGTTTGTCAGGTTTTATTTTCTCTCATTATTTTAATATTGACAAGAAAGTGCTTCTGGATTACAACTAGCTGCAATAGCACTTAACATTGCATGCTCTGTGCTGCTCTTCCTCAGAGAAGGAATTTTTTGTAGCAGATAAGAATAGCCAGTCAATACTGACCTGGAATGGACTCATTACCATATCACGTAAGACTAGTGTCTTATTATAAAAGATATTCATTAGTTTTACAAACAGAAAGGTCAAATCCCAAATCCTTTACTCATTTTGTATCTCCCATTTTTGTGTTGTCTATCCATAAAAAATTTAATTCACCAGAATAAAGCCATTTTCAGTTTTCAGTATAATGCATTACTCCAACACAAGTTCTTTCCTCCTCCCTACCTTACTCATGTGAACTTTATTATTGTGATATTAGTTACTGTTTACATGTTAAGATAAAGCAACATAAGACAGACCCTAATGAAATGGCAGCTGATTCTCCAAGCGCTCTACAACTGGTTTTAACTCTTTTCTATGCAGATGAGAGCTAGCACTAACACTTAAATGCAAAAAAGCATAAAAATAAGTTGTGCTAAATGATACTAGTTCAGGAAATGAGAGACTAACCCATTAATACAAGAATCTACCTTAAAATCTAGACATAACCTGCTGCTCAGACATCTTCAAGAAGTGAACCAAGCGGAGCTTGATAAGACTGTCTTTCAAACTACATTTCAGCCTTGTCTAGATTATATGAATATAACTTTTTCATTGATTCTACACCCATGTAAGTTAAAATACATATTAAAGATTTAGAGAAGAACAAAATCTTAGGAGTCTGTTTTTCAGCTTTACATTACTTTCCTTTCTCCTTGACTGGAGACGAACAGGACTGTCCTGCAAACTCTTCAGCCGAGTTTAGAAACCATTAACTCAAAATAGAAGGTCATCAAGATAAGAATAAAATCAATAGGATTGTCCTTCTGGGCTCTTTTCAGGTATGGCTAATAAGTCTCTACAGCACATTCTTCTCCACACTGGTTCACTTTTATTCAAATATTTACTCTGGTTGCAATTTAACTTATGGTTTGCTTTGTAAGGTGTCAGTGTTCTGGTTTGGACTATAGCACCGTTTCTTGCATCTGATGCGAATGCACTGCTGTTAAGGCCTTACTCAGTATACACATCCCCCCAGTCAAGCCTGGGTATTACACGGCTTGCTGAAGTGAATGGGAAAATAATGCTCAAATAATGGAAGACATCATCTGGATATTATAGTTATGACCACCATTATAAGCCAGAATGAAAGTCTACATTAGGCTTGATGTTACTTCATTAAACACAAGTGCAGAAACTGGACTCTCAAAATGCAGCCGACAATGACCTCTCCTGAACAAACCTCCTGCACGGCCTGAAGGAGGGGCTGAACTCCAGATGCCACCAAAAATTGTGTGCATGAGCTAGCAGTGGGACAGCTCTCATCAGATGATGACGAGCACCAGCATAGCTTGTGTTTAGATGTTGAACAGTAAATTTTAAGGCCCTTTGCAAAGCAGTTTCTCTACCTCCCTCGCGAATCCTTCCATCGATAATATGAGCATCAACTAATTTGTTTCTCACAAGCAGATCACTCTTTGTGCCACCCCTGACACTGAAATTTCTGTCTAACAGTCACCCTGTTTGCCATCATAAACCTTTTAATGGATTATTTTAAAGAAATTGTCACCTCCTAGTAGCTAGGTAGATGGTTTGTGAGGGGATTAATATTTAACCTATTTATACGGTATAGTTTGTGAAAAAGCAATAGTGCTACATATCTGGGCTATATAAACATCAGGTATTTTCTACATAATCTTCTTTATTTTCGCCTATGACCATGTTCCTTCCCTCTGTTTGTGTTCCCACACTTCCTGATCCTGATTTTAAAGCACCCTGTAAATCAGGAAATCAGTACTGTCTTGTGCCCTCTACCTCAGGGGAGCCTACCACAACACAACCCTGACTGCCCAAATGGAAAAAGGACACACAACATTTTTAACAGGATACTGAAGTTACTGCCATGAACATAAGATACCAAAAGTAAGAATCTGGGGGAAAAAATGAGGAAAATTTAACAGATATAGTCAGATGTACAAACTTTACATTAACTCAAAGTTGTGTTGTTTGCTTTGAGGATTCCTCACACCCTTTCAATAGCACATAACTTTAAATTAAGCAGGCACTGCATTATTACATCTCATTTACTTAAGTGCTTGTAAAAGAATTCAGAAAATGCGCTACACAAAGTACACTAATAATCTTTGGAAATTCAAATGAAAACATGGCATAATGCATATAAATAAATTCACATTTTATAGGAATGCATATAATGTGGTAAGAGCAACACTCGTGTTTTATCCAGGAAGAAACTGATTTTCAACAGCAATGACTGCAAGGGGAACAATTCACTAAAACCGTTTTGGGCACCACTGAAATAGTACAAAAAGATTATGTTTTCAAAATTTATTTCTTAAATAAATATGGAATTAATTCAGCTATTTGTTCTGATTCAGAGAGACTGGCATGTATTACACACGCTGGCTGGGAAAAATGACAAACCTATGATTTCTGAAACTCTCAGTCTTAAGAGTTATAAATGTGGTAAAGGAATGGAAATATCCTATTAATATTTGTACCTCAAACACAGATGATAATTAGTGTAGATTAGTACTATACAGAACCTTTTAGCTCCCCTTTGGTTAATCTGGATTAATATGTTGTACATTTTTTTAGGAGTAAGAGCAAAGAAAGTTTCTAAATGCTATGTAATTCTAATCAGCCACATATTAACTGACTACATAAATCTTATGGAAGTAATGAGCTAAATTTCAGTACCATAATCATAAAGCCTGCAAATGTTCATCAACTAAATGAAATTCCCCCAAAAGAATGTGCACCTAGTATTGTAAGGATTCATGCCTTACGAACGCTCTGGGTTCAAAAAAGGAAGGGGAAAAAAGCTGTTACTCTAAGCAGTATACTTTTAATAAATGCAAATGCTATTCATCAAGAAAACAGGATGATTAGAAGATATTCTAGAAAGTGTGCAAATACGATATCTCACACGGTATGTAGATTTTGGTGTACCTTTGCATAGATGTAATGAGAAAAGAAGCGTGCAGCAATGCTACATACTTCATTCACATCAATTCAGAGCAGACATAACACTTGTTATTTCAACGTATAATGCAAACTTCAGCACTGAAGTTCCACTCTTTCTGTTGCAATTATTCAATGCAATAAGATTGGATACAGCTAGGATAAATAAACCTTTAGGTTTATAAACCAATTAAGTACTACTTTAGCATTTATTTATTTAAGCAACTTTGGTAAATGAAAATAGACAGAGTCTAGAAACACATTAAAAGTAAGTCATTCTCAATCAACTGGGTATAGCTTAATCATATAGTTCTTCATATCACATCAATCATATAACCTCTTCATATAGTTATTGATGGCAGCACATTTCAATAAAATTGCATGTCAGAGCCTTAGTTAAAAACACATAAGTAGTCTATCAAATCAACAAACACAAAGACGCTCACAAATCAAGAGAATTAGCTGACTGATGCAGGTGCTACAATCTGAACAAAGTTACACCAACTCCAAGCGGTCTCCAAGCATAACACATGGAACACACCAAGTTTTCCACATCTTACTGAGGATTTGCCAATAAAAGCTGGACTACTGCACTTTGCTCACAGAACTTGCTTCAGTGTTTGACCTTGCTCTGATGTACAACCCCAGTGGTACTCAGTACCAGTGGTGAAGCTCCAGACTACGAGACATTGCACTGGTTTTTACCGCCTTCAAGTCACTGAAAAGAAACCCATGTTTAATCACAACTCTTCAAGACGTTACTTAAAAACTTAAAATTAAGCTCTCAAGTACTCTGTTGGATTGCAAACTCAACACCTTACCAGATTAAGTCCTTGCTGAAACCTAAATGTATGCTGCTTTGTTTAACCATTAAGCTGTTATGTGTAGGATGAACTATCACACAAGTTTACCTTGAGTTTTCCTGGCCTTGCTAATTGTAGTATCTGTATTGCCGATATGAATCTTCAAAAGGTTTTCAGTGAATACTTTTTTTACCCCAACAGTAACTTGGAGTACAGTTTTTAGAAAAAAACAAATAAGTGCATTGCACATTAACAGACGAATAGAGGTTTGTATTATTACGCAAGAAACATAGGGTCTTTTAAACCCAGATTGTAAGCCAACATGCCCTGTGGCATCATGTTTATTTGATAAGATGATCATATTAGTAGTTACTGTAGTCTATCACAAATGAATATAGCTATTGACTCAAAAATCAGGACCTAATTCAACCATAATGTATAATTTTGCATTATACAGGTTTCTGCCAATTTAATATTCATATACTAAGATAGCTTAATGTTTTCCACATGTGTTTGAAGACAGTCCAATCTGGCTAAAAGCAAAAGTTTCAAGCTCTTCAACTCAATTCTTTGTACACTACCATCTTGAACGAGGAAATCAGGAACACATTTCTGGAGTGGAAATTGTTTCAAGACTCCTACTGGATAAAACAAGTTAGCCACAGAAACCTTCCCAGAGGTGTGCTTAGTAGAAAGCAGCTTGGCAACAGACAATTTTACAAACCTCTTGGAAATCTCAGAGGCTGAAATGCAGAATTCTAGATGTGGGACATGTGGATTTGCAACTCCACCTCTGAGAGACAGAATTTAGAAACTAATTAATGATGGCAGTCAGCATAATCTAATGTTTGTCCTTGTCTAAAAGCTTAGCCATGCACAGTACTTTTGTATGATAAGCGTGGAGTGACTCAGCTTGAGTTTCATGAAGTGGCAACTTGACTGCAGCTACATTGGAACATTTTATCACAGATCTAATTTTGCAAGTGGTAATTCTCCTTTGATCAGTTGCTAAGTTGAGAAGATAATTGAGGGACAGTGAATATCTGGAGGCAACTATACAGGACACGTTCAAAATACAAACAAGCTATGTAAACAAGAGCAGCTCATCTTTAATAAACTCAGAATGGTGGTACTCCCTATAAACAGTAAGTACCAGCAATGCCACCACAGCGTACTAATCACATGCACACCCTTAAACAGCATTGGTGCCAAAGCTTAACGACATGCCAGAAAAAGCATTTGAGGAATAGGCAGCAACACCTGCCATGGATACCAATCAGCATACCTAGCTTCTATTTTCAGCAATATGGTGCTTAACTGCTACATTTGGAAAAGACAAAAGAAAAAATGAGGGCAGTTTTGTGAACTATGCAGAATGTTAAAATACCTATTTGAAACAAATAATCTAGACAGAAAGTTCGACTCACAGCAGTGGATAGAGATATAGGTTTTATTTGGCAGCACAGAAAAGACAGAGTTATCATCTAGACACAGGTCATTTCACATAAGGAGAGAAGCTCTGCAATCTCTTGCACTTGAAGAGATGCAGAAAAGCCTTTATGTCACATACTAAACAAGGCAGGCAGTCACTGCCGTTGCAAATGCAGCTAAGGACCCTCTTAGTCCTTCAGAGTATAAAGGCACCACGAAAATGCTCAGCATTATCCACTCCCTCAGCTGAAGCCATCTTTGTTCACAAGGAATACTATCTGGAAGGAGTTTTCCTTATGGCATTTCCTTATGAGTCTGAACCTCCTCCAAAATGCTGACAACCATAGCCAAGTCATCATTCTCAACTGACAAAAGCGGAAGTAACTTCAATGGTTGATGGGGCCATAAAGGTTACTAGGCTGGAAAAAAAAACCCAAACACCCAACTCAACCACAATGCCACAAATGCAAGACAGAGACACACCCAAATTTGTTATACCTAAAGCCCCCCTGCCCCCAAACACTAAAATATATCATACACCTTCACGCATGTACTTCACAAAACCTTCCTTGCAGTCTCCTCCTGTACACAGGAAGAACTACATACAAAAATATGCTCAAAACATCTTAAAGTAATTCTAAGGGCATTTGGTATTACAGTGGTAAGGAGTGTATAATATCATCAATAGAACGTATTATAATTTTGTGCATACTTGTTTAGCTTACATAACAACTGAAAAGTAACTAGCAAACAATTCTTGGTTGGCAGACACATAAAATTGTAGTTTTATTTATGGTTACAACATACAATTGGGAAAAAACCTGCTTATTTTGAGGTTACCCTAGAAAAACATCATTATTTGAGGTAGTCAAAGACTCAAACTTCTAACTTTCAAAACAATTCCAGATGTTGCTCCAGAAAGATTTATTTTTTAGTAGTTTATGTTAATGTTACAAAAAGCTTTCCATATTTTTAAACAGCTGTAATTAAGATGCCTCAATATTTTATGAAAGACATCCAGGTATTGCATATCTCTCAGTGACTCCAACTAGCATGTCTTTTCCACTCTTGCTAGATTCTGTAGTCCTGAATTCCGCATATTCCCAAGCATACTTCCTCTGCTTAGGCATAACAGGAAATAAACTGAACTGAGAACCAAATAAGTTATGTTCTCATTATGAATACACACAACTCTAAATTAACTGCAATTCACTGAAATCATCTATCACTGCTTAGACGACTAGTATAGCACTTCTCCGTCCACCTCAGTTTTATACTTTGGAATTATCTTTAGTTATTTTTTAATGCTACATGTGAGTATACTACATCCAAGCATACATATCCCTATAAAAGATTATAAATTGAAACACTTCTGATTCAACCTATTAGACAAAAGACTAATAACCAAATCATTCTGAAAAAATCAAATCATGTTTTGAACAATGGTTTTAATAATAGATTAGGTCATGTCTTTATCCTTGAAAGCCCAGTTATGAAGAAATAGGCCTTGAATCAGTTTCACATGCCCATAAAACTGCATGCAGAACTTGATTTTTTCATTTTTCAGCTCTGTAATAGTGTACTCTGCCTATTTCGAATATCTCCTTGGGATATGTTCTTGCACTCAGGTATTTCCTTGAGTTACATTCACGTACTTTAACTGTTTTCACTTTCAGATGTTGCTTAGGACTTACTTCCCTTTTCTGTTTTTTTCATCATTGAAATGTTTAAAAGCATTTCAGAAGTTTCCTGTTATACAATCTTTACCACCTCCTATAAAAATAGCAAAGTTTCTCTTTATCCGTGCCCTTTCTATACAACCTCCATCTCCTAACATTTTAAAGAACTGTGTTCTTCTTAGAGCTGCTTAGATCTTATTTTCTTTTGGTGTATGAGATTTATTACCTGTGAAATATTTATTGCCTTATTTACTGGCTTCAGTGTCCCATTCTGGGAAAGTAGGCAAATCAGCTACAGGCACCCCTAAAGACAATGATGTTAATGACTCCAGCTGATGTTCCTACTTTTCCAGCCAATGGAAATGTGAGCCCTGTTCCTGCAAGCAACATGTTTCCTGAAGCACTGCCCCAGCTCACTCCAAGTGCTCACTACCTGGAGCGAAGCCAGACATATACCCTGGCCTGTTTCACAAAACTGTAGAAGACTACACTCAGTCGCCTACCAAAGACAATGAGGTTGTTTACATTTTCCATAAGCAGGACCACTCAACATAAAACCAGGTGAGTCATGAGAAGGCGAAAAAACCCTAAAGCTTATTCTCTCCAAGGAAGTGGCTTAAGACAACAGAATCTGTATATTTCTGTAAAACCTTTGATTTAAGGATCTCCAAGTCATTTAAAGCCATTAATTCACTGAGCCTTTCAACACATCATGTCTTTGTTCACGTAGCACTGAAAAAATGAATGTGCAAGCTTTTGCTCACAAATTTGACAAGCATAAAGCCAAGAAAATATATTTTTAAAAACAAATGTTTTGGAAATGGTTAAGTTGCACACATCAGAAAACACCTTAACAAAGCGAAATTTCCTTCACCCAGCAATATGAAATTGGCCATTCAATTATCAAATAAACAACTGAAAAGAGAATTCATGCAACAAATACCTATGACTAAGAAATTCAATTTCCCCCTTAAGCACAGAGAAATAGGTGCCAAACTTGGAAGGAAAACATCCTGCTACTAGTTCCTTCCAATTACTGTGCCATCCCAGACGTACTGTGTAGCCCTATCAGCGGTCATTCCAACTTCCTTGACAGTCTCTTATAGATACTTACATTCTATTTATCTATGATGAATGGACCAAACGTTTAACACCATCCCACCATCTCCAGATCAAAAAATAGTTTAACAGCATTTGACAGATGAAAAGAATGAACAGGCAGTATACAAGGACACTGATTACAGTGAACAGCTTACAAATCCACGTTAAAAACCTCAAAGTTTATGCAATTGCATATTTATATTACTATTGAAACGTAACAGAAGTTTAACAGTCAGCAAGCAAGCATAAAATTTGGACACACTGCATTTAACAATTGAGGTTGGAACTGGGTTGCTGAAAACCTGGGCATGTGCAACGCGCATCACAACCTGAGACAGGGAGTTAGGAGGTCTCTGACATCTTCCTCTCTCATTCTTCATAGCCTGTTCGACTGCATACTCGTTTTCTGAGAGTAGTTCATTGATTCCTTCCTTTTCAAAAGCAGATGCCCTTATGACTGAGTTTTACTTGCAAGGCATGGAAAGAAACTAGCAACTTGTATAAGGAAAAATACCAACTTTTTTTTTTTTTTTTTAAAAAAAAAGCAACCCTGCCCAAGCCAAAGACTGTCCTACAGGAACACACAAATTTAATATGCAGCAAAACAGATGAATCTTCAGGAAGCTGTTCTGCTTGTTCTTGTTCATACATTAGCCATTTTTCTACTATGATATAATGACGTGTTGCCAAAACAAACATTCACTTTCATGAGAAACATCAAGAAAATCATTTTACTTTAGTGGGGTGATCATTTCTAGATTATTCCCTTCTTCCAATTTGCTCTACTTTCTTCATGCATTATGTTTCAAAGCAGATTTTAAAATTTTGGAGATAAGTCTTTCCCATAATTCTGTACAAGTCTAGCATAATAAAACTGTGAATCTTAAGACATGCCTGCAATACAAATAATCATTCAGCTAATTACTATAAAAGACAACAAGCTCTGAGCAAAACACCTCTCATTTGTAAAGATTATCATGACTAGTCCTATGCCAAGACAAGGCTGAAGATTTGTTTTAAAAACAACAACAAAAAACCCACAGTGTAGTTTAAAGTTTTTTTGCTACAAGGCTATATTGAACAATTACATGATCTTTTTCATCTTGAAATCAAGACATACAGTACCTACGTACGTCAGATTCCCTTATTGGACGTTCACTGGCAGGCAGGTATTTTTCATTATAATTCATTATATCAATTTTTTTTTTAAAAGGCATTTTATTAAGCCTCTACGCTCTACATCCTCTCCAATTCTTATTACCATTTTCATACCCTATGGTGTGGCTGACAAGAAGCAGTGTAGATTTGACAACCAGAAGCACAGGAATCTAGCAAGAAATTACTATGCAAATGTGTCTGGGAGAAGATAACATTAATAAATATTTGCTGATGGGCCTTTTGCTCCAGTAGGTGGCACATTTATAATGAAAACTTAACAGTAGTTTAAGCCAAAGATCAGAAGCCTCAGATGTACATGTGGCTGATGGATGACAAAAGAGGAAAAATAATTTTGTGCTCTCATTTTAGAGGAACCAAGCCAAGCTCACTACCTTAGATGAAAATGTTTTCCAACTTCTCACATTCTATAAATTTTTTATTTACCAAAAAAGAAGCCTTTTTGTTCAGCAGTTACTAGCAACTTCCAAAACTGTTTCAAAATACTCAGTTACTCTCAGAGCTGAAACATGAAGCAGAATAGGCAAAATTAGGTTTGTCATTAAAAAAAAAAAAAAAAAGCCTGAACAGTTAAGTTAGTTATAAAAAAAACCCCACAACTTTATACATGTTAAACTTAAGTTAATTCTGCAGCTAAAGGAATGTAAAGTCACAGGAAAGCACACCACATTTTTACTTCACTGTAGCGAAAAATCAATTATAAACTCTGACACTAAAAGAAAAATATAAGAAAAGGGGAGAAAATACTACCATTAGATAAAATTTCAATTTAGTCTACAAGAGCATAAGATGATGTTTCAGGAGACAAAATAACCGACCCAGGGTAACTACTTAACTTGAGTAGGGGGAAGTAAAGGGAGGACTTACATAGCAGGAAAAAAAGCAGGCAATTCAGCATTGACCAACCTTCCCAGTCAGTCAGTGATGTGCAGTAGAGCAGAATTCTACCTCTGTTTTAGTTTAGCATTTTAGATACTGCCACAAAATAACTTCATTTTTCAATTCAAACCATACTGTGATTTTCAGTTCTTAAAATACAAAATTGCAACATATTTTTTGATTTATTCATGGACAGCACTCTCAAAATCCTGAATACAGGTACACATACAGATCAGGGGTCATCCTGATGCAGAAGTGAGAAGAGCTTAGATAAAGGTTAAGTTCGCAAGTGATACAGAAACTGCAGAAATAAATTCCAAGGAACACTTAAATTCATAGAGCTTTTTCACTCCCATTTCTGTGGGAGAAAGTTTGGTATCACGAAAAAAAAGCCATATTCTGGCAGCACACTCTTTGGAGTCAGAAATCCTGAACACCAGCTTGCAAGGTATTAGAAAGATTAGTATTATGTATTACCGTCACAGGCTTAAGAGCAAGCCTGTTAACAGTGACATCTTGTCAAGACAATTTAGTGCAACTAAACTGTAAGCATTTTACCATAAGTAAACCAGGAAGGAATTAGTCATCCAAATAAATTAGTATGTTTACACTGTGCTTCCACTCTTACCACAAACTACAGAAAGAAGTCTTTATGGATAAATGGATGTGGGTGCTGGGGACATGCTCCAAAGGAGTTAAAGACATCCCAAGGATAATGGTCTGAATATAACACTGTATGATATTGTTTCTAAACAATCCCAATGAAGTGGAAGAAAGACAATGGCTAACGGGCATGCCTGTCAGGTGCTAGTACTAGTATACCAAAAAAGGTAAAGACTCAACAAAATTATTTACATGGTTAGATTACAGATATTCTTAGTTCCAAAACTTCAGGTAAAACTGTAAGAAAACATCTGTCAGGTAAATCATATATGCAATGTCTTTACAAGCTGCTTAGGAAATAGGCAGAAGATTCTGTGTTCCCTGTTTTCTGTGTCTTCACTGAAGATATGCTTTAGATAAATAAAAGTCTTTGAAATTAATACCAAGAAAATTAGGTGAAATGATAAGCACACATCATGTAAAGGAAATCAGACTAGGACTCCACCGCCCAAATCTCCACATTGATATTAAGCTTCATGTATTTGCAAAAAGAATTAAACAATTGGTAAAATAACTTTGGGTGACAAAGGTCACTGCACATGCTGGATGGTATCAAGAAGTGGACACAGAGCTGCTGCATAGCTGCCTTTCAGTATTTAACATAGTTTTAGAAACAGGCCAACCTCTACAGAGGAGCAAAACAAGCAGTGTATACCATAAGCAAGGGATTTGACGATGAAAACAACTGTCCTTTCACAAGTGCTCGCTGAGAAAAGCTTGATCCTGCCAGATGAAAATTAACTAGAGGAAAGGAAAAGACAGCAAAAGTCCAGAAAAATCTTGAGAAGTATTGGCATCACGTTCCTAACTTAATGCTAAGAGAGCTTTATTAACTCGGTTGTGGCTGAAAAGAGTATTTGTTAGAGTATGTTGTGTAGACTTTAAAAAACAGGACCCAACAGTCCACTATTGTGGAGGCAAAGTTGTTCCAATTCATTGGAGAGTCACTGAGGCCACTGATGTGAACCATGTTATTAGAAGAAAAAAAGTAATAGATACTCTTTTCAGATGTTACACAATCTGCGTTTGTAATTGCACACTTAATACAAACAGTGCTGGACTTTAAATCAAGCTTCCTTGCCATTTTAAAAAGAGAATGTATCTAATAATAGGGGTTCTTTAATAGTAGGGAAGAAAAGGCACCTCCTGGCTCATAATTAGGAAATTCAAATTGGCAGTAAGCTGCAGTTCTTAACTGCAAAGGTAAAGGGTTATTTGAACAATTCAACAGCGTAACAAGTAAATTCATCACATCCTGAAGTCCTTAAATTGAACTTGGATGTGTCTCTAAATGTGTTCTAGTTCACTTGCAGATTTATTGGACTTACCAGCAAGCACTGGCATGTTAGGGAAAGCAATTTCTTCTACTGAAGGACTTAATGCTTGAGATTATTTTGTCTGGCATTGTACAGGAGATAAGGCTCAGTGATTCCTTTGGTCCTCAGAGTCTATGAGTCCCAGTGGATGCACTGATTCTGATTTTGTTTATACCAGAAGAGTCAGGCTGACATACATGGCTTACAAATTTGTTGACTTCCAAATTTCTTGGTAACAAGTTTGCTTTGATTAGTGTAACAAGAAGATTTTTCTCATTATTTTCAGTTAATTGGTAGATGTCCCTTCAGACTTGACTTCACTCTGGCAGCTGATTGCTCCACACCACAACAGTACAGTCATGTTCCACTAACATTCAGCAATATGATCAAAGAAAAAGAGAAGGAAAAAAAGAAGAAAAAAGAGGGGAAAAAAAAAAGAGAGAGACCAGAGACCATTTCTACAAGATTTTGATTCCTCAAACAATCTTCTACTGCGTGTCTGCACTGCTACTGGTTGTTGCTTTAACAACTACATGACACCTGAAACTTGATTTTGCAATACTATTTCTACCGACCCTAGAACTCTATTAAGGTAAGCAATAAACAACATGTTTATGCAATAGATGGCCTAGAAAATAATATAGTGAGTAAAGGGATTTCAATTTCAGGATAGGAGTGTATTTACAGTAGCACATCAGTTTCTTGCAGATCACCATTCAACTACTTACTAAAAGCTGCTATTTCCCCATATTTCAGGATATATCATTTCTAGCTACATGGTTTTGACCACTCAAGACAGAATAAAAATTGCCATTTTTTCACCCAGATTCCATGCATGCTCCCTATTGTGTACATGAGCACCTCACCCAGTCTTTCTAAACTCCTGATGTTTTTCCAGCAGTACGCTTTTGCCACAGAGGGACTGCTGTTGAACAAATGAGGCACATCCTCTTTCAGAGGGGTTGGATCAGCTCCCTTCTGCGCAGTGCGCAGCTGTCGGTTCTGAGAAAGATAACTTCTCATACAGAATGGATGAGATTCCAAGCAGTCGAACAGCCTGCTAATCAGCAGCCAGCAGAAAGAACACATTCCTGCTCTCCACTCCATAGTTATTCAATTAATGCATGACAACTTCTGTGATTAGGATTCTTATCCTAGTTATTTAAAGCAGTTAAAAGTAACTTTGATGCATTGCATCAACCTTGCAAAGGGAAGACCTGAAGCAGCCAGGGTAGGGTGCTCGCTATCAAAGCAACCCCATGTTTCCAAATGCGGAAAGCAGTACAAAGTAGAAATATTTTAAAAGTATAGCTAGCTTTATTTGCCCAGTTGATCCACTGACTTCAAGTCTGGATAATCTAACAAATATTTCTGAAGCAAAACTGTAAAAAGATGGAAGAATAACTGCATTTAGTCTAAGACAGAAAGTATGTGTCTGTCATTCCATCACCTCCCAATAACTTAAGCAAAAAATAAGCACATTATATTTGTAAACATGGCCTGGTTTTGCCAGGGTAGATGTTGCATGTTATTGCACTGGACAGACAGGACCACTATCCGCTAAAAAATGCTCTTTCCTTCTGCTATTGGAGTCTTGACATAAAATGCGATTGAAATCTATAACTTCCATTTCAAATAGGTCTTTAAATTTCAGTGATGCTTACTATTCAGTAAGTTAAAAGCCCTTGAAATATATTTTTTGCATATAAAAGACCACCACCCAAAGAAATCTACATCAACAATTAAAGAACTCAACACAGCTTCTCTTCAAAAGAGGCTTCAGTAAATGCGGCTGGAAATTTTACTTGAAACAGTGATAATAAAAATTAAATCATCTGACAAAAGTATTATTTATAAAGCTATTTTTAACCTTTTGAATTTTGTTTTATTTAATAACATGCCTATTATGTATAAAATGGACTTCTGATGATAAAAAACAGTTTGGTATATTAAATTGTGTTTCTGAACACAGACAAAAAGGTGAAGTACACCATACTTATTCAAATACTAGTCTCTTGCTATAGCAATATAAAGCAACACAAAATACTTCAAAAATTAAAGTGTGCATTTCTTCAGAATTATTCTTCTGATGAATTTTGCACTTGCTCAAAACAGATTTTCTCCACAAGAAGGTTTCCTAGATTAAAAAAAAATATTTTAAATTGAAAAAACCCACAAAACTCTCAAAGTACACCACAGAATTCATAGTCTAAGCATGTGACTCTTCAGCTGTGATCAGCTTCACTTCCAGGTTACAAGCACAGTTGATGGGGGCAAAACCCTGGGGTGCTTCAGCATCCCCCACCTTCTGGGGCAGAGTACCGCACTGCTGCACACCTCGCACTAGCTTCACTTTCTGCAGGCAGAAAAATAAGGGAACTGATCAAACGAGCAGCCAGAAAGTAAAAAACAGAACAAAACAAAAAAAAATCAAAATCCAGTGTGCATCTCCTCAAGCAGTATTTCTTTAGGCCTATATCCAAAACCATCATGTGTTATTTTTCATCTTGACTTAATGCAACCTTAAGACATAATTTTCAATGGCCAGAAGTTGTATTTTCTTCCGCTCCAGTTCAAACTCCTATTCATGAACCGTACCCAACAACCTGTTAACACTTACACAAACGTTTAACCTTAGGTGCATGATTAATGATCACTGAAGTCTCAGATAAACTGCACGTGTGAGGGTAGCTGGCCCTTGAAAAGTCTGGAACACCCTGACTCCAGCCATGTCACTGTTTCATTTCATGCATCAGGATGCAGCAATGCTTTCTGCTCTCACAAATTCCTTCCTCTAATTTTAATTTACTTCTTGAGTTAATTGGTACATTGTACTTAAGCTCTAACCCAAATCTCTCCCTCTTCACCACCAAGCCCAATTAACATCTTTCCAACAAGTGAGCACGTGCATGAAAGAGAGCGAGAGGAGAAGCCACATGTTTAGGTTGCAAAGCACCTTCAGAGCATGGAAATCCCCAGCAGCTTTTATCCGTTCTTGCAATGGCTCATTCTGTTTTGTCGCATTTCTCAGAAGACTCCAGTAAACTTGGGCTTGATCAATGAATAAACATCATGTTGTAAACAACATGACGGTTTTGGGTAAAAGCTGGTGAAACTATTTGACAAACGTTTACAAATCCAGTATCTGTTTATAAATTAAAAATTACCATTATATAGCTGTACTTAGCAAATCACATATGAAATTATGTCAATTCAAAGATTTGTTTTTCATAATTACTTAATAGTTTGGATACATATTTCAAACTAATCTTACCACAAGTTATACTTTTCTCATTTTTACCACTTCTTTTCTAGTGGGTATCCTGATATGCTTATTGAGCAACAGGCTGTTTCTGCCTCTTAACTCAATAATTGTTAGTGAACTATAGGAAACACTAAGTACCATACCCTGACCATTTGCAACAAAAATCTTTTAAAATTTGGGAATTTATAAAATATTTAAGTAAATAGCTTTGTCACCTAGATAATTCATGGGTGAGTATTTCCTTACAAAGCAGAACTAGATTACAGACTTAATTCATTAGCTGCTGGTAAATTATTACTTTATTGATTTGGATTTTAAGCTTCATTGATTGTCCAGTTGAGAAACACTACCTACAGGATACCAACAGCATAGATACCATGCAGTAACAATAGCTTCCAGCGTAGAAGTCTAGTATACAATTAAGAGAACAATATCAACTCGAATATTATTTTTCCAGAAAAGGTAATCTGAAGCAATCTGTAAAACAAAGCCATTTGACTTGTTTGTTTTGAGGAAGGAGGAAAGAAGAAAGAAAAAAAAATTCCCTCAAAGGAGAAATACTTGTTAGAGAGGATAAATTATTAAAATGAGCAAGTGTTTGCAAATGACAAACAAAATTAAGAAGGGACAACAATTTTTTTACTTGTTTCTGCCAGATTTTTCCTTGTTTCTGTCAATAGTTATTAACAAAAAATCTGGTACTACACCACTTTCATATAAGCATTCTTTATAATCATGTTTACAAAAAAACCTGAGGATGTTTTCATGATGACTTAATTCTCAGCAAATAAACCTCTGGTGTTCCAGCTTTGGCTTTTCTGAAAGTCTGTGCCCTGCTCACCAGCCAAAGTGACTGAAAAGCTTAAATCTACTTTTCAGAAGTAACCGGGGTACACAGGTGCCAAGTGCTATTTAGGTTTCCTTAAAAAGAGGTTGCTACAATGATTACTTAATAGAGGATGGATTTTTACTATTCAGAACCTTACTGGAGACATATCAGGCTTCAGTGGTACCACTAACAAAGCTGGCCACAAAACACTAATTGCAATTCCTAACAATAACCTTCAGTTCTTTCCAACTAGTCTGCTTTTTCTTGATGAAGTGATTTCTGTGACTCTTTATCCAGATGTGCCACTGTAAAGCCTAGAAATCTTCCTCACCTCTTTATTTTCTCCATGTTCAATTTAAATGTGTTCTTCTGATAAAAAAAAAAAAAGCACCTCCTTTTCTGATCACGTTTAAATGCTCAGTCCCACAACTGCGGTTTCATTCTACCTATTATGAAACAAAACATTTCAGGATGTCATCATTGCAAACACCCTAGGCTGAGCGAGAGGATATTGCACATGTGAAAATTTTGAATCCAGTTTGAGCAGAAAGGCGGACAATTTTAAGAACTTCCTTCATGGATTTCTTCCCTTCCCTTCTTCTCTCTGCTCCCCCTACAATGAAGTATCCTAAAGAAAGAAAATGGAGGCCCCTGGGTGGAAGTCACAAACTTCCAGGTGATATGTTCTGACTTCTAATTGGGTCATTACAGAACACTTGAAGAGAGCAAAAGGGAAACCAGCACACTAGAGACCTGCTCTCTCCATCTCTTCTTTTAGCTCAGTAAAAGTACAAACATTACCCAAATGAACAGCTAACAAAACAAACAAAAAAATCCAAAAAAGAACACACCACAATAACCTCAGAAGTCCCTAGAGCTGGAAACATCCCTTAATCCCCTGAACACAGACCTCAGACACTATCCAGAGCAACCACATACACTAACAAATGGTATCACAAAACACATCATACCACAGCTTCTTGTCCAGTCAAATGTCTGACAATTTCACAAGTTGCCTACCAGGAAAAGTTTTGCCCACTGAGCTTTCACAGTCATATCCTTTCCCTCAGGTAGCTCCTATAACACACTATATGAATTTGAAAATCTCAGTCCTTAAAGCAGCTGTATTTCTCTATTCACAGAGTATTAAAAAGTAAAGTAAGTATTAAAAACTTCCTCATCTCCTCCTGAGATCTGCACTGCTCAATCACAGACAAAAAAAATTTTCAGGGTAGGTCTTAGACCTACCCAAGGCTAAGGAATTTAGCCTTTCATCTGCCCTCACTGCTGGTGTCAATACAAAAGCACTCTCCTTACACCCATACAGATCAAAAAGTACCCTGCTATCCTCATTTCCTGCCCCCCACCCCCAAAAAAATCCTTGCAGGAACAAAAAGAGCATACATGAAAGAGGGAAGTTAGTTCATTTTCCCTTCAAAGACATGTTATGAGAACTGCTCAGAATTCAACAGAACAGAAAGCATATGAAAACACACACAATTTCTTGGCTCAACATTCTGGGTGAGACCTCCAGAACATCTCTGGCTCTTTAACCTATAGACAGGGAAAAACATGCAAACTCCAGCTTCAGCTGTAGGGCTTCAGCAGGACTGCCACAGTGAACTACAGTTCTCGGCTTACTTGGCTCCTCTGACAGGAATCATTGGTGACCTTCACTATAAAAGGCAAATTCAAGATTTCCACAAAGAACTTGGCTAGACTTAGGTCCCAAAGTCAAGTGATCAACATGGAATTGCTCACAACCCCATACCACTTCCCCAATCATTTTTTCCTTTCAGCTTACAGCATCCTCTTCTCCTTCACAATCTCCTTGTACGTAACCTTGCAGTAGTGAAGCTGCTATCCTCCGAATGCTCTCAAACTGCAAAAGATCACCATACATTAACACTGATGTCTTCTAAAGGAGGAGAAATTAAAATTACGGTGCCATGTGGTAATTGCCAATCTGATATAGAAATGGCTCTTGAAACAGTAGAGCTCCTACCAGGAAGCGAAGTAGTTTTGCCCAGTGTAATGAGCACACCAGATCTTGCTTCTCACTTTACCTACCAATATGAAACAGCAGGAGGGGAAATATGCAGCAATAAAGACACTTGGAAGAGGATGCAAGAACTTTGAAGCTGAAAGCACCTTACAAACAACAACGTCTTGGAACAAAGAGAACTAGCCAGCTTGAAATGTGACAAGCTTGTATTCATAGCAATAAAATGCACGGATAAAAAGAATCCCAAAAAGAATAAAAGGACAAGGAAAGGCATTATAGCTCAAGCACTTAAAGAAATAAAACAAGTTTTATATGTCACGGTAGTGACATGTCACACATTGTTTTCCAAATGTTCATAACAATATTTTCTGCCTGGTAGCCTTTAAACACACACTGAAGAATAGCAAGCAAATGTATTCAAAGGTCCTAAAATGACAGCAATTTTATTTTTTTTTTAAAGCTGTATAAAACCCAAGCTGTCAGTCTGCATCTATTTCGTGACTACAGGATGATCCAAACAACATGGCTTTGAGAAAGGAGCTGTGTTGAAGTGATACTTTGCTGCACATTCCAAGTGTCTTTGACAAAGAGCAGCAGTCTCCATAGCTTCTACTTCTCTTCTTCCTCCATGATGATGGAATAATAAAAAATTGGTACACCATCTTAAGTTCACTTCTTAAATAAGCTTCTGGAAGCTATGGCCTCCAGCGTCTTCTTTCCCAGGAAGGCGTATCAGTAGCTGATCAGGATCTCTCCTCAGCACTTAAGAGAAGAAACATTACCAGTTCTAGAACCTACCACATCTTCCACACAAAATGCAATGTCAAATTTTGCCCCTTGCAGACAGAACTGAGCAAAGCAGCAAATATTGTATCATAAAAAAATGCCTGGTGCAAGATCAAGTCAGAATTATGGAGCCCTATATTAAAAGCAACGCAATTTAAAATTACCTAATATACAAGAGAGATTAATGTAAGCTGGACAAAGTAACCCAAGTGAAGCCTAACAGTGCACAGTGTTAATGACCTTAATCTTTCCCTAAGGATAGCTGCTAGTGAGGGAACAGTTAGCAACCTGGCACAGTTAGAATGCCCTCTTCCAAGAATGAAACACAGGTAAAAAAGTTGGCTCATCAATTTATGAATTATATGTATTAAAGGAAGTTCTACAAAGGTATTTACTAACAACTTATTTTGACTCCTACAGATTTCCAAAGAAAGACTAACGTTTGTAAGGTGTTCTAAAGTTGCTTTCTAAAAAGCATCTCTCCTGAATGTTTAGGGTGCTTCATATACATTTTTCATGTATATTTTGTCCTTGATCATTAAATAAGCACACAGAGCAAATCAGCATTGAGGGACACTAATTCTCCATGTCATGAAAAAAACCTTATTGCAAAGTGATTATAAAACTCAGTATGACGTATAAGAAGGTGACAATGAATTTAATAATTTTATCTCATGAATGACAAATGTATGCTTATAAATGTTATCTAAAGACTACAACAAAACAACTCCAAAATGCTATCAGAAATGTGAGTAGTTTAGGTCATTGGGGAGAATTTTCCTCTAGTAGGGTCTCCCTAGGATCCCCACCACAAATTGCATTTTTGTCGGGTTTGGGTTTTTTGGGGGGGAGGATGTTGGTTTGGGGTTGGTTGGTTTGTTTTTATCTCCAAAGAACACCTTAGCAGAAGCTATCAGCTTTGACAGAACACCAAAATTCTGGCACTGAACCATAAATTGACCATTACCATAAAAAGAACTGCTAAATGAGAAACCATGTGCTCAGTATAAAACTAATTTCATGCTTTCAAAAGCACACAGTGGCTTCTAGCAAGATAGTGGCCCTGGGACTTGCAAAGACAGATTGGCTAATACAAATGGTGTGTGCTCCTGATGCAGTCTGCTTAGCCAAGCTTTACATGTACTGGCAGTAAATGGAAATTCTCGAATCTTCTGTCAAACAAATACACACTTATCTATAACTTTAGAGCTGAAAGCTATAAAACAGCTGCCTCATAAATATATTTAGCAGGAAAATGCATGAGCTGTCCTAGTTCCTCATAAAAAAAACCCAAACCACAGCAGTCTTTACTAGTAAGCATAGATATTTCTATAGCAAGCAAGAAAAACATTTTAATAAATATTTTTCAGCATCTTTCCTTCTTTTATTAAAAAAATTACTATCAGCAAACGCAAATATAATCAGAGCAGGTCTGACCACAAACTAAACATATTAGCAGAACAGCAATGCTTAATAAGTAACTCAGTTGAACTAATTTTTTGTGTTTTGCTCTAGGTGAAATTCTCAGTAAAAAAACTTTTTTTTGTTGGGTTTTTTTGTTTGTTTGTTTTTCAACACATAGGTACAAAGTCTATTCGGTTTACAATAATGCTTCTTTTGAGCTTAAAGATTTACTACTAGAACTTCACGGGCTACCTTTAGCACACTATCTGTTCCCTTAAATAAAACTTACAGCACTAAATCTCAAATTTAACTCGTTAGGGAGAAGCGACAGTAATTTTATACCCTTCTCAAAGAAAGTTGTCAGTGCAAATGAATTACTGGAAGCTACCCTGGGCATGACAGGTCATAACTTTTAGTATTAACAATGACAGACATATGCAAGATGTCAAACCCAGTATACAATTTATTTCATTCTTTACTTTCTTAGTTTATCTGGAGAATCCGACAGCTCTTGTGTTTTACGTATCATTATAACCATAATTTGAGATTTAACAAGCCAGAAAGCAAGCTCTGGTAAGAGGTATTTACTCACACTGCTAATTAGCTTCTTTTTACAACAATAATACAGCATCACTGACATGTTCCAAAAACATTTCAAATGCATAGGAAATCACCTACTGAAAAGATGCCCTCTGCATACAGCAAGCAAGGAAAAGGAGCTTGCCACATATTTAGAGTTACTTTTAATAACGAAATAAGAAGAGAAGGAAAATATGCATTATATGCCTTGCTATTTTTTCTTATCCTTTCCACTGGAATAACTAAAATACAAATGACATGCACACAGAAATAATGCCAAACATGTAAGCATCCACTCTTCATAACATATCAGAAAACAATCCAGTGAAGTTTAATAATAAAAATCATGCTCACCTCTACTGGGAAGTCCACTCCACATTATGGCAATACTATTTAAGCAGCTTAAACACCAACCAAGTTACATAAACAAAACTTCCAGTATGTGACCAATATGATCTACGGTGCTACAGAGACTTGGCTCCAGCCCTGATCATCTGTGTGACAGTACACTGCTATACCAGTGCAGCCGCAAACCTTCCCAGATGCCGGCTTATTACATTGCTCATTGAAAATCCTTCACATGCTGGCAACATTTTAGGGAAGGACAAGCACACTGAGTCATTTGTAAAGAAAGCAAAGCAATTTCAGTTCTGTATCTTCATGCGTACCGAAACACAGAGCACTGTCAAAGTAGAAGTCTGAGGTGAATTTATGCCGAGAAACAGGCAACCCAAGCCTTCATTATCAATGCATGGAATCAGCTACAGTGATCAAATTCAAACAAACCATTAAAAAAAAAAAGGATATGATTACAAGAGGCTCTACAGATTCAGCTCCAAACCCCACAGAATGAAGAATCATCTATCTAGACTGTGTAAATGTTAAAAATAGCTCTGCCTTTTCTACAATGAACACGAGACAGAGGAGAATCAGTAGCCTGTATTGTGATGAGGTTTGTTATTGGAAAAAAATCCAGCAATAAAAATTAATGATTCCTTACAGCTTTTCTAAATAAGATTAATTTACAATTATGCAAATGAACAAATAAGTACTTTTTAACAACATAACAAAGTCTATTATACATAAACAAATAGGATATCTATCAAAGAGAAGCATAAATATTTGATTGAAAAATTTTATACTACTGACCCAGCAAATATCTGTACAGTCCAGCAGATTAAGCATTTGTACAAAAAAAAAAAAAAATGAATCGACAACTAAAAGCATGACATTACATGACCAATGCCTTCGTCTTTCAAAAACAACAATAATTTTTAATTACCTACTACGAAAAATCTCCATTATTAAATTCATGCTCTTCCTACTCCCACACAGACTTCCCACTATGTAAATCTTTTTGTCTTTTCAGGTACTTCATATATTTTCTTTCCCAAAAAAGGTAAAAGGGCATGTGTCGCTGTGCATACTCACACCCACAGAGATACACAGTATAATAAGAATCAGATGTAATCACGACTAGGTTAAGTTTGCAAAGAAATAGAAAGACACAGGATTTTTTATTATAATACCTGTACAGTTATCCAAATATACTACTGTGTCATGAGACAACTATGAGAGAAATTTTGGCAGGATCTGATCCCAGATGAGGATACTTACCATACAGAGAGAGTATCTGATTTACTTTTGCGAGATAAAAATAATAAACAAATCTGACTTTATTTTTTCAGTCATTTTAATAGAGAAATCACTGTTGGAAATGCACACTGAATAAAAATGATGACTCTGCATTTATAGATCCCTTTTCATCTCAGCTGTCTACACCTGTAAACTGTGGATCACATCCTTCAAAGAGACAGTGAAGAAATCCTTGCAGCAACATGAACTCAACTGATTTCAGTAGCTTTCCAGGCCATTGCCCAGGCTGTTTAAATGACAAGGGAGACCCCCCCCCAAACCAGAGCAGAAGCTGTGTCATCACCACTCCTGCAGCCATTCTCAGCTTGAAATCATGGCTGCTGAGCAGCTGTGGTTTTGGTCCTCAACTCTAGAACATCTGATTATCTGAGGTCTCAAATGCTGGTTCTTTACCACGGCATAACTGCCCCTGAAGAGAGATTAAACTCTCCAAGAAGGAATCTTGCAGAGAATTTTGATACAAGAATATATTTATGCAAACTAGTGGCAAAGAGTGCCAACTGTGGTAACCAATTTTATTTTGAAACCTTCCCCCACTCCACCCAAAGCACCACCACCACCAGCCCACCCCAAACTGATTTTTCCCATACTTGTAACACACTCCATTTGTTTGCTTACAAATGTCATTCATGTGCTCCCCACCTCCAAGAGAATGAAATGGAGGCTACAGATGAATAATTGGTCTGATAACCTTTACCAACTTCAAAAAAGGTTGGGTTTTCTTTTTGCTATTAGGGAATTTTTGAATGTTTTGCTCTAATACAACTTACCAATTGCTTAAAAACAACCAACCTCAATGAAACAATAATTTCCCTTTTTTTTTTTTTTGTTTTCTTCAAGACTACCAGTGAGTGCACATATCTACTTATAATTTTTATGAATTTTACCAGTACTTTCACAGTCCAGCTACTCAAATGCAGAACAAAGTATTACAGATACAGTTTGTCATTATTAGCAAACAAGGAACCATCTTTAATGTCAGCTCTGTCCCTTGATAGTGACTCTCATCATCAACATTTTGTAAGGATTATCAAGTGCACCAAAACAATATAATAAATCCCCTTAATTTCAGAGCAGATAATCATGACTACTGTGAAAGAAAAATAGCAATCGCTTATCATAAATACATTTCACATTTTAAGAAAAATGTTAACTTATGTAACATTACATATTTATTAAGTTGTGGAAAATACTCAAGTGATGGAAACAATGTGGAACCATCTACCAAATGCAATTTTGTTCAAAAGGCAACTGAATAAGAAGTCAACATACCCTGTAGTGAGAAGTGAAATACTAGCAGTTTCTCACTCACTAATCTAAATTGCATTACAGAAACGTTAACTTTTTTTTATTATTATATTGGAGAAAGGTAATAGTTTTGCTTTTTAGCAAAAGACTCCAACCTTTTCCAAGCAGAAAAACAGATTTTACCCAGAGTAGGATAGCAAAGTGAGGAACAACCTCCCTTTCACACAGGGGGCAGAAGGAGGAAGCCCCATGGCGTTGCTCCACTTTGTGCCCCCACAGCAGCAGCCTCCTTCAAACTGCTTTCCAAAAGGTTGGGCTATAGGCAGCAGACGTGGAAGGCAGAACAAGCACTGACCTCCTACAAGTCTGAAAGAGATTTTGGCATAACACAAGAAAGAGTAAGCTCACAGTGCTTTCTACTATCCTGCTCCTCCTCTTCCCTATAGACTTACACACCAATTCTATGGCTATGCATGCACACATTTAGTAGGACTCAGCTCACAAACTTTTTTCAAGATACTTTTCGTTGCTGCTTAGCATTCCTCTGAGTACTTGGTAGAATAATTCATAAAGATCTTGTGTAATAAAAATCAGATTATCCTTGTTCTTTTTTTAGAAGAATGAAAGACAAACATTGATAAAGAATTTGAGGACCTAAATCAAGAGGCTTAAAGTAAGCAAAAATTCTCTTCTCCATTAAGTTGGCACAAAGCAGTCTTAGATGGCAACTAAGCTACCTGTCAGAAAGCTAGTCCTGGCCCAGCTAAGGATTCAAACCTACATAAAAAGACCTCCATTTAGGATCAGATTCTTCTGACAATTAAAAACCAAAGAAAAACTCCACTGAAATCAAAGTAATGCACTGCAGTTTCACTCTGTTGTAACCGACCATCATTTAATCCTGCACTGACCTAGTCACCTGGCAAAGTAATTTCTTTACAGTTTCATTAAAAAAACCAAACAAACAAAAAAAGCCTTGTGGATATAAGGCTATCTGGAATATTTTCAGAATAATTTCTCAATGCCTACCAAGAGTCAGTTTTACTTTTTGAGAAAAAGAAGTCAAACGCTTAGAAAATTAATTACTAATCTAAATTAGTTGTTTAAGAAGGTCCCTTTCATTTGACATGGCTGAAGACACTGTTCACACTTCCTAACTCTAGACATTGAGTTGGGAAAACCAATATGCAAGTCAGCTATGTAGTCCATGGATCCTTTGAAGGATAATTCTGAGCACTTTAATTGTAAGCCTCCCTGCCTCCATTAACTCGAAATTATGCCTAGGGCAACTTAATAGGGCATTACACAAGGAGGCAAAGCAGTTCTAGTCTCTGTTGCCACAAGTGAAAAAAAAAAACCCTGCCTTTTCCATATTCCCTTGTTCTCCTCCCATATCCAAGATTGCTGTTTTACCTTCTCCCTTGCATTAGCATTACCAGGCCCTTTTTGTGACCTGATTTAAGTCACAAACACAACAGAAGTCTAGTCATTTATGTATTTATTTTGCTAGCTTAACAAATCCCTGGCTGTCATTGCTGTGAGCCAGATCACCCAACTGCGTGTTGACAGTATCTCAGGAAATCATCCTGTGATTATTTGCCCAGTATTGCAGAGTAACACATTAACTTGTAGGACTGTTCTCTACAAACAGTCACAGCATAGGGTCCCACAGCATTTCCAAAACCGTCCTGCAAGGTCAGAGATTCCAAGAACAAAGAGGCAAAGCTGCTGCCAGAATACACTGCCAGAGGACAAACATCCCAATCTCACTTCCAGCCAAACCTACAGAAAAATCTTCAAACATGCCATGAATTGAGTGCCATCCGGACCCTAAAGCACATCTGCTCTTTAAAACAGCCTAGGACACAGGAAAAAAAGTGATTACGCTTTGCCTGCTTCTAGAATTTAGGTACCTTCTGTAACAAAAATTAAACCACCCTACCCATTTCCAGGGATCCGTACAATTTGGACTTTGATAGGTATTTCTAGTACACTCACTCTTAAAACTACACCAACCGTTCCCATGCTAGCACGGGGGCAAAGAAGAGAGAATGCGAAGACTCACCACGAGATACCCCCCCCCCCCCCGGAACAAGTAATGAGAATTCGTGGAGCAAAATCGGTATCCTCTCCAAAGGAGAACTGGGAGGAACATAACGAAGTCATCCACAGTGCTGGCCACAGCGGATACTAACAAGCAACTCGCTGTTACCCCTGCAGATAGCTTGCTTAACGACAACGGCTTCAGAGCAGAGCGGCGGCACAAGCGGCCTGGCCGAGGCAGCGCCGCGGCCCCTTCGCCCCAGGGCCCCGCTTGCCCAACGGCGCGGGCTGCGCCGCCATCTCGCGGCGGCCTCCGGCGCCATCTCGCGGCGGCCTCGCCATCCCGCAGCCGCGCCGCCCTCCCCGCCCGCCTTCATCTCCTCAACGATTAACTCATTGGCTATCTGTTAGCAGATAAGGAGGCAAGCAACCTCTAACTAGCCAAGTCCCCACCGTACTCTCAGGACTGGTTCCTCCCCCTTCGAAGAGCAGGTACTGCAGGTACCCTCGTTTTCGGGGTGCCAGGTGGGACGCGGGGCACCCCGAGCGGCTGTGACCTGACCCACCGCTCCAGGCTCCAGCAAGACGTGCTGCTGAAAAGCTTGCAACAGGCCCGCTCCAAATCACGTTTCCCCAAGGCTGCAGGAAACTAGCCTTTCCTTTCCCGCTTGTAGGAAATAACTGAAATCATTTCCAATTCAAGCTGCAGAAGCAAATACACACTTTCTTGTCTTCCCGAGACTTCATGTATTTCCTTCTGGCAGAAGCCTGGCCGTACATCAGATATGCCTGGCACAAGGGTAGGGATGGCCCCTGGGAATGGTATCACTGACAAGCTTCAGCCTGAGCTGCAGTAAGACAGGATGGGTTCCACTGGTAATGAACAGTCACTAACATAAGCAACAGCGAAGGCTCTAACATTGTGTGCAATATACTTTTCCAGTAGAATACTGTTTCCTTCACACGCATAATTTTTAACACAGATCTAAAGAAAACGAGGAGTTCAATGAGTGGATCAAATCACCAAGGCCTTCTAATTTAGTCAACTAATTTCTTGAGTTGGTCAATATAAAGAAAAGCAGCTGTGAAACTTTAAATTTACATGCAATTTTACTTGCTGTGAAGTAACTGAAATTGCAGGCACAGGTACAATAGCAAAATAGCTTCTAGATTTCAGTAATGGGGTGGGGGAGGCAAAATAACCAAAAGTCTATAGAAACAGAGTAGGCTTTTTAGAAAAATATGTTGCTAAATACCTTTCGAAATTCTATGACAATCATACACTTAAGTATAAAGAAGTAACTTAAAGTTATCTCTAAAAAGAGATTCAGACTTTAAATATACAAACCCCCCTCATCTACACATTGTGGAGTATTATTGCCACGGCCTGGAATTCCACAGTTACCAACTCTTAGTAAACTCTTCAGTAGCAGTACAACAAGGACCATTATATATTACTGAAAGTTACAAGCAACAAATTGAGATTATAGTTGTAAAACACAGTGGAAGTCAACAATTAAAAGGACACTTTATAACAACCTGAGGCCACCTGTCACAGAGAGGACCTCAGAAGAGGATGAATATCAAAATATGTCTCATGACTCCTTTGTGTTCATCCCCATTTGGAAGAAAGTCCACCAAGAGCCAAGGAGGCTGGAGGCAGTGATGGTGCACATATCAGTTCTGTCACACAGGATCAAGAGAGTTCTGGCAGGTCTGTAATCCTGTCTGTACTGTCAACGAATATTTACAGTCATGTATATTTTACAATCACCTTATTTTCCAACAGGAATATTATTAATTTCACATTCATCTTATGAAGACAGAGGAAAACTCCAACCAGAGATTAGCAGGAACCTTTGCAGAAAGCTTCCTGAGGTGTGCTGAACTGTTCACTACCTGGTTCATTAGAAGGATATGTAGTTACAACAATGAAGTATGAGGGGCTATTTGCCTCCTTCGCACGTAGAATAAAGTCTGTTCACTGGTGAGGTGAGATGAATATAATTGTTCTCTTACCATCTGCACAATAAATTCTGTTTACAATGTTAGCCAAAGAAATGGGAAAGGCAGACTCCCATTACAAGGGGTAGTAACACTCCAGAGGACGTGGATTAAAACAGCCTGGATTATGTCAATTTATAAGAAAATGAATTTCTACTTATTTCTGGAAAGTGGTCTTTGAGAACTACATTTCAGTACATCTTGTTCTCATACATAAGCAGTATATTAAATTGTCTATGCAATAATAATAATAATAAACTGCATATGCAAGGCATTTCTTTCTTTTAACTGCTATGAAACCAACATCCTTCAGCTATGAAAACGGAAAGCCTATTTCAACATGCACTGGATAGACCAGCATAACTAGTAAATAACTAGGATATAGTCTAATATAGAGATCAGTGAACAAAGCACAAAGAAACATGAATTTTAACTCCTAAGCTATACAGTAACCCCAAAGCATGTGTTCCAGCAAACATAAAATATTCCCAGCATCAGAGCATTCTTTGAGCAATGGTGCCTTTGAGCATCTGCTGCAATTCCCAGGAACAACAGCAAAGACATCAGGTGCAGGGGTCCAGCTAACAAAAAGCCACAGAAAATATACAGTGCAAACATTTAAAATGTTTTCTATCAGCACACAGAGGAATTTAAATTAAATTAGAATGTCTCATAGATACTAAGCTATTTAAAGAATGTACATAATTATGTAATTTAGGTGTTATTCAAAAGGAATTTAATCTTTTGGACCACAGGCCTTACCCAAATGATACCCTTACGCTACTTGGTTCTAAACCAAACAAAACAATACCAAAGAATTCAAAAAAAGTCAAATTCAGTTAACAAGAATCAAAATAAGAAAAAAAAAAGAAAAAAAAAAGCTAAACCCTTTAAAGCAGTTTGTTTCAATGCAGAACAAAAAATCCCCAAAGCAAACCCCCTCATGTGGCTAATAAAAAAAAAATATCTAATAAAATTAGTAAAACTTTTTTCATGAAGATTTGAGATCTGTTACTTCATCAATACCAAGTGTTAATAAGCAGCAACTTTTGCTTCTTCTAGACAAGAATTCCTTAATACCTGCAGCATTTTATTTCTCAGAACTAGAAAGGATGACTTGCTATACTTGCTTGAGATGTAAAGAATACTTTCCAAGATCAACTTTGGCCCTTTTGGATTCTACAAAATGTCAAAAGCCCCTGAATTTTCTTTAACAAAATAAATGGAAGGGAAGAAAGAAAGTATCTATTTCAACTATCAGTAAGAAAAGCATCCTTAAATTTTTCTAACAAATTTTCTTCAATGCTGTTAGAACATCACAGAAAAACGATAATCCTGCAGCAAAATCCTAAAACTATGAACTTCAAAGCAAGAGACCACATGGCATACCAGGACCCCTTAAAAAAAGGGAAGGAGAGTCACAACATCCTTACCCTTACAACCATACAAGAGCGAATCATTTGTTCCATGTGTTCACTTTCTAATATGCATAGAGAAGTACACATTATGTGCTTTGCACCTTTACATTATGCATGTTAAATGCATTTTGCCAAAGCATTTGGGACCTTTGCTTTGCCCAGTAAGTAAAAAGTATTATTTCAAATTACTTCTCACTTGAGAGTAATTAAAACCCAGACCACTGAAAGCAGAAACGATGAAAGGGCAAGCCCTGTAAATTCCAACTCTCCTCCTCCTCTTCCCACCACTACATTTCTTTTAAAAGTTTCTCCTGTACACATAGCATCCTTCGAGAACTTTGTTTTGGGAGCAAAAGCAGATGACAAAATGCATGACTATTTGAAGCCACAACAGCTAATTTTAAATAGACCATCTCTCAACTACACAAGGCCCAACACAGCCATTAACCATGCATTAATGCAATATTGCCTCAATACAAGTTGGCTTCACAGGAAAAGAAATACACCAGTAATTCTCTACATGGCAAAATATTATTAACTACCAGTATTAATCTATATTAAGTTTAATGGTTATGTTGGGGGGGTAGGGTAGAGCTTAAAAGCTTCCTGAGATTTCTTGACCAAAATCCAACATCTCATACTAATCATGTACCTGTGCTTGTACTTGCAAACAAAGTGCCAGGAGCTGCACTTGTAGGGAGTTTTCCATTATTTAGCTGCTTCACTCTTTTCAGGTGTGACTTCCCATTGTAATGAACTTGAGCTTGTGCTGCAGAGTTCAGCTGTATGTTGCATACTTCGCAGAAGGAAAACAGTATCTTCTTTTTTTCTTTGCTTAATTGATAGTCCTGTCTGTCATTCCTCACTCCTTTTTCTTCAAAGCCCCGTAGAACAGCTGGTTGATTCATAATCCCATCTTCAAAGATGTGGTCAGGACTTAATGGACGCTTCATACCTACAAAGCAAACAGACAAAATTGGTACCAGAAGCCAGCTAATACCACTTACTACTAAATCAGCATTTTCTTTTTTAAAGTGCTATACAACGTGAAACAAAGACCAGTTCCAACAAATAAGGTTCCAAATTGCAGAGGCGTCACTTGATAGAGAAATACATGCATTTGTGACACACCGCAGCGCTCAGAAATAGTAAGTTGGCAATGTATCACAGTCTGTGCACAACAACTACTCAAAACAACTCATTATTTTGTTCTGCAAGCTCTCCATTTTAAAGCAGGTTTATTATTGCATCTCTAGCAGAGGTTAAGATTATTTTCAAATACATTTCCTTGGCCTCACTAAACACTGGTTCCAGAGCTTTTCACTTTCTAATGCCCATAGCAGCACCCACTGCCTCAAGTACAATTATTCAACAAGAAGTATGCAGACAAGAGATGTTACTGAAACACTGGAAGACAGCAGACTGTTCAAGTGAGACTAATGAATACTTTCCACTTTTATATACCCCCAAATTTTCAGCCTTCATACAACCATTAAGATGTTGTCTATAGTAGTCCGTCTATGACTTCACAATTAAAATTATTATACAGAGAAATGCCAGCTATAAGTTAGTCTTGTGGGATCTACACACATACACAGTAAATGACAGTCCCTGAACAACAATCCAAGAGCCTGAAATATGCACTTGTCCCTAGAGAATAAAAACCTCATCATGATAAATGAACCAAGCTGCACAAAGAACAGTTTTATATGTATGGGGGGGAGGTGTGTAGGTGTGTATTTTATTTAATGCATGCTGCTAAACCAGTAAAGAAAGAGGGGGGCTCTTTATAAGGGGAAGAAGGGTCCAGGGTAACTCAAATAGAAAATATTTCTGTTTTATTGGCTAAACAACTTGCTGTTTACACTTTATTCTTTCCCCCCACCACCCAAATACTCTGGATCAGCTGACGGCTGGCTCAGGGAGCTGTGCAGAAGAGCATCTCTTTCCAGGCAAGACTGCACCTATGTTCAGCTTTCAGAAGCAAAGATATCTTTGTGCGCACATACCACTCTGTTAGGCAGGAGGGATTAGAGAGACCACAACTCCACACACACAAAACAAACCACAAAAGCAGTCATAGCAAACCTCCCCAAAACAGTGTAGTATTCACAAGCAATACTAGAATACTCCTCTCGTTACCCAGACAAGTATATTACCAGGAGAAAGTCTGTTTGGTTCTTTGGCACAGGTACGTAAATAGAAAAAACCTCAGAAATAGGTTAAAGAGTCATTTATATGGTGGGATGGAGTATTTCATCACATTCCTAACTCTAGCCCATGCTTAAAATTTTAGCATTTGTACAGATTCCTCCTCAAGCACGATTCACTGATCAAGTATACTGAATAAACAGAGTTCATAGTCATATATTTGTTTCATATAACTGACAGTCCTGTCTTCAAATAAACAAAAATATAAACAATATATTCATTAAGATATACATCACATCAAATATTAAACCAAAAAATAATTATTAAAAATAATTGTAGGGTACAGGTACATTATTGCTTTTAAAAACAAAATACTAGTGATCCTGCAAACCTAGGCTAGACTCTGTCACACTAAATCATTTAAGCATAAGTATCATATTTCAAGGCAAGCAACCAAGATCCTCGACTCAGCTGAGCTTAGATGACATCTTCATCTGAAAATTTAATCTGCTTAGAGCTTTAGTATTTGTTACTTTTCAATGTATTTTTTAAACCATAAATAACTTCCCTTACTCCCTTTGTTTTCTGTATATTTTTCTTTCAACAGTGCTGTTGTCGGTTTTGTTCCCTGAAGTAAAAAGTTTTGAAACAAAAGTATTTTTATATTACATTGTTTTAGATGCTATAAACACACAAACATAATTATTTAATAATAAAATAGGTAACAGTTTAAAAATCCTGGCTTGTCAGAAATCTCATAAGTCTGCAGAAAGCAAATAATAATTCAAAATATAATTCAGTAATTATTTCAATAATCTATAAGATCTTAATGAAACTCAAATAGTTTGGATACATTTAAAAGTGACAGAGGCAAACATCTGCATTAGGAAGCTGCATGGACCAGAAGGCCGACTGATAGAGCAGACAGCTCTGCTGAGTACCTGTAACAGTACGAGAACCTTACAAAGGAGGTTTATTTTGGAAAGCACCAGCCTGGTGCTGCATTAGCCCATTATCACGGCAGCACAAGATACACATTTGGACTGCACCCTTTGGTTTACTTTCATCCAAAGGAACAAAACCTCTCAACTGGTAAAGTCTGAGACTGCTGAAATATGAACCAAAGCGGGGTTAAGTGGGGAAAATCAGAGCACTTGCCTCAAAAGTGCACTCCTGATGTGACCAAAAATGTTTTTAATATGGACACACCCAGAAAGAACAACTGAGCGCAGGAAGGACTCAAACACTGCACCTACGCCCTAAGGCATCCCAGCTGCCAGTCTAGAAAGAAAATTAATGTTCAGACAAAGAAAAAGGAACCACTGTCCAAGGTTCACTTTTGTTTTTACAAAAAAAAAATAGTTTTAAACTCACTTTTACTACAAAGTACCATCTTAGTTGCATTAACACAGGACAAATGAGTCCTTAAAGCAATCTCTTGCTACTAATTTAAGAATTAAAAACCACAAGCTGAAATTTTAAAATAACCCTGATTGCCTAAAGCTCTGCATCTAAATTAAAAGGTAACCTGATTATAAGCAGCACTGACCTCACAACAACTGATGGGAGCAGCAGATGCAAAGCACTTCTGAAAAAATACCTGCACTAGGCATCTTAAACCTTTGCTTTAGCAGGGCTTGCAGCAGCATACTCTGACCAGTCCAATGCTGGAGAGGACCTGTACAAGCCGCCAAAGACCAAACCATGCTAACACTCAGAAGTCTGCCTGTTCCTACACAGAAATCCCAGCCCTTGTCTTCCTGGGATTTGAGATACCTGAACATTTGGTACAGCAAATCATCTGTGTTTGAAAAGCTTTGTCCAGTCCCTTCTAAAGTGTTTAAGAAGAAAATGTTGGTGGCAAACATCCACCGAGATTTTACAGTATGCAAATCTTTCACACAGTAATACAGCTTTTACCATAACTGATCACTTCTTGTGGTGTATATATTTGTTCAAAAAATAAAAAGGTTATTACATGAAAGGTCCCATTTGTCTTTAAAATTTTGTCTCCTTCCTTTCTTCTTTAAAGTTAGGGTTGGAAAAACACACCTTTAAACATCTCTGCTGAAATGTCCCGGCTCTAGAAGATACAGAACAAGTACAATTCTGCATTGAGTCAGTGTTAAGAATCTCACCATGAATGCAATTTATTTTGTAAGAGGTAACCTTTCTTTAGAAGGCTATCTGAATGCTTTATACTTTTATGAAAGAAACTTGTACATACATATTAAATTGTAATTTAAAAAAAAACAAAAAAAAACCACACAAACCAAAAAAACTTGTGCATTCTTCCTATTCTCTACATTTCCTAGTCCCTCAAATTTATGCAAGCAAGCATCTGGCAAGTGTCTTTTTCCTTCAAAAAGAGCTTTTCACTGCAGACAGATTTTGAAGAATTCTGGGTGGTATTCTTACCCACCAGGAGTCAGATATGAAATGGGGCCATTTTGTTCCTCAGGCTTACACACAGCTCAATAACATTATCATGTAACAGAAGCAGCTACTTGAGACTACAGTCAGTGAACGGAGAATAAAGAGAAGTTACATGATCATTACATTCTGCAAAATCAAAAAAATCATTTAGAGTAATATAGATGGGATTGTGAAGTATTTAGAAGTAGGTTTAAGACTAAAAAAAAAAAGAATGAGTTAATTAAAAGGGAGAAAGGATGGAAATTATCACACAGGGAAAATACAATAGATCAATCCTGCAAGCTCCCACTTTTGTGTAACCTGGATACAGCACAGTAGAAGCCAAATCTCAGCAGCAGCCGATACATAACAATATCCACAAATTAAAGTGTCCCATACAAAAAGGACATGATTTTGTCAATCATACTGGAGTTACACACACATTACAAAGGTAGTGCTATATCACTGTAGTTGTATTTACTCAATGACTTAGAGGACCAGATCCAATTAAAAATGGAAAGGTGAGAACATGAAACCAAGAAAAAAGCAGGAAACGAATTGCATCCAAGTATGTTAGAAAACATCCAGCTGAAATGATCTAGAAAAATCTAAGTCCGTAAAGGGATTGTATGTCATATTCATCTTTCACAGGTATTTGAAGGTCTGCTTCTTTGTCTTGCAACAGTAAGTTCTGATTCAAACCAGATACACTCATTTTTACTCTGATCAAAATCACAAGAGGAAGCAAGGCAAGTGTAAGAGCTTTTCAGGTATTTGACATAAGCTGTCACCAGACTAAACAAATTGTCCCCACCCCATCACATTTCCTCCCCAGTACACAGAACTGATCTATCCGAATAGATTCTGCAAGCAATACTGGAGCAAGAATAAATTAGTGATTGATGACACCACATTAAAATTCTTCTGTGTCATGAGATACCCTGTTAGGATTTCTGAAACCACATCTTCTCAGCCTCTTGCAGCTGGCAAAGAAATCTAAGCATGGACATCCTTTGTACTTGAAGCTCAAGGCAATTAGCCTTTCAATTTATCTAATTTACTTAAACAGAGTTGTGCTTTCAGAGGAGCTACAAAGAAGTATTATATATAGTACACTGCTGTAGGTGAAAATGTGCAAATCTTTACTCAAAGGAAATAAGCTTTGGTTATCCTAATGAATTAGTGATGGTTACATGAAGCATTCTTTTCCTGAGTGCTGGTCTAAACTTTCGCAATGACCATTCCTAATTAGTTGATACTTCAAAGAACCACTGTGCTTGAAATGTAATTAGACTGCCGTCCCTCTGAGGATCTGTGCCAGGTAAGCAAAATAGAAAATGTATTTTAACAACTTACATATGGGCAAAGAGAATTTTCTCCTTTAGCCTTTGGAAATAGTTAAATGAGTTATGGAAGACACAGGAACCAATATAAAAATTAACTGGCTTTCTATATTGTTACATTTCCAAAAAGGTTCATTCAGACAACCAGCTTGAATAACTCCAGAGCATTATTTAAAAGAAACTCCCTAGAGCTGCTTTTGAGGAGTCTTATGACCTTTCTTATATTTTTAGATAGTATTTCCCAAACATAGATAAACTATCAAGAGGCATATGGTTTGCACCATCTGGGCAACAAGTTCTATTGGGATACTGTGGTGAACAGCATATGCATAGAGCCTTGCGCGCAGTATCCTGCAGTGTTAAAAAAGCACTAGAGACTATTTTGAAGCCAACCTTGAAAAATCCCCCATATGTTTAAGGGACCAGCTTTCTTTCAGAAGACGTGTTCCTCTTTCTTTCAGTACAAATCAAAACAGAGAACTGCCATGTTTGATCTTCATCTTGTTCTGAAATTCCTCAAGGAGACATCATATTCTGCAATGTTTCCACCTGTCAAACTATTTATTACCCATCCATACAGATCTGATCACTCTTCCTTATTTCTTTCATCTCTGCTCACAATGCACATAGAATGTTTTAATTTAAAGTTACAGTAAAAACTGAATGGTTCAGAAAAGTAAATACATTTTTATTCCTGTGACAGGTAAAGAATAATCAGTTAATCATGGCACGCTGACCAAACTGGGTTAAGTAATTTTTTAGCCTGTATTTTGATGTTGGTTTATCAATGCGAAGAGGAATAGGAAGTCAGCGTGCTATTCCTGTGCATGAAAAGTTTTGAAAGGTGTAGTATGACAAACGGCTGACAGCCTCTTCGCTAACACATTTTAGAGTATTTAACATTTGAACAAGATTCTCTTTAAGCTACAAAAACAGATGGTTGTTTCACAACACAAACATTAGCTGTTCAGTACAAGGTAATTCAGAAAACTGAAAACATTCAGGTAGTATTTTGCTTTGTTCTACCAGCCTTGAAATTGTCCATGTTAAGGAAACCTGAAGTTAGACCTACTGTACTATACTGTGAGCTCAGCTAAACTGGAATAAATAAAATCACTCTTGACTTACATTACCACAGACTGCAGTTGCATGTGCCCATGTTTGTAGCTAGCTCTAATTATAAAGTTGATCCTTTCCTCTTTAACCCCCATACTCACAGATTTCTGGCATTCTTAACAAGAATAGATTTACATATCGACTTGTTTGCCAAAGAGATATATCCTCACCTGACATAACATATCTGACTTCTGCCAAGAAGGTTAATCAAGTCTGGAGTCCAGACAGATATATTGGATTATGCTTCAAGAGGAACAGATAGTTTTCCAGCATTATCATAACATGATTTTGCTTGATGAACCATTTGACAAGGTGGTGCCTTCTGCTCGGGAATCTGTCATTAAGTCATTACTTACCTTCAGTTAACTTGCACTCTACTTTAAGTACTCCTATCTAATTGTAGAAGAACATCTAGATGCCCAAAGTGTCCAACACATGGTTGTATATGTCATCTCAGACTTTTGTCCTCCCCTACCACATGTGTAAATCTATCAATCAGAGAGAATAGACCTGCCAGGAAAATGGCTACTCAGCTCCCTTAGCTTTCTCCGTCAACGAGTCTGTTGAATAAATCCATACAACATGCCTGATAACCACACTGCCACCCCAGTGTGTTCTCTGCAACACATTCAATCAAGTACCACATAGTCCAGTCTTTGTGTTTTAGTGTCCTCATAAACAGAGTCCACAACATACCAAACATCACTGATTGTCATTATTGGGTCATATTTACACCTTATTTCATCCAGGAACTCTAGTTTTCTATCAAAGATCTAAACCCCAAATATTCTGTATTTCTAAAGCAACACCCATGAAGGAAGAAAAAAACCCACAAAAATATAGGCAGACTTAAAGGAGTTCTTTGTTGGACAAAGGCCAGGATTAAAACATCTCAACGTGCCAAAATGCCAAGCAGCCAGCAAAAAATAATAATAATTAAAAAAAATAGGTGGGATGCTTTTAAAAGGTTAAACATGTGAGAAGTACAAGTAATTTTAATAGCAACGCCTCAAAAAGTAGATGAAAATTTTAAAAAAGGCTTAATTTTTCCAAGTAGAAATTAACAAAGTGAGTTTTCTTAAGCGTATTCCCAATGTTGCTCATTTTCACAATCTGCTTCCTAGAAACTAGGGAACTATCTTATCAATTACTAATTTGATAAAATAAATTGAATTATATTGTCTCTAAGATAATTTTCTAAGACTATGTCCTAAATCTCTAGACTTCTACAAAGTTGCTAGATTGTTTTTTATTTTATCTTTCAAAGTATTGTATCCAAGCATTCTTTTAAATCAAAGGACTCCTCTTGTATTCCTTCATCAAAAAAAATCTACATTGAATAACATAAAACAATTAGATGCATCTCCACCAGATTTTAGAACTCAGAAGAGCTGAAAACAAACTTATAAAAGAAAAATGATGTAGAGATCATCTCAAGATGATCAAAGAGAATCATCTCTTAAAACGTAAGATAACTTAATAGCCACTGTAAAGCAAATGGCTTTTAACTAATTGGAGAACTGGTACAAGATGTAAGGTACATCTCGTGAAACATCTATTTTAATTATTAAAAAAAAAAGTTTTAGGCATGAACTTGCACGAATAAAGATCAAAACCCACTGACATAATGGGAGATTCCCACAGGGTATTTATACCTGGCTGTTGCTTTATCCTGCTGAGCATAATCACATTTGAGGAGCAAATAAAGCTTTGGTCTCAGGAAGCAAAAATCATTTCCCACCTTTCTTAAAAATATCAAGAATTCACCTGAGCATAAAAGGAAGCCATAACGGAAAGCCAGGCATAGTAGACAGCCATCTTGTTCATACAGCCTAAGTCTGACAATACTACGAGCTGAATATAAGCTGTACTGGAAAACATTGTTTCAGGATAAAGCCTGGTAATGGACACAAGAGCAGGAACTTTGAGGACTGTGAGAAAATAATAGCTGGGCATGAACAAAGAACAAACTACATTCAGAAATAGCATGAGATTGAAATACATCAGCTTGCTTGACAGCACTAAGAATACAAAGAGAAAACCCTGTTCAAAACTGCAAGCACGATCAGTGGCAGTGAATGTCAACCCTAAAAGTGCTCCTAAAAAGATGGTCCCAGAATATTCATTCATGAGAGACTGTCATGTCCACATAAACTATTGATTCTCTTTTGGAACTGAAAAAAATATTGAAAGCAATGTTCCCTTATAGTACAAATGTAAAGGGACATAACGTATGTTTTGTCTTATTAACTACTTAAGACTTACGATCAAGTTGTAAGAGAACTATCCAACTGGTACTGACAGACCATAAGAACAGGCAAGTGGATCACCTAGTTTGAAGTCACCTGCAGGAACAGACCAGGTAGAAGTTAGCATTGCCTTGAATGTAACCTTCACTTCCCGTTTTCCTTGTCTAAAGGAACCAGAGCTAAGCATATTTTGTGCTGATACACACTTGGAGAGGCCTGTGGCAGTCGAAGATACGGCCACTCCCTAATTCCATCTGCTCACACACAGACTTGCACAGACCTCTCCTAAACTCAAGCTGCCAGTCACCTCAGGCTTTAAGCGACTGCTGCCTGCAAAATCCATCCTGAATACCTATCTTATTCCACATTACAATACACACTTCCATTCATAAAAAATGTGGCAGCCTTTTGCTGACATTTCACACCCTGGTCCAGAAATAGCACACGTGCTCCCATGCTGCAGATAATCCACCTTGCTCTCCCCTCAATTAAAAGCCTGTTAGAGCGAGTGCATTTGCTCATACAAATTTGACAGACAAACACTCCTCATTTCTTTGCATTCCACCCAGTGCAACCGTACTACTGCATTAATCTAATTTGGGTTTGATAAACTTTTGGACACACCTCTAACCTTTACATTTTAATTTTAAGCTGAAAGGTAGTATGTGAATCAAGAATTCATGTGGGGTTTTGTTTGGTTTTCTTCCCTTTTATTATTGATTTGTATAAAATCAGTATACTATTTCCATATCATACTTAAGAAGCAAAAACACTTGAAAAGACTCAGATAGTATATCCCCCCCACCCCAAAACCTTCATACCAAAGAACCATTGGCAATTCCAACAGCACTAAACTGAATAAGCATTTTAAGCCCCACAGTCTTGTAGATGTTCTGCACCAAGTATCCTGAAGGTACAGAGAAAAAGAATAGTCAAGTCAGCTATTTGAATCACTAAAGTAGATGCCATTTCATTACACTGTTGCTTCCTACCCATTTCAGCAAATACACAGACTAGCTAAGTACAAATAAAAAATGCTTTAACGCAAAACAAAACTGGTGTCTTAACTGCAGTATAAAGCAAATTGCACAACAGATGCACAGATTTCTTCTTTTCAAAGATGTTTGTACTTGATACAAGCCAGAGCTTCCTACAGGACCAACTTTACTATCTAAAATACTCTACTTAAAGAGCCTGTCACATGCATGACAAGCAACCCTTCCAAGCAAAACTGGCCTAAATAGTATTTATTTCTTAAAGTACTCATGTCCGGAAGAGAGGCTTAAGTGCATAGAGCCAGGGACAGAGAGGATGAGGGAAGTGGCCTGTGGGTATCCTCATGGTTCACACTTCTGTCTGTGCATCCCCACCTAGGAGAAAGGAAAATGGGAGGAGGGCCAGAAGATGTGCATTTCCATTCCTGCATCTGGAACAAAACTATGGGATGTTCTTTTGCAAGTTATTTTACACCTTTGTGTCCAAATCACCCCCTCCCTTCACCCATCAACTCAGACTATACTGTCAAAGCAAGGGCACATTTTATAGCATGCATTTGTGCTGCTCATTATCAGCATCAGGTATGATCTAATAAGAGGCATCTAAACATCACCTCTAACACAGTACCTAAGAAACAGAAGAATTTTTTTTAGCACAAAAGCACCAACAGAGATTAAAGATCTGTCAAAATAAGGGCCATTCAAGTTCACCATCAAAATGAACAACTATGGAAGAATCACCTTACACCCTCCCATATTACAGAGATGGACCCACGGCACGTAATTCAGCTTTTGCTGATTACTGCATAAAGCGAGCTTCTTGCAGTGTTGACTGCATACCAACTGCTGCACTAACAAGCAGTGTCTTCCTTCGGACATTTACAAACATCAGAATGCTTATTCATGACAGTCCCACATATCATCTGCCATCCCAGATGGTGACTGGTGGGATGCTGATTTTGTCCTAAGGCAGTTACCACCCACGAAGATAGTATATGCCGGGCTAAACAAAAAGCATGTGCCATCTGCTGTCAAGTTTATAAGACTTCTTGAGACCTATGAGGTTAGTTTATTTTAGATCAGACAGGTCAGGAGTCTATAGCTCTCTAAATGCCCAATAAAATAAGGGTAAGTTGCACTGTAACAGACATGCAGTAAATCAAGAACAAATTACAATGTGCTGCTGGGGCCACCTCTAATGCCCCGAGAGCAGCAAAGGATTCTCACTGTGATCAGTGGCAAAAGGCGCATACAGCCCACAAGCTCAGAGGGAACCTGAGACCGAGAAGCATGATGAAATTCTGCAGAACTTAGATTTCTTTGGCCTGAAGAAATTTTAGAAGTTTTCTTTCCTGCTGGCAGGATGGTTTTTCTGCCTCCTTTCCTTGCATCTCTCTACTGCTATCATTTTGACAGCTGTTCTCCATCTTATGATTTCTTGCCCAGCCCCAGCTCTCTTCCTACCCTTGTATCTCCATAGATTCTTCTTATCCCCCTGCTCATGTGCTGTCATACTATATACATATAGAGGAAAGTAAAGTCAATTAAAAAGCAGAACTAGTGCGACATCTTCTGCCTGCCTTACAAACAGTGTAAACTTCCTCTTACTCACTTCATCTGTCATATCTATTTATAGATGGTTAACAGAATACAGCAGTTTCCCCAATCTGGGGCCATTAAGCACTCAAACTACATAAAATAATTCTACAAATTCTTATTAAATCATCTAATTAAATCGCTTTTTGTACATTGATAAAGATCCAAAGCAAGCAGAGAATATAGAAAAACACATCCACTGGTGCATTTTTCTGAACATTTCTAAATTACTAGGTACACGAAAACCTTTCACTGAGGCAGGGAATTAACCCTTGCACAAGTGTAAAGGTTACATCACTGTCTGCACAGACGAAAAAAAAAAAAAGCATTGCTTAAGAAGTAGAATTTCAAAACACAGCCAAATTGCCTTTAAATCATTAACATCAGAAAAACAGGACACAAAGGAGAGAGATCATGAAGGTCAGTACTGCACAGTAATGAGATAGGGATTGCAAAGGTCTCTGGGGAGGCCCAACACTGTTAGAGCCCTTGGTGCTACAGCCCATGCCAACACAGCTGCATCAGCAGAGATCCTCCTGGAAGCCCAGCAGCAGATGCTGAAGGAAGATGCCTCCAGCCAGCACAAATGCATCACCTCCTCCAGCATTCATACCATGTGGGGCAGAAGAACAGAATGCACCAGTCACCTCCAAATGACAGCTTAGCTCTTAAGAAAAAGCAGGGGCCATCTAAAGAAAGTCTGGAAAAGTATATGCAAAGAGAAGGATTTGTCATTCCTCTCCCCCCGCACAAGGAACCAGAGGCAATGAGGGGTACAAGGTAGTTTCTCCATGCGCCTTAACAAAAAGTTTCCTTACTCTTCTTTAAATGACTTAGTACAGCTGTCAGTTGCTTTAAACCATCCTAGGCTGCTTCCTCTACTGCAGAGACCACAAATACCAATCTATGCATCCTACTGCTGCTACCTGAAGAACACATGGCTTTATTACATGTCCATGTAATCATAAATGTAATTAAAACTCAATACCATAATAAAGTTATTTAACACAAAAAGATCTGACAAATAAAATTATACAATTCACAGTTAGTCTTATACTGTCACCCTGCACAGAACAGAATTCTGGCATCTCCTTAGGGATATAAACATTTCTCCACCTTTCATTTTACAACTATGAATCTGAAGTCTTCACAGAAATTCATGCATACTGCTCCCATAAAAAGTAAAAACGTCATTTTGCGAAGGGATAAACTTCCGATTGAGGCAGTCACACTGAAAATTGGCCATTAATCTCCTCTGAATAAATATAACCTCCAGAAAGATGGGAGTGTGAACAGAATATATATTTTTTGCACTTGAAAATGCTGAGGCACACAACAAGCAGCTTTTACTTTAGCATTTACAGCCAAAGTTATCCTTCAGAAGCCCATTTTACTCTCGAGATATTTCTCTCCAGTCATTCACTTTTCAAAGCCCTTTGCAACTTTAAGATTGCAGTAAAGCAGACTTCTATACCTTATTTCAGTAGATCTTGCTCCCTTGTCTGAGCTGTCACATTCCTTGGGAGACATTTGGTGGTTTTTCAACTCCCTAAACATTTTATTAATTAAGAAATTTTAAAAAATACTCTTTTTGCAATGTATAGACAGCTGACTTCATAACACGAAACATCCTTGTGATAAACAATTCCTCTAACAGATCCCCCGATTAATGAAGGCCTTGCTCTCTCACCCTAGCTTACCTAGTTGACCTAGTTATACTTTGCTGAATAGCTGATAAGTGAAAATAATTTCTGCTAAAAGACAGTTTAAAATACACTTATTGCCTTAAAAGATCCAGTGGATTGAATATGCCTCCTGTGCTGACATCACAAACATGACATTTTGAAACATCAAACATTTGGAAAGGTTCACTTAAGAAAAACTAATTTGTCAATCTGATGTCTCTCTTGCTTATGACACTCCACTTATCAGTTCAGGGCTGCCAGCTCTCAGAATTATATCTTGCAGTATTAGGCATTTTTCTTAAGCCTGGCTTATGCAGTCATAAAAATCCCTAGGAACTCTGGCTTTTTAAATATCCCTCTAATCCTTGCAGAGATGACTGAAAATATGAACCCTAGAGGCTCAAAAACTAGAAGGGAATTAAAGAGAAACCAATTTTAATTTTTTTTTAGGAGCTGACAAGATTTTTGAATGTTCAGAGCTGACAGTATTTCTGGCAGCTAGGCAGGAGCGTTGATGTTCTCTCAGCCATGCACTTGATCAAGTCCTGTACTGCTGCTATCCTTTATCACTGTAAGAAACACAGGACTCAACCCCTGCCCCCACCTCCCCCCCCCCAAAACAACACCAAACCCTTCAATTTCAGTCCTCATCTACCTCAGCCAGGACAAAGCTCTGGCAATCAGACCTGTATTTGGCCACACGAGGTTTTCCAGGATGATCTCCAGCCACTTTTGTTCCAGGCCAACACTAGGTGTTGGTTTCAAGTTTCTCTTTCCCTGGCCTGTTCAGTCCATAAATGCATCAGAAGGCAGGTGTCTCCACTTCCCCCATGCTCCCACAACCTCCCCCTTGCCTTAGCCTTTATTTTCCAAGACTAATGAAGTCTCCCCATAAAAAAAACAGGATCTCCTTTTCCCTGACCAGAACATTTCTCTGCACCCGTCTCAGTCTGAACTTATCACTAGCGGTAATCAAATCGGTTCCCTGAACTCCAGATGGGGCCTCATCAGTTTTGCAATTGCAACGTTAATACTTCCTTATCCCTATAAAGCAGGAAGATTAGGCATCACTAGTTCATTTAACAAAATACTTATAAACAATATACAAATCTTTTTTTTTATTTGTTTAATTATGTTTCACTAGGTATAGCAATTAACTGGCAAGTATCAGTGAGCGTTCTCAGCTATTGTAATTCATTCAGCTTATGCTAAATGGCCAATTCAATCAGTAACCCAAACAGTCAATTAAATGCCACTTTATTGTTTTTATTTATCAGTCCTTAGCTAAGATATGAACAAAGAAAGCCCAGTTCAACTGTCAGCAGAAACACCATCATCTGCCACGGGAAACCACATGTGAAAACAGCTAGAGTTCAGAGACCCCACAAGACATCCTCGTAAAGGAATGGATATTAAGGACTTAGTTTCCAGAAAAAATTTCCTAATACATATGGCTGCAGATTTTCCAATTACATTTTCTACTTCCCCTTGGAAAATCCTGTTTTGCAGCCAAAGTCTTCTCTAGAAAATAATCAATGTAGTCAAAATGTTATTTTCAGAAATTGCATAGTCATTAAATAGCATCATGAGCACCTGTTTCAGCACTGTCAAACAAGCATCACAAATGGAAAAATTGGAAACTTAAGAACTCTAAATTTTACAGAAACAACATTCAAAGGGGTTTTTGTTTAACATTTAAAGACTTTTCCCCAAATTTGGAGCAGAAATCAAAATTGACATTGAGAAGTTAAGTGAGGTAACAGCTTTGGTTTCCAAATGCTTTTAAACAACAAGGTCTTTAATTCAGAGACCGTTCATGAACTAGGCTGAACTGCAAAAGTCTCCTCAATCCTGCTCACATTTTGAACTGGGGCATGGCTCAGGTGGCAGTTGTAGCTGTGCTAGGGAAGATCAACAAATATTTTTCAGGAAGTGGGGCTGTATCCTAATCCTCACGCTCCTCTAATATATGAAAAATCTCTTCTAAAAATTAAACAAAAAACCCAAAAGAAAGCAAAAAATAGCCAATAGGGAGAAAGAAGCATCTTAACGGCTAACTCTGAGTGCAACTACAGATGCTATAGCAGAACCTTCAGCCACAGTACAACAGTATCCTGGTATTGATCAACCTGGAGCTTTTGACCTCTAAAGATATTCAAAGTTCACATTGGAACATGACAAATTCTCAAGAGAAAGTCATGGGACAGTCACCATTTTCATTTCATTGAGTTTCTCATTGCATACTTGTGGCCCAGCCTTACATTTCTCACACTGCAAAAATTCCCAGAGGTAACTGGAGCATACAAAAAAGGGGAGCAATCTCATGTCCACCTTTGGGTTTGCCCAGCTTCATAAACTCCAATGACCAAAAATTAACACAGCTAATCCCCTATTGATTAACCACATTCAAAATGTCAAAAGCTGTAAGACACGTTTAGTCTGTCAACACAAGAAACAAAATTTAACAGGTTACTTTATCCTATCTCCTATCCTTGCCTAACTTTGGGCAGACCAAAGTTCTTGCACAACTCCTTGAGCAAGCATGACACGCGACACCATTATATTCCATTGCTACTGCTGGGCCAAGCATATACACACACATATATAAACCATATATGGGCACCTAGTCAGATTCTCTTGCTTTACCCTTTCCATGAAGTGGCAGTAAAACAGACATCCTGTTACCCAAATGCACAAGCCAATATTCAAATAGCTTTAACTCTCAAGATAGCACCTGCAGTATAGTTACCATTTATTGGAAGTCTGTTTTATCCAGCTTCTCGGTGAGAAAATTCTTCCATTTCAATAACTAAGCAGTATCTATTACATTTATTAAAAAAAAAAAATTAAAATAAGAGAATTCACAGGCTCCAAAACGAAGTAGAGGTAGGTCACAAGTTTCTTGTCATGATTTCCTAAAGGCATTTCAGACTGCTCTAACATAGCTGCATTCAAGGTCTCCTTTCAACATGCACTGAACAATGTCCTCCCAGTTCTGCAAAGGTATTCACCAATAACTTCTGTCCCAGGTAAAGTTTTCCTAACTTCATTTTGAATTATACTGGAAATCCAAAGGACAAGATCCATACCTACTTACACTTGCTATAGCATTAGGTGCAGCTACATCAAAAGGACAAAACATGACTTAGGTACTAATGACTCCATTTTTGCTCTCAAAACAATCTGTAGGTACAGTACACAGGCTGATCTAATGCCTGCTCCTGCCCTGAGGGCCTATCTTATCTAGATTATCTGAATAAATCCTGAATAACAATAGAGGAATGGTTTAATCATGCATATTTTCTAGATATGAAGATAGATAAAACAGTATCATTTTAAAGGACTTTTAACTCTTTTTCCTGTGTCTGACTGCTTGGACTGTAAACAGTAATTTAGGACCACTTCATCTGTTCTCTTGTTGATCTTCCCAAGCCAAATAGATGGACCAGGGAACCACAAAGTTAAATTACTTTCTTTTTGCAGTCAATTCATCTGATTCCTTTAATGAACATGCGTATTTCAGGGTAAGCACAAATTTTGGGGGGAAAATTTAAGAAAGAACCTGGAACTTTGCAAAGTTGTTATTGCAACAACCACAAAAAAAAAAATAGTAGTATAGCCCCAACACTGAGGTAATTAATAAATACAGCCTGCCTAATTTTTTCATTTCACATCCTAAACATTGTTACATTGTACTGCTAAACAGCTGCCACTTCTCACTCTCAGGATATCATAAATTCATTGTTATGTGATGCAATTCCCTTTTTTAAAATACATACAGACCCTCTGAAATAAAGCACACTACACAAATTCATGTAATTTATTATCAGTGATAAGCATTTACTTGCTATTCTTAGGGATTAACATCAGTAAGCATTCTGGAAACAAGTTCATATGGAATACCAATTATTCAGTTTGCCCCCCCCCCCTTTTTTTTTTAAATACTTAACTAGACTTCATACTCTGTGGATAAAAGACATGAACAAGGAAGAACATCAGCTGATTTTCCTAAACCAAATCGCACTAACAATCTACCCTAGCATACTGCAGAACACTGAAAGAAAAACACTGCAATTTTTCCAATGTGCGTAAAAATCATAGTGAACTCATTTACTGAAAGTAGAATAGAAATCTAATCAAAGAAAGCTGCATGGAATAGCTATATTCTATATAGGAATAATGAATTATATTTCAAATTAATTCTTGTGCAAGAGAAGTAGTTGGGAACAAATAAATTGGTGTCCTAAAACTCTGTCGGAGAATGAAGTCATTTGGGAACTACAGCTGTTGCCCTTTAGAGATTTGGATTAAAATCCATCATTATCTTTCAGTTAATACTCTTTCATCGACCAATCAGCAGTCATATGGTGTTTACCAACCCTGGTCACTTAACCCACTTGAATGGCCTTTGTGCTATAATTTGTACTTCAATACAATCAGATTACTTCTAATCTAAATGATTTGTGTCCTTTATGGGACAGATAAACACTAATCCCAAGGTTTCTAAACATAGCAAGCCTAAACAGTGGCAGTACGGCATCCACAGTTTGCCGTTTTAATAGAATATTTCATTCAAGTTCAGAAATATTTGATTTGATCATAATGACCCCGCCTTTCAGATACTCATTCCAAATTTCTTATATGGACAAAGAGGAAAGATTTATCAGCAAACGCCACCACTCAGATATACAAAATTAGCAGCAAATAATCAACATACTAATACTTAGATACTATTTTTTGATCAAATTATTTCACAGGAAAAAATATTTATTCTTTAAAAGTACACTAAGCAAGGAGGAACATTTTAAAACTCCTTGTTCAGCAAGGAGTTACACATGGTAATGGCCCACAGTCCCCCGTTCTCAATTTAAAAAGTCCGCCTGTTCAGAACAGTTTTCCTAGGATTCAGCAGTTAAAGTGTCCTCAATCATTCCTGTTCTTCAGTTAATCTTGGGTGACACTTGGAAGAAACGGCACTGCAGTGCAAATCTAACATCTAATTACATTTAACAGTAATACGCTTAGGTTCTGATCTCACAAATGCTTCTGCACAGGTGGATCAGTGAGCATGCAACAATCTCCCTAGAAAAGGAGGGACCCACAAATGCAAATATATTTGCATGATTGGAGCCAGGTCCATCAATGTATCCATACCTCAAAAAATGCTGGAGTTGGAAACAAGAACATATTAATAGTTCAGTAGTAACCTCACGGTGACAGCAAGTATGCAAACACCTTCGTACATAAAGACATTATCAGTGTTACCCTACTATATTCACATATTCACCAACATATATATTTCTTACCTAGAAAAATGTGTAATTAAAATTCCAACTCCCTACAAAACCTATCACCTTGTCAAATATAACTGATCATATCCCAGGTTAAGCCAGGATGAGCCTACTCATAATTGGATAAAACATTCCCAAAGAAAAATTAAGATGCTGGATGATTTTAATAGCATCTGTAACTATTAATTTACACAAATCTAAACATCTTTACTTACAGTACCTCAGCACAGGTGCTTATATTTCATATTAGCTAAACTCTTTCCTAATTGATGACCTAAACTAGAAAGAGAAAGTCCATTTTCTTATGGCATCCTCATTCACATGCAGAGCCACTCTCAGTAGGTGACCTCAGCCTACCTCGTAGTGATGAGCAACCTAGAACACACGTAGAGAATCAGGAACCACCACCATTGCCAAAATTCTGTTCTACAACTGAGACACAAGCCTGACACATAGACCTTTAAACAGCCTCCATCCAGATTTGAGAGGAGTGAGGCAGATCATGTTATATGGCAGCACATAGGGCACGAGGGGGATTGCACTATGAAATTTGCCATTCTGGCAGCAAGTACTTCCAGGATTATTCAGTGAATGGCACGTATACTCCTTACTCTAATCTGGAAATGACTCTTTTGATGTTCATTGTACTTTGAGCAAGATCCCTATTACATATTGCAAAAGAGCCTCCTTGAAAGGTCTAGCAGAAATTACAGCTTGTTTAAGATTTCCCAGAAGTTGCAACAATCTCAGAACTGCTGAGAAACCTTCTATAATTCACTTCTGGAATTACAAGCTAACACATCACCAAATACAGAGTTTAAGAGGACTGATCTACCTTCCCAAGAGCAGTAACCTTTGCTTTTCACTAATTTCTCAAGCTCTGCCACAACCTCAGAAGGTTGCATAGCTCCTTGAATACTGTATTTCTGTTAACTGCAATCATGGAGTAAGCACAAACCGCAGTTGTAAAATGGCAAGTCACAGTTTCTCTTCTACTGACATTTAAAAGAATGACAAGAGTCCAATGCCCAGAAGTCAAAGATACAAATACGACAATGACCCACACAGCCCACTTGCACAATTAGACCCACTGCCAGTGCTTGGAGGACACTTGGAAGAGGGGGAGTGTTGTTGTTTTTTTCCCCAGATACCTAAAAATTCCTGCACCAGCTGTCCCAAAGACTGCTGGTTCCAGAACAGATTGTAAAGTCCACAAACACTGAACAAATATTTATGAATATAAGAAAGTGACAGAAATCTGAAGGAAGAACTTGTAAATTCTACAAATTCTTAAATACTTAATTAATCAACACCTGGCAATAGCAAAACATTACCCTCTGTGAACCCCAAAATATATGTCAGAAACATATCTCCCATCATGGGAGTAGGTAACAGTCTTCACTTACAAAGACAGTAGTTCATGTATACAGTATCATACAAACTGCAAAGGTACCACACAGTTCTTCGAAGATTAATAGCATTAAGTCTAAATGTCACAAGAAGGGAAAAAAAGGGGGGGGGGGAGGATGGACCTACAGATCTCTCAGGACAGACCACAACTCTCAGATGTGAGCCAGCAAAGACTCTACCCTTTGTGGCTCCACAGAGATAGGACTACAGACTAAATAAGGAATGGCCACTTCCTGGAATATGTAGGAAATGCCTATAGATCACAACAGATTCAGAATTAAATATGTGTGTGTTTGTGTCCCACAGAGATGCTAGAAAGAGGTATACCTGTAATGTTACTGCACTCTTGGCAGAAGGTGATAATTCTTGAACTTAAACTATGCAGCTGCACAGCAAAATAAAAAGGACCTCTCATTCCACTCCTGTATTTCAGATGGCTCCCCCCAGCGCTTACTGAAAGCAGCTACCCCAAATAGAAACCAAATGATTTCTGGAGATCTTAACAAGGCTGAAGTCAGTTCATTTCTGTGATATCCCTGACTTTTTTCCCCTCCTCACTCCAGAAGACACACTTAGACCAGTTAAACTATTAAGAATGTAGAATTAACTAATCTGAGTTTACAGTATTGTCATTAAGAATATCAGAACAACCATATCAAAGATGTTGTAAAGACAAGTACTCTGAAACTAACAGAAACATAACTAGAGAAACTTCAGGTGTAAATAATACAGCAATTACCTCTTTCTTCAAAAGGTACTTAAGTAGTCAAAGTAGCCATTTGAAAAAACCCACCCCAAAACTCCTTAGCTAACAAAAACAGTTGGCCTGCTAAGGGTTTTCCACCCTGTTACTGGAATGAAATCACACTGGAATACTATTTCTCTACTACCAAGAAAAAGTTAGAGCTAGATTCTGAACACGTGAAACAGCTACATTAAACTAAGTTTGAGCAAGAAAGATTACATCTGCATTTCTATTCTTACCTGCTATTTTTATGCTTTACAGAAGAGACACATTCTCTCCTCGCTCCAATGAATTGTATATGTGACAAGGAAGAAAACAACCGTAAGTCACAGCAACACAGACTCTTACACCCTTGCCATAATAAATGAGAAGATGCTTACAGCTGCTCTCTTTTCCTTCAGCACACCAGTCACCTAGCTAGGGGAAACCATTAAACAACTAGAGGTGTGAACTCATTCTAGCTTTCCACTTCATTAAGTCATGTATCATTTTTACATAGGAGTCATGGAGCTACAAATCATGAGAGACAGAATGAGAGCTAATTAAAGGGTCAGCTAAGCGTATAATTTTGCATTGTTGCATATCAGAAAGCTCTAAAATTGGCCATATTTTATATAAAATATTGCCAAATATTAAAAGACATTTCAAGCAGATAGGTATTTTCCTCAAAGAGGCGGGCATTACTATCTGAAAGACATCAATATTTAATTTCCTAGCATGGAAGCCCCATGAAACCCTGAGTCAGCCTTTTTTCTTTTTTTAATAACAGACTTAACTCTGCCTTGCACACATGTGTTGCAGTGCAGCCTTGTATACAGTCTTTGAATTTAGTCAATTTTTTTTCCAATTAGAGCAAACTCTTATGCTTCCGAAGACAGAAATTCACAACCCAAGAAATCTCTACACGCACTAAGGCAAAGCATTAATCAGATGCACCTGAATCTAGCAGTTAAACTTAAGCATGAGCACTTCAGGCTATTTACAGGATTCCTTTGCCAATAAGGTATGGCTCACTTGAGAAAAAACAATCTATTTCCTCATACCGGATTTCTCAGTCGATGCTATTATGTGGTAAAAGATCTTCTTTGAAGGGTTAGAGGTAAATCTGATGCAGATGTGTTAACTGAAAAATACATATAAATCTCACAACCCAAGAGGGTTTTCAAGTATGCATAATATTACTGTGACCTAGAGCATCCATTAGGAGGTGACAAACCTGTTAATCCAAGGCCATATAAAAATACAGCATAAGGATGATCCTCTAACTCCAAGAGCTCTTTCTCTAAAGGACTTTTATAGAGGTATGGATATTTGTTTTATTTTTATTCCTTCTTCACCTTCTTTTTAGTGACCTAATAATTGTAGCTACTAAAGCAATTCATCAAATGCAAGAGAATTAATCTCAGAGTAATTATTAACTATATACATTTTAAAGTATACATATTCATCAGTCTCAACGACGTGTAACTGCAAGGAATAGTCAAGTGCTTATATGGCAGTCTTATACCCCATTTTCTTAACTTTGGTTTCCAAATACCACCAAATACCTTAAAACAAGGAAGAACAAATGTTTTTCCACTCTGAGTGTATACACAGGTTTGACAACCAAGCCTTAAATATAAAGAGCATTCTTCTTTTATTCTACTCAGGGAAAAAAAAGTATGTGAAATTTTAAAAAAATATTTATATTTCAGGCTTGACTGACTGGAAAAGGGGCTCAAAAACATTTTTATTAAAAATGGGCAGCATCCATCCGAAGAATCACATTTTATTTGGGTATCCCAAGTATCCTAGCAAGTCGCTGGCCACTCTTGCAATTTGTAGAGCTAGGCTACAATCAGGAAGGGATATGTGGATCAGATACACAACTAGGTCAAATACTAAGCTCACCAAGCCAGTGCAGGGGTCAAGAAATCAGAAAAGCCAAGAAATACAACTACTGAAGGAAAGGCCAAAGACCAAGGCATTAAGCTGCCTGAGGGGACAACAAAGAGGGAGGTGTGGAGGATGATCAGGAGCGGCAGGGAGGAGGAGCAGCAGCAGCCAGACAGGGCTGCCTGCAGTCAGCCCACAAAGCCACAGCTCACTCTCCTGCGACCTTCAAACCTGAAGGATCCCAAGCAAACTCGAGGAAGTTTTCCATCTTCATGCTATCCTACTAACTCTAAGAAGCATTTGGCAGTACTCTGATCAGTGCATTAAGTTCTGCCTGTGGCTTTTTGGAAAAACATAAAATACAAATCCTAGTAACATGCGTTCTAGAGAGATTCTGACAATGCTTAAAAAAACACTAATGCCTGTTTTTGAAAACTAGCCCATTCAGAAATGCAAGCTGAAATGATCCTTTTAAACAACATAAAATACTTCTGTGGCCCAAAGCCAGCTACTTCAACCTTGTAAGTAATTTTAAAATATACCTGGTTTTTGCAACAAGTCATTAACGTGAAAGGGATTTGAGGGTTCTCATAAGATGGAAGAAGGAGTATGACAGTAGCAACATAACAATAAATGACAGGAACAGAGTAAAAAAAAAATATATAGTCAAAAATACATAATCAGAAACATTCAAAATTTTGATGCAGTGTCACACAAAATGCGATCTCCAGCTCTGTAAAAACAAGAGCCACTCCATACAAAACATCATGTTAATATTACAAACACATTTATACGGTAGTAGTGTACAAAAGCAAATCTGCCAAGACCCCACGCTCAGCATGAAACATGCTGTTGACTCCTAACTCCCCATGACAGTTCCCATAGTTATCACAACCACATGTTAAAATAACCCTCTGAGCAACTGCGTACAGCACATGACGCAGGAAGTGGCCGTGGTGCTGCATGTAGAGATTACAAACCCCATACACTCCTGTTGGCCACACTCCTTGCAGCCCTTCTGTGTCATGTCATCTGGGGTTTAACCCCAGCATGTGCTTTTTTTTTTTTTTTTTAAACATTCACCAAATCAGATTAGTATAAATCTCTTCCTCTGAACAAGAAGGAAGTTTTCCTATCCTTGCTCAAGATCTAGATGTCCAATTTACAGATGGAGAAGAAAATTCAAATCCTTTCTTATAAAACTATGATACAGATAATTATAAATTAGAATATTGATCAAGTAAGAAAGTAAGGTGAAAAGCTTCTGAGAGCAACAAATAACACATAATAGAGGTCCATGGGGTTCCTTCAAGGGCAGAGTTTTTTCCAGCTCTTTTAAACTCCAACAACAAACAGCCACCAAGTTACATGCAGAAATACTGGCTAATGCAAATTCACTGAAAGAGTTAAAAACAAGCATTACAGCATTCCTATTTTGTCTACCTCTCGCTTTCTCCTCCCCATCCTGTTTGAGTTACATGATAAATTGTAATTATGAAGGGGACAACTGAGACTCATCAAAGTTACAGAGTTAACATACAGCACTGCAACATAGTTGACAATATAACCAAATTATGAAGTTGACAATACCATCAAATTTTGACATTAGTTCTGTCAACATTTGTTCTTACTGATCATCAGTGCAACTTTCTTTGATACTTGCTGAAGTTTGTAAAGCTCCATTGTGTGGTTTCTTAAGCTATTTTTGTAGCATTCTTGAGTTGGTGAGACTAACCTACATGCTGAGGAAAGCAGAATTTGACTTGAAATGTTTTCTCAAACCTGTTTGAAAGAGAAAGAATATGCCTATGTAGGTGGCTCTTGTCTAGCCTTTCAGGAACACCACTTGCTCCAGAGCATCTGTCACCTGCCTGCAGTAGAGAAGGGGTCCCAAGTACAGTGGATTTAGTCTTATTCAAACCTAGATCAGTGAAGCTACAGCAGTCTCAGACACTTCTAAGACAAGAGTCATTTCCATCTTCAAAATTTATTTTATACATTTGCAGACAACATGTATGAATTTTGAGCAGTTTAATACTATATAGAATAAGGCAATACACCAAACATCCCTACCCATATGTTAGAGTACTTCATATTTTTCATACTACCTATGGGTCATAACTCTATTTTGGCTGCCCCAAACTGTCTATAATAAGGTTCTGCTGCTTCTGACATCACCTGTCTAGAAGAATGTGCTGAAGTTCTCTAGACTGGGATCTGCTGATATCTGAGCAAATACCACTGAAACTCAGACAAAGCACATCAAGCTTGTAATGCTGATCCACATAGCAGTACTAAGTTCATTTCTTCAGTCATTCCATAAGCTCCAGAAGCCAGGCTCTGGATCTAAACATCTGAAAAGCACTGATGAAAAATTCAAGATTTACCATGATTTCTTAGGACAGAATTTATGGATTGTACAGTTAGCTTTTTTTTTTTTTTTTTTAAAAAAAGGCTAGGCTCTTTAAATTACAAGATCATGTATTCCCTCTCTTCACAGGCTGGAGACGAATCAAGACAATTGACCTAAGTCGTAAGAACAGCTACCTCCTGAAAAAAACTACCTCATTTGCTGGAGAAGTTGGAAGAAAAGCAGGAGACTGCAAGAGAAAAAGATTCTCTCAAGGTTAAGGCACTTGAGTGCTGCAGTGCAGAATCTATCTGTAGCCTGGGCTCTACCACAAAGCTGCTAGTAATGCTAGGCAAGTTGCTTAAATCAGTCCTTCCACAATCACTAATTGCGCACGCCTTTTCTGGGAGCCCAACTTGATAACTTCAAGCTCTAGTTTATAGAAGTGCTGAATGCTTATGCTGCCATTCAAGGCAACAGAAGCTCTGCTGTGAACACGCTCTACATCATTCCAAGTGTTGACGTACCAGTCCCCACGACTCAAACTGAGCATCTAACATTGCTGAAGACCTCTCTCTGTGCTGAAGCTCCCCCCCATGCCAGAAGAAGGCTATTCATTTCTGTCATAGAAGTGTTGCAAAGATTTTTTTTTTTTTTTTTTTTTTTTTTTACTGTTTGTGAAGCACACAGCTACTATAGGCTGAGCACCAGTGAAAAGCCCACATTCTCAGAATAATGTTCAAGTGACAAGCCACGCACCAAGAGATCCAGGAAGAGTCATTTGTCAGTAAGCAAGCATTACCTATCCTGCGCACAAGGCCTGGTGAGAGTCCCACAGAAAAAAACCAAAAATGACTCATTATACATACCCACAGGCTCAGTTAAGGTTGTATAGACAACACTTTCTGGCATTTCTTAATTTTCAGATAGTTAACTTTGCAACTTTTAAGTTGCCTTAATGCTGTTTGATAGCTATAATATGGCTATTCTTGTTTCTCTGATTAATAAGGGACCAAGTTAAGCATCAAACATGGTACTGACTATGCACGGGCCCCACAATCTACCAAATATGCAGCTGTTTGGCATAGACTGCACCTGCATTGCAGATAACAGACTGCAAAAATGGACAAAGGCAGAACCTTTTTCCATAAAGCTTTGATGCTGATTTATAAAGGGTTTTCTTAATCAGTAACACATATTAAATAATATCATTTTAAAAGAAAGATGAAGTGCATCTAGGCAATTATATGCATTTGCAATTCCAAGTCAAAGATTCACCATCCAATTATTAGCAGGTGGCTAACAGAAGAAAAATTATGCAATTTTATTGGTTTTTTTCATATGCAGTCATGAAAAGATAAAGACTAGGTACTCCTCTGCTAGCTTGTATTAGCATTTCCATTATAAAATCCCATTAGGAGGTTCCTATACCTTCTTTGAAAGTCTTGCTGCACAGGGCAGAGTCAGAACTTTGAGAGAGTTTACTTAATATCTTACCCAAACTCATCTTCTCTGGGATACATCCTGATAACGAGTCTCTATGCTCTATTTTTTTTTTCCTGGCATAGGAAAACAAGCGCATTTTTAAAGCTCAAAATTATGATAGATACAAATAAACACTGTAAAGTGTAAACCAGGTTACGTAAAAATCACATCATGCTTCCCCCCCCCCCCCCTTCCCATTTGGTACTAACATTGCCTGTCACATCACTGATCCTTAAACTAATTAATCTTTGAAATTCTATCAAATTGTAATAGGACTAAGGAGACCTGATAGTCTACTGTATTTAAATAGGATGTACTGAGAAGTGTCAAATTAAAACTCAACAGCATGAACAGTTAAACAAAATCTCCTACCACATATTTAACTTTCTGGTACCTACACAGGTATATACAGAGAGAACAACATATAAACATGAGTTTTATGCTATAAACTAGTTAGATCTTACCGGTTTAGTAATGCTGTGTAGCGTTAAAGATTCAGTAGGTGGCATCCTCTGCTGGGAATCACTACACTGGCCACCATTAAGTAAATCGATTATGAACCACTCGGCATGAGAAGACACTGGTTGTAGAATGGCAGTATTTTGGCTGCCATGATGCACCAGAAGCCTCACAAACCATAAAAATACCATGGCACATAAAAAAAAAAAAAAAAAGAGGTAGTATGTTTTAACATCACAATATAATTCAAGCTTCACCTCAGCTAATTTTACTTTGCTCTCCTGACCTTAACCCTATCATTTCAGTCAGGTACAGAATTGTTCTTCAGTGCCTGTAGTAAGCAGTTACATAGTCTTTCTTTACACACAAGACTTATCTTAGTCTTATAAGGATTGCCTTCCCTGCTGCACAGATGCAAGTAATGGGGTGAATGTCATCGTATTATCACAGAGTGGACTGGCTTTGAGCTTTGTTTGCAAGAGGAGATTTTGTGAGACATCTCTCAGTATGATTCAGTGGGCTGTAGGAGACAAGATTACCCTACTTCACATGCAGAATGACTTAGTTGCAGGTGTGCCCCAAGTCCTCCATACTTTCAGCACCAGCACATCTGGACCAAACAGTTTGCCGATAGAAAGCCAAGAGTAATGAAACGCTGTCCAGTCTATTCCAGAATCACAGCATTTTACCAATACCACAACCTATCATTCTGTCACACAGCAAAATCACCAGGAAAAGGTCTAGAAAATTGTGAACCAAGATGCATAATTATGCAGATCCTGCATTCTGCCACAGAAGAAAGTGCATTTCACCTATTTGTAAACTGAAACCTATTTATGCAGTGTCTGCATTCAAGGCAGACTCACAACATTTTAAAACCTATGAAACACTTAAACAGAGAAGGCTATGTAATTGAAAAGCATTTAGATACATAAAGCGAGGTGAAAAGGACTTTAGGTGTCTAAAGCTTTTACTTATACTCATGTGTAGCTAAACCCACCCTTAAATTCCTTTATTATAAATGTTTAACACCAAAAAATTTATTGTCAATAAACAAAGTGTTACTGGATAATTTCACTGAGGAATGAAGTATTAGCAATGTTTTCATAACAGCCTAACTTGCTCATATCCAAATAATCATCAATAATGTAAACAGCACAGTTCTAACGTGCCTAGGCATGTATTAGCACCACCTGTCATTACAAGATTCCTCTGGCAGTTCAATAGCAGCAAATTGGTAAGGTACCAATATTGATAAGCAAAGGACTGGGACTGCACTGATACAGTTAGATTGGTTTACAAGGCTTCTATTTTTACAAGCCTTACGCAGCTCAGGTTCTCTAATGAATTTTTAACATGTCAATTAATATGTTTATAGAAACCAATGTCAGCTTTAGCTAATGCATAAGAAAAATCACAGTTGCATGCAAAATGTACAATGTACACGTTAAGATTCTAAGCTTTACATTTGAGAAATTCAAAAGAATTATTGCAGACGATCTCATGAGAACACTCATCTAGAAAGGAAACACAGTAAAATTGCAAAAGTTAATGGGCATGATTCATCACTCTTGGAAATATTAGCTCAACTTCATGAAGTGTGATGTATTGCAGGGCATAAGAAAAAAAGGCTTTCTTTTTGGCAGAGCAAGACCCTGACCTCCTGTCGCTAAAAGCCACATTATACCAAAACAAATTACCAAGTACTTCGTTATTCTTACCAACATACTATTGATGCCATAAATTAAGCAATGCTTACTTAATAATATATGCTTCCACTGAACGTAACTGTATTAGAATACTAGCTACTGTTTTGCAGCACTTTCTCCAACAACGTAGAATGATGTCAAATGACTGCACTGTGCAGATACCATTTTTGTTGTAATTCCCCAGTTTTCTCTGTACATTATGTAAAATCACAAAACAGATTAGTTTTATGAAAAACATTTTTTTAAATCCTTAGGACACAAGTTTTCAAAATATTTTAGATGTTTTGTTTTAAAAACATTGTCATTTGTTAAATAATGAAAATCGTAAACTTCCTATAGTAAGATTATGCATGCTCTGTGAAGGTGCAGTAAAAAGAGAAATTTTACCTCTGAAAAGAACCTGTACATTTTGCACTTGTGGGCAAAATAACAACAGAAAATAGTCCTTCGACCAAGATTTGAACTGCATCTGTAAAGTTAGGCAAGCAGAGCATCTGGTGAAAATATATCAACCTATGCAGCTAGAGGGATACTATGGTCACCCAGGAGAGCGAAGTTCCTGTAATTTCTTCAACTCTCTGTGCATTCATCAGCATTTTAGCTTGAGGATAAAAGATGCAAGTGCAGTCTATGGATTTGGGTAAATTTCCCCTTTTGTTAACTGGGATGTTATGGCATTTAACATCTGCCTCTACCTTTGCCACATCAGAGGCAATACAGGATCACATCGGAGAAGATGTTCACGCTTGTATCTTGATAGGTGACATACATTAAGTACTACAATTTTCTGAATGAAATACAAAAGTTACAGGACTAAAATATGTATCTGCTACAAGTTGACATTCAAGGAATTTCAATGGTTTTAAAGCATATAACGAAGTGATAGCAGAATTTCAGAAAGCAAGCTATTCAGACTGCAAAGTCATCTTTTCTTCCCATTAACTACAGATGACTTAAGCTTTGCAGTGTATTTCAGTATACTAGAGAGAACCTTGCACTCCAGTTCCATACTCTGTTATATCCCAGCACAGCCTGACGAATGTTTCAGGATCTGAGACTACCACAGCTGTACCGTATGTTCATTTTTAAAATAACACTAATGCCTCATTTCAAAAATTCTCAATCTCTTAGAGCAAATATTCTCAAACCACAGTCCCTTGTGATAACCTGAAGAGCAAAGACTGCAATGACGGTTAAGCATCTGTTATGTTTTATGCAGGAATCGTCATTGCTGTTTGAAATCCTAGGACTTGCAGAGGTAATTAACTAACAAGCCTACACTCCCTCAAAAGATTATCTTCCACAAGGCTTTTTTCCTGCTTTTATACCACCTTAACCCTAAGCAACTGTATTCAAGTAGGAAGATATCCTCTCAATTAAAACTCAGCTGAAGAAATCTAAAGGGGGGGGCGGGAAAGATGCAGACAGTTGAGAACAGGTGGTTAAGAGAGATTGATGCTGGTGTGAGTACATTCAGCCCTGGTGAGAGAGCACACAGTGCAGACAGAGCACGGGGGCGATGGACAGCTCCGGCTAGTGCAGAAAGAGGCAAGATGGCACAATCTCTTGATAGAAGTATTAACAAAAACTAGCTGGTAAGTTTAACCAAGCATCCATTATATTATTCATCAGGGGGAAAAAAAACAGGAACTCGGTAACTTAGTGAAGATACCATGTAAGAGAATTGTTTCCTTCCTAATTTCTCACTACCTTATGGATTATTTAACCAAACAACAGAAAAAAGTTAGTAACGTAACCGATTTCACAACTCCTAATTTCTCTTCTGCCTTCAGGGTTCACACAGTCACATCAATCCCCACTCCCTGGAAGAGGTGTGAGGTACAGAATACCCATCTGGTGAGACTGAACACCAGAAAAAAGTTTGCAGCCATGGAGGAACACCTTAGCAACCAAAAAGAAGCAAGAAGAAAAACCTCGTCCCTCCCTCTAAGCAGTCTACTGACCTGGTGAGTTAGGAGTAGCAAGATTACTTATTTGGAAAAGGAGAAGCAGCATAACCCATTCAAACCCATCTATCGTCAGCTCTGGACTGTGCAGAGACACCTTTTTCCCCTTTTCAGAACTGAAGTAACAGGGCAGTGGGCGGCTGCATCCACTGGTGAGCACAATGCTGCCGTGAGAGGCAGAAGCTTCAAAAAGCACGTCCTCCCTGCACTCACCAGCCTGGGCAGCTCACCAGTGTCCTACCATTACCTCTCATTCTGGACCTGCAGTCGCAGTGCTTCACCTACATCTACTGCAATCACACAGACACATCCCCATCAACTTAAGGTTTTTACACTACCATTTCAAATTACATTTCATCCGTACAAGAAAGCTTGTAGGTTCTCGACAGTAATAGAGGATTTGTTTTGCACCTCGTTTTTATTCTTTGCGAAAGACACCACTGAAGTAGCAGCAAAGAGGATGGGAAATAAAACTATCATCTCCCTCCTCCTGTAAGTAGTAGTTAGCTGCAGTTAAATGTTCACTTTGAAGATTTATTTAAACTTTTGAGTACTCACAGCGCCACGCTTGTCTAACTTTTCCATTCAAGCTTAAACAATGAAGACCTAGTGCCCAGAAGATTTAAAACCCATGAAGAGAGTTCCCTAGTTTGTTCAGGAGTCAAAAATCAATAGAAAACAAACATGAGCATTCACGTATGCGTGAATATTCTGACAGTTCCTCTGAAACAAGGAAATTTCCTGTCTGTACCCACAGAAAACGCAACCTTGCGCCTACCTCTCCTTCACATGCTTTGAAACATAGCGTCACTGGGACTTTAACATTTTAAGCATGCCACCACCGTCCACGGGCTTGTGATGAAGAAGCTTGCGAAGCCAACCACTCACACTTATCACGGGTAATTAGCTCATCAAGGATGACTCCTTCATGTAGGTTAATTCCTCCTTTGCTGAAGAAATTTACCTTTCCCGAAGTCATCGTGATTTATAAAACAAGACAGCCGAGCTATGCTCATGCAACAATTTTTTTTTTTTTTAAAAAAGTCATTCCGTATGCAAGGAAACCAGAGCTCCGTCTAGCCTTGAAGCCCAGGAAGAGAAGCCTCGTACCTCCCCGAGGTAAGAAAAACTGTTACGCAAATCTCGCGCACTGCTGAAGACCCTGACCTATTTTGAGGCGCGCCTTCTTTTCTGGAAACAAACGTAGCTGCGAGAGATGCCGATAAACCCCCTCCGCCCGGGCAGGCGGAAACCGCGGGGAAACCCACGCCGCCGCCCGCTACCTGCGGCTCCGCCCGCCACCTGCGGCTCACGCTCCCCGCCGCTCGCCCCGGCAAAGTTTGCCCGGCGGCGCGGAGCGAGCGAGCTTCACCGGGGGCTGCGGCTCTGGCCGCGCCCCGTGGCCGGGCTGGGCATCCCCGTCGCCCCGACTCCCCCTCGCCCTCCGCCGCGCCGTGACATTGAGCAAGGTCCCCCCGCCGGCACCTGCCGAGCCCCGGGGCACCGCCCGCCCCTTACCTCAGCTGCCGGCGAGAGGCAAAGGAGGGGCGGCGGACGGCGGGCGCGGCGGCCCCGCTCCGGCCGGACCGAGGCGAGCGCGTCCCAACTCCGCCGGACCCCGGCGGCTCGCCCGCTGCCGCCGTCCCGGCGCATGCGTCCGCCCGGCCCCGGCGGCCCTGCCCTCCCCGGCGCCGCCCCGCCTCAGCGGGCTCAGGTGGGGCCCGCGCGGGCCGGGGGGTCGCCCGCGGGGGCGGAGCCCGCATGCTCGCGCCGGGGGCGGGCAGGCCGTTGGCACCTGCGGCCGCGTCTCTTCTCCGGCTGCGGTGAGTGGGCGGCCCGCGGCAGCGCCGCGGGCTGAGGGCCGGGCTCCCCGCGGGCGGCCCCGGCTCGCTCCCCGCCGCCGCCCGGGAGTTCGGGCGCAGCGCCCGGGTGGCCGCGCTGAGGGCTCGAACCGCCCGGAGTTGCGAGCGCTGCCCCCGGGGGGTCGCCCGCTCCGTCGCCGGGGTGCTGCCACCACCCCGGCCCCGCCGCTGAGGGGCCAGCCCGGGGCGAGGGGGAGGCACGGCCGCCACCCCGGCCCCGCCGCGCAGGGAGGAGGGCGGGAGCCTCTCGGCGAGGGGGAAAGGAGCCGGCTGCCGGCGGAAGGAGCTTCCCCCGGCACAGCCTGTTTATTTTCTCTGGGCAAAGCCAGAGGCGGCCGATCGCGGTTACCTCAGGATTTTCCGATTCCTCTGGGACTTCTCGTGCCAGAAGCAGCACAGCCATGTCCCAGAAGCAACAGCTTTCCGAAAAAAAAAACCAAAAAACAACCAAAACCCAGCTGAAGCGCCGCGCCTTCTGCTTTTCTTGCTCCCCTTCAGTTTCTGGTCGTCAGGGGTTTACTCTTCGTTTCCCAAATTTAAACAAACTGCTAGTAGGACTCCCACACCTTTGGCTTTGCCAGCCCACCTGTGAGTGGCGCAAAACAATAAGCGCCACTAGTGAGTTCTCTTCTGTAAACTGTACAAACCCGTATCTTAAATACAATCATTACACTAGAAAACATCAGGTTTTGTAAGTAAGTGTACTTACTTAATAGAAAAATAATACTACAAATGACAGAAACATTAAAATCAAGACACACTTACGTATAAACATTTTTATAGCATCAGCTCTTATAATTCGAATATCCCCCTCCTGTAGAACATGATGCAAACGGGGGAAATCCTACGGTACTTAATTTGTTGTTCCTGTGCAGAAAGGAAAACAAGAACATTTAACATCATTGAAGAAAACCTTCTTGCTGTATTTTAATTTCAGCTTTTGGAGAAGAGCAGTACTACTTAATACCATTAAGAATTGCATCATACCTTGTTTACAGTTTTATGTTCAATAAGTTCTTTTATAATTCAGGACAGGAAAATTTCAGAGTTTGAATTAATCATCCCGTGAAAACATGAATACAGCCCTTCTCTGGTGCTTTACCTACCACAGACTTCTTGCTCAGAAGAAACCTGAACTCTAAAGCATCACTAAGTGTTTCTGAAAGGTTTGATGATGCCTCCTGCAGAGAGAAAGAGAAGCTGAAAACAGGACACACTTCTTTTTTCCCAGAAGTTCTGAGTTTGTCTGAATCTGTAGTGGCAGAACAGATGACACAGTAGGAAGAATCCACTACTGAAACTGGGAACACTGGACCAACGGTAGAGGAATTCTGAGTATACACAACCCCTTCAGTCACTCCGCTCACAAAAAAAGAGACCCAGGCTGGCAGGATTTGGGGTCAATCAGACACCGTATTGATTATCTTGAAAAAGAACATCCATGTATGATCGCACATTAGCAATATCCAACATGTTCGTATTTCATTATCTTTTTCTATCTTTTAGCCCTTTTCAAGACAAACTCACTGTAATCTAGAACAAGAGTCTCCAAAATACATTCAGAAATCTCAAAATACCTATCAGGACTGGAAAAAAAAAATCAGCGATTTTCTCTTCATATCTAACCGTTAAGTCCTATTGTAAAGAACTAAGAATGTTATGTTCACACAATATTATTTTTCTATTTAAGCAGCTGTTGTAGTTGCCATAGAGATGTTATTCAATCTCAAATTGAAAGGTGGTCTACAATGACCATGTACTGTATTCGCTGTTAAGATGAATATGTTTAAGAACCCCTGTGAATACTATAACATTCTTCAGAACAAATACATTTATGTTCAGTAGGCTCATGAATTACTTTTTACAAAAAAAAAAAAGATATTTCAGTGAATGCTAACCATCAACCTCCTACAGAGAGATGTAATGGCAGAGAGATAATTGTATATGGTTTTGAACACTTTATGTGAAAGTATACCTTGGATCTGTCTTTGAAAGAACTGTTCTCATCAGAAACAGCAACATTTAACCCATAATTGTAAACATCTTTATAAAACATTTCAGTTAAGTTTTCCACTGTGCAACCCACCATTCTTGACTCCAGCTCCCTATCAAATGCTGTGCTCTAGAAGATGGTATAGGTGGGAGAGATGGAAAATTTTAAATGCCCTGTGATCTGTACTATCGAAGTGTCACACTTCATCTCTGTCAAACCCTGAAAGCACACTAGAAGTTATGAAATTACAGAATTGTTGTACAATTAGTATTTCTTAGGAGTTGAAGAATATCAAAACAACTGTAAAAGTGGTGTGAGCAACAGGAAGACCATTTAACCTAGAAGAGCTTACAAGGAGATAACTGGTCTGTAAACCCAGAGGAACCTCACAGAAAGGAGAGGCTGCTGCTTCTCCATTTCCACTGAAAAGCTGCATAAACCAACTTATAAAAACAGGTAGAGGTGGGATCCTATCCTAGGTAAAGTAAGAATATGTAGAGAGGAAGAAGACATACTGAGTGTGAATCAGAATTTCATTTTATCATTTCAGTTTATTCAGAACATTAAATTTGGCTCTACCAAAATAAATTTAGATGGGCTTGGTTTTTTAAAACATCTGTCATTGAGAATAGATTTAGTGTGATGTGAGTTTGTGACTGAAAGGAATAGATCCATGCACAATGTTGCATGCAAGCAAATCTCTTAGGAATGCCTGCAACCCAAAATCAGTTAGGGAAATCCCAAGAACTAGGAACTATTTCCTGCCAAAGGGAACAATAATATTAAAGCTGGATGACACTTTGTATCAGATTATGAGGAGAGGTCAACACTGGGAGGCTTCAAGCAACTCTCACAGACGTGATTCACCCTGTAAGAGACACAGTGCAAGAAATCTAAGTAACTTTTTCCTCCAGAAAACAAGGCAACTGCTGAGTTCTCCACACTGCTCCATTTTATATATATGAAAGGCCTACTACATGTTTTGAGGAAATCTTCCTTTACTTGAGTGTTGTGCTTTTTATTACAATTAAGACTCAATATTTTTTTATTATAGTCCATTTCAAAAATAATCTGCCACAGGGCATTTGATGTATGAATATAGGCTTTTTTTTTCTTTCTTTTTTTTGTGGTCTACGCAAAATATGAAATTAGTGTCCTAATGCTCCAAATGTTGATTTGCCTTTTTGGTGATCCCATAAGGCCAATAATGCAAGGAACAACAACAAGAAGAATAAATACTTCCAAGGCACGTTACACAAGTCTCCGTCTTTGGAAATAAACCCAGCTGTTTCCAATACTCCTCTTTAACTGGCTTCTACAGGTAGAGTTAGTTCAATATTTCCCTCCCATTAAGTACCATTTCTTCTTATAATGGGAGATGTTTCTAAGTGATTACCTCAACATGTCTTCTTTCCCAGGGTAATTGGCCCAGACTCTCTAAACTCATAGTCTCTTGATTTTAACTGAATATGGGCAGCCTTCTGTGTTTGCTTTCAACTCTACCCACTGCAAGACAGTAATAGCCTTGTCACCATGTAGATGTGAAGACAAAACTTGAGGGGTTTTTGCTTTTTTTTTTTTCCCCGAAGATTTTGACTCATTTCTATGGTCTTCAAAATAAAAACTGGTAACAGAGTTTTAATAAAAAACACAGCTAAAAGTATAACCACTTACTTTCATGCATGGAAAAAAATATGGTGAAGAAAGTCCCTCTGATGACTGAAGTATGATCTTCCATGCCTGAATCCATGTCCCTGTCCCTAATCTAACTGAGATTATCCTGGTATTTTCTCACAACATTGCTTCAAAAGACCTTGTAAGAGTTTTGCCCACTAGCATGCAGTTCCTTGTTTGTTGCCTGTTTGGGGTTTGGGTTTTTTTTCCTCCGCTAAAGAAGTTCTTTAGAGTTGTTTCTGGATCAATTATTTTTTTAAGACTTTTGAAACTTCATCAATTTAAAATTCACAGCTGTATGCATATCTTGAGTTTCAGTTCCTCTAAGGGAATCTGACATTTTATAACCAGATATCTTATATGCCTGTACATATTCTAGCTTCCCTGTTACTGCCTCTGGGGAAACAATCCCAGATGTAGTAGATCTCCATCTGCCTCACCTGTAAAAACAGACAAAGCAACTACTTAGCCACCCTGCTACTTGCTAACCAATCTATTTTTGAAGTAGGGCAATGATTTATTTTGTTGTTCTTTTTTACCTTGCACCTATATTTGATCGAGTCCTTGTTACTTGAGATGCTTTTTGCAATTTGCTATTAACTCTTCACTGCTCTTTTTTATTTTTCTCCACAGATTTCCAATTTTCTGGTGTTTTAAAAATGTGTTTAAGTGTCCCACTTGTCTTCTTAACTGCTTAAAGATACCCCTTTTTAAAATTTGTGTCTGCCAACTATAGCTAGAATGCTCAGTATCTGATGAATTTAGCTTAGGGAGGGTGCTTGCAAATTATCTGCCTTATTCAAAATTATTTGAAAAGTTGTTTATATGAATATACTTTACTCTATGAACTATCTGCCAACCGTTCAATCTTTCATAACTATGCTATTTGTATTGTGTGACAGATCAGTTAATTCCCATGATAGCGTTTCTATTTCCTGATTGCATGTTGAGTAAAATCTTGTCAATTTAGATTGTAAGCTGTTTGGCACAAGGAATTCTCTTTATTATCTGCCTACATTGTGCTCAGAAAACCACATCTATGAGCTATGATTAGGGTTGTCTATGCACATTCAATATAAATAATAAGTAACAAACAGAATAACCGGGTAGTCACATGAATGCTTCTTCACAAATCCGTGGTGATCTATATATTCACAATTCTTTTCAAAATTACTTGTGAACAAATGTTTCTGTTTTATACTAAGTAAAAACAATATTAGAAAGTTGCAAATCAGCAATAAATATTTTGTTTAAATGAAATATTTGCATCTGTACTTCATTATCTTCCCAGCTATGTTAAGTGTGTTTATCTTTTTGCAGGATGTTCTTCCTTTGAGAAACTGAAGCAGAAAAAAAGTATCTAAAGAAAAACATATGACATCTTTCCAAGCACTTGAAAAGCAGCTAAACCCTTTCTTTCAGTCACAGTCTGTTCTAAGAAGAGAGCTCACTGGTACATATTAAGACTAATCAGTGTTATCCTGTCCCTTGAGAATATCAGCTTCACAGATAACATGGAGGCCTATTCCTCTGCATAACTGATTTATTGTGAATGCTAGAAACACTAGAGATTTTGTAATTTAGAGGATAAATAATTCCAACAGCAGACAGTGAAAATCTTTGCAAAAAAGTGTCAGATTTTTTAAATTCTAATTCAGTTCAAGGAATAAGATAATTCCTACACAGGGAAGAACAATCGGGTAAAGAAAGTACATTAGTAATATAAGACTTAAGAGGCTGAAAACTGGCAGAGGGAACATCTGAAAACCTCCTGGTAAAATACCCAGGTAAGCTAGCCAGATGGCATTCTATTTGTTTTGACTACTTCATTTAACACAGAAACAAACTGTTCTTCAGCTGAAAAACAAAACCAATTAGAGTATTTCTTTCCCTCAGTGTTCCTAATCCAGCATCCATTAAAAATCACCAGGGATTTCCAGATAAGAACTATGCAGTTTTTCTTCTAAAGTACAGGTGAAAGATCAGAGTCACCTCCTGAGTTCCCATCTGTTTTTAAAAATACTACTACCTGCACAGCATAGGAGATGAGGAACTGTGAGAAGGGTAGTATAAGGAATTTGAGCTAAAGCGTTTGTTCTTTGGTGTCACTGAGTCAAAAACAAGGATGATTTATCATGTATGCTTATATATTGGAAATTTTTCTGTTAATATAAAAATAGTGCAACAAAATATGATTCCAAGAAAATCTGAGTTTAAAAGATCATTCTTTGGGGAAGGGACAGTCTTGTCTGTAAGAGCTCTGCCACTTCAAGGACAGACAACAAACCAAGCATATGCAGTATAACTTTGCCACTTCTCCCCAGTGGAAAACTATGAAATACAAAATCCAATGTACATGCTAGTGGTTTAGATCACATGAGAAACCAGTCATCTTCTATCTTGGGCTGTGAATTGAAAAAGGTACAAGAATAAGAGTAATCTTTTATTATTTACACAGCCAAAGCTTACCTTGGAAAAAGTTAGTGTGGGGTAAAAAAGAAGAGTGGTGGTGAAAGACAGACTCTTTACAACTGCCTCAGGACCTTCTCTGAACAATGAGAATAACAGAAAGCATTATGAAAATGCATTGTGATCCTTGATTGCAAGTAGTTGAATTAACATTATTCAGTATGAAACCTCAATGCATCATCCAGAATTATAAATAATAGTCCTTCTAATTAATCCCCAGGGAGAATTACTCCAGTGACAACAAGGATTTGGCTCTAACTGCAGCTCTGTCTGGATCTTAAACAAGACCACCAGTGCAAATTTGGCAACACAGGTGATACTACTTAGCTACTTAACTGAACTAGTATAGCATGCCATAAAATTCTATGTATGGGTATAGACACATCTATTAGGTGCTTTATGCTGGTATTGCAGCATATTTCAGTATAGGAAGGCTATGCAAGTATATTACTATACCAGGATATAGATATACACATCAGCTCTGCTGATACAAAAATCCACACTAAAAGTTTGTACTAGCGTTAATCTGTGTTAGTTGACATTGTGTGCCATACTATTATTTCTGAAAATCTATAAGTATTTGACTACTGGTTTGTTGGTTTGTTTTTTTGCCCACCAGCAAACAGACTGCATAGCAAGACTTCTCTCTCATATGGAAACTTTTCCTTTTCCATACTAAATCTTTTTTTTTTTTTTTCCTGTCAAAAGATACCTGTTTCAGAAAAATACAGGACAAAATCCAGACCTAGCTTAAATAGTTACATTCACACAAAATCTGAACAGAGACCAGGTCAAAAAATATTTAAAGGACAAGCTGCAGCTGTGCTTGTTTAATTTCAGCAGAAATGTGAGAAATTGCATCAATAGGGTGGATGTCTCTTAGACACACTGGATGAGTCATACGAATCAGTCTACAGGGACAGTAATTGGACACCTGCAAGAACATGCTTGTGCCATAACAGCACAGAAGGAGAAACAAAAAGTGACCAAGAACAAGATTTAGATTATTCTGATTTCCTACTTTCATAGGTTTTTTATGCCTGCATACATATATTCATTTGAGTTTCAGAAAGTTAATTCTGCTTAACCAGTAGGAGGGATGGATATATTATGTGGACATACCATTTTTAAAATACACAGGGATTTCATGCACAGTGTTAAGACTAGATTATACTATTGATTAAAGAGTAATATTGCAATTACTGAATTTTAGTTGGCAGATAATGCAGTAAAATAACTTCGGCAAACTCAAGATGGGTTCCTCATTTTAAAGATTAATTTTAATACTTGTATTTTAATTAATTTTAATACCTTGTAATTACATTGTATATTTTAAAAAACTTGACACAACGTATAATTAAATAGCTGCTTATTAAACATATAACCCCACAGCCTTACAAAATTATACCCCTACAATTACTGTATTTGCCACTAAGTCCAACAACAATTTTTCAGTAATTAATCTTTCCTTAGATTGTTTGTGTGGATCCTGTACATTAAGATTTTAGGAGGAGATTAGTTCTGATAGAATAGAAATTGTATCAAAACTTCAATTCTACATCTGATTTTCTCAGGGTTTATAACTGAAAAAGCTGAAAAAATAGTTGGTTTTCTCCCAGCACAGTTTCATTCGTTTACTCGCTCATTCTGTAGAAAAAAGACAGCAATAGATACAGCTTAATTATATACTAAACAGATCAAAAGCTGCCTCCTTATGGTTACACAGTTCCAAAAAAGAACAGTCACCAAAATAGTATCACCAAACCAAATTACATCTGATGTAACTACAGAGGAGCAAATCAAACCTCATGTGCAAGGTAAAATCTGCACTACTGTGAGATCTGCCTTCTCTCGAAGAGGAGGCGTAGCATGTACAAAAAAAGGGTAGCTTCAGTACTGTCAAAAGAAAAAACAGAATGGGAAGCTCTCAGATCTCAGAAGTGAATTGCTTAGGCTACAGTTGAAAAAAAAAAAAAAGCCATACCTAGTCTTGTACTGGTGGATTTCTTACCACACCATGCTCCTCAAATAGCAACATTACTGGAGCAGAGGGAAGGTGGTCTCTGTGAAACCCTTCCCACCACTATGCCAGATACAGGGCTGAGCGACCCTTGTAGTCAAGGTTCTCTGCAGGGCATGCAGGCTTGAGGCACTGGTTTATAACATGCGCCAGGTACTGTGCTTCCCAGAACTAGTAGAAAAAATATCATGATGTTTCTATTTCACGAAGCCTTTCTTGGCTATAGAACAAATCTCTCTCCTGGGTGTTGTGAGTGCCAGCAACAGTCTGTAAGGAAATACAGCAGCAGTCCCAGGGATAACGATAAGGCACAGGTCTATTATAGGTTTTGGAGAATGTGAAGATTTTGGTACCAGATCTACTGCCTGCACCAGAAAGGGGAAATAAATTCCCCCTGAGCTCCTACCATGTCCATTTGATAGAAGCTCCAGGTGGAACACTAATGAATATTCTGCTTTCCACATGGATAAGAGAATGCTTCAGTGCGCAGATACACATTTATGTACAAAACAACAAATGCAGTTTATATATGAGGGAGGTTTTATCAAAGTTGGTCCACCCTGTAATTATGCTGAGAAATTAATAGAACGGAATTTGAATGACTTAAGGTAAATGAGCTATTAACCTACAGGATATTTTACCAAATGATTCATGTGCACTCGCTCTTTCCCCCTTCTCTCTTACTTCACTGTAAAGGTGAAATGAATGACTAAGTTGGTCGAGACATCAGCAATTGTGGCTGCAGCAGTGTTCAACAGAAATGAAAAACAACCTTCCTTACACTAAACAATCCAGATATATTAAAACCATAGGATTTTTTTTTTTTTTTACATTTGCACAACATGAGCAAATAAGAATCAAGCAAGATACTGGGTAGTTTCATTTTCATATAACAAGAAATTCCTATTGGAAACAACCATAGCAATGAATGAATGAATTCTGGGATCAGACTGAGAGGAAGACAAAGTGATGCTCTGCTCAGATCTACACCTATACAAAGTCCCTCTCTCTCACAATTTTTTAGCTCATTAGGGACAACTTTTCATATTTCTTTTCCCAGTAGGCATATGAAATCAGCTGTTTTGAAAATACGTGACAGTCTGGCAACTGCATGCCACAGACAGGCTGTTGTGTCTCAGCAAAGGAAACGATATATGACATGACTGTCTCTACTGCCAGCCATCGTCCCACAAAACTGAACACCCTCCACTGATTCCCTTTGGAGCTTAAAATCTTCACAACAGCAAATGCAGCGGGGACACGGGCTCCCCCTAAGAGCCTACATTCCTTCTTTCTTTGCAGTAGAATGAGGACTACTAAATGGGCAAGAAAAATTTATTTTCTCAAAGCTTGGTTGCTGCCCCTCGGCAGCCCTTGTTGCGCAGGCCAGCATCAGCCCTTCTGGCCAAAGGTGAGAGTCGTACCTTGCTCTCAGCTGATTAAAGCAAGCAGAGTTTCTGTGTGAACCTTGCACTAGGTGGTCCCTTCTGACTGAATAATACAGGTCTTTAAGAAAAAATCCCCACCCCCACCTACAGAATTTTGCGATGACAAAAAACATTTCAATCATTTTTTTTCTGCCCTGTGTACTTCTACAAGTAGAACTGGTATCAACTGGGGGACGTTCTCCACCCCCCTCTTGAAATCAGGCTGGTTTTTGGGCGGGGGGGTTCATAATCCCACTCTCTTGGGATTATGAACATGTGTTTCCTGGTTTCTACCCCAAATACACCAATCACATCTCAAAGTTAACTATGCACTATTTTGCTGTTTCGTGTTGTAAACTACAACCCTGTTTAAGACCAGTCATTAAGATTAGCACCTAGAAATAACATAAAGCATGATGAGAGAACTTGCTTACGACTCTGTACGGAGAAGAGAGCAAGGAATCTGCAGAACAGACCGGAAAGATGCAGCCAGCCCTGGCTGTCCAGCTCTGAGCTTCTCCGGCACGGGCTGGGTGCATGAAGTGTGTGCAACCTAAATCAAGCACGTTGTATGCAATTTTGTCTGCAATAAGGGAGTTTATAGGACAGGAGATCGTTTCCTGATCCTGTATGGGTTTGTGTCGGTCACGCTGGGGGTTCCCGCATGCTCTTCTCGGGGCTGCATCAGGTAGGATCTGAGGAGGACCCAGTGCCACGGCCCAGTGCTGGGCGCCAGCACCAGGCTGTTTCTGGGACATCGCCCTCCCTCCCAGCACTCTGCTTCCCTCAGCTGCCAGCCAGTCCCTCCTCCTGCCATCAGTTCAGCTGGCTGGAGGGCACAGAGAAGGGCCCGGTCAAGCACTTAACTATAAAGGAAGGCCGAGAGCAAGCAGAGGAGATGTGGCAGTGCTGTCCTCACCCTTGCACTCAAGCCTTTTTGCATGCAATGTTCTTCCTGTGCTGCGTGCCAGGCTGCTGCATCTCTGCGTCTGGGATAACACATGGCCTGACAGCGGATTAATAAATCCAGAGGGACTGATGCTGTGTTCACACTTCCTCCTGCTTTTGTCACCTGCTGTAGCAGGTCAGGGACACAGCAGCACTGTAATGTCTACTTGTGATTGAACTAAGCAGTTCAAGGGATTAAGATGGTCTTTAATAAGTAAAATATTTTATTTCACTGCTTTTTTTTGGTCCTTGGCATGAAACAAATTAAACTCTAGCTGTTCCTGAAGTAGTTTCAAACGAAGCTGCTCAACCACCTGGATCCACAAGGGAAAGAATTTTTCACACCCAGACTCTTCATCTTACTCATTTAAGTACCTTTCCCTTTAAGTACCTTTTTAAAAGTATTTGAACTTAAAGTCCTTGAATTATCCCCTTGCAAAGTTTTTCATCTTTTCTTCAACCATTTAATCCTTTAATTCAAGTTGTCAGTTGTATAAATTGTATCAAAGATCTTTAGGGGCATTATTGACCTCATTTTTAGTTACATGACAAATATTCAGTAAAAATTAAAAGTATTAACTTAAATGTAATTAAAATTATAGGAACCACAAAAAGATAGAGGAGGGAACCTACTTGGAATAATCTCATTCATCTGGACTTTCAAAAAACCTTTAACAAGTTCTGCACAAGAGGCTATTAAAGAAACCAACCAGTTGTGAGGTAGGGGAGATCAGGGATTTGAAGCATGGTGCTAGAATATAAAGTATACTAAGACATGGTCAATATTCTGTACGGCAACAGGTTAACAGTGAAACAGTCCAAAACCCATATTCTAACATTGTGTAGTACTGCTGGCTATCATTCAGTTTACTTGGAACAAAAGTGATAGGAAACTAAAGAACTTGAATTAGTTAAAAGGACAACACAATGACAGCTGAAAGTCATTGCTGACAAGAATATGGTAACGGACATGTTGTGAATCTTGTGGATTATTCACACAATTTTGGTGTACCAGTTGTGGAAGAAAGACTAGAGCATCACTGTGGGCAACTCAATCTCCCTGATTACCATTCAGTGGCTGTCAAGAAGCAAACATACACACTGTTCCAAAGCATAAGGAAAAGCAAAAAAAAAAAAAAAAAAAAAAAGGAAAATACATTGTCATTTTGAAAATTAGTGGTATGGTCCCATCAACTGGGACACTGTGCTTGATGGCCCCAGAGTACGGCATAGAATCACAGAGGACAGGCGAGAGAGAAAGGAAAGGGAATAAAAATGATTATAGGCTGTGAAGGCTTTCCTTCTGAAGTGAAACCCTGAAGAAGTGTTTACAGAAAAGATGAATAGAAAAGCACTTAGCCCTGGACATTGGCAATAACGAATATTATATGGAAGAGAAAATGAGCACTTCTTACCCTATCTCGTAACAGGAGAGACATTCAATGAAAATGAAAACAACTCATTTAAAACTGATTACAGCTTTTTGCTTTTAATGTTGTAGACAATTCCATAATAATAGTCTGCAAGATTTGTGGCATCTTCTTCTGAAACACTGACTGATAAGGAGCTAAATATTTCACTTGTAATGCAGAACAATCAGGTGGAGCAGAAAGCTTATTAAGAAAACGAGAGGTCTTCTGGATATATGAGGCATCCCCCCCATCCCCCCCCCCCCCTTAATTTCTTTTTATAAAAAGAGCTTATAGTGGTCTTCACAGAAAAAGGAGAGGCTAGAGTTATTAGGAACAAGGAAGAAGATGAAGTTAAAGCCAATGCTAGGGTTAAAGTGCAAATTAAACCTGTCATTCAAAATGAGGATTTCACAGACTGATGACAGCTGCCATGCAACTAACCTTGAAACTCACTCTCCCTCCACTGGAGTATGATACACAGATCATTAAAACAATTGGTCTTCACGCTATATTTTCTTTGTAAACTACAGTGAAACTGCAATTACGGAAATAAAGCCTTCCTATAAATACTGTGAAACAAAGAAAGTTTTTGATTATATATGCACCCAAAATGAGGCAGACCTCAAGTCTTGAGTAGAAGCCCTGTGCACTAAATCCAGTCATTGCTCCTTACCCACATTGGTAATCACAGTCACACAGACCACAGGATGTGCCACCCGTCTTCCGTGGTATGCTGAGGCAGAGCCTCATGCATACTGTTCTAGTTAAGCTTCAACTTCAGTTACTCCTGGAAAGGAAAGTATAAATTGCATGTATATAAAACATCAGAATGTGACACCAAAATATACACTAACAATGCTGGTATCTGTAATCCCACCTTTTGAAGTACCTGTCATTAGGTACTATAAAAAAAAAAAAATACACATTTTTCCACTTTGGTGGCATTATGTTACACCATATATCACCACAGAACCTCAGTTAATGTACCATGTACCACTTTTTTTCCAGCCAGATTTCATAACATCAAGACTATGAATATTTTGTACTGTTAACAGGGTGTAGATGAAAAATAACATTTAGGAGCTATTCAGGTAGTACATTGATGAAGCTCATTACACAGAGTATAAATAGCTGAAATTTATTCCAATGAACCATATTAATTCACACATACAACTAATCTTAAGCTCTCGTGTAAAAAGAGAATGAAAATAGATAACTGTACGCAAGTGGAACTGTGTGTTTATACATATGTGGAAAACTGAAATACAGTTCTCCAATACGTCTGCGCCTCTGTAAATAGAGCGCTAAAAATGAAATGGGAGGAAAGAATTACTTTGCAAAATGAAACAAACAAACCGACTCCACGTGCATAGTGATGAATTTAGCCTGAGGTTCCACCAGGAGCATGGAGGCTGCGTCCTTCCCTGCCATGGGCGTAGCAGCGAACCCATCCTCAGAGTTTCTCCTCACAGCCATAATCACATACTCAGCGCGAGTGGAGGAAATGCTGGGCTGTGAAGCACTTGTGGATGACATCTCAAAGAATTCCCATTTCAAACAGGTACAGTGGTCAAAACAGGCTGATGCACCATCTCTCGTCTACGAAGAGGTATAACAAGGGGTTTTCTTCTGTGCAGAAAAGAGAGGACAGGAAGGAACAGAGCTGCAAAGGGACTTTTTTTTTTCCCCCAGATGCGTATTTTCAGTTTCTCATTTCAATCACTGATCAAGTCAGTCACTCGGCTTCAATTTTTTCTTAAGCACTTTTGTGTTCCACCTCTGGTGACTGATAACAAAGTGTACAGCACAAGAAGAAGGGGGGCCTCCGAATCTAAAGAACAAGAGCCTACAGACCAGACATCCAACCTCAAGGCCTGAGCAAAAGCAGCATATTCATTAAAAGTGTGCGTCCCATTCCAGGTAGTCATCACTTAAGTATTCCTTCCTTATGGGAAGCCACAAAGGCTGTCTGCACCCCTAGCATAATATGATCTAATATATCAACTTTTCAATTGGCTATTTCAACCCCCAAATTAACACAACTTTCTGTCCACCATAAACATCCCCTGACACTGAAGACTGCTAACACAGGTTAACAGAGGAGACCCAGAGAAGGCCACATGAAACCTGTCAATTACTTAAGCCTGCTTCTCAAGGTGTATATATCCACACCAGATGTGGGGCATGAGATGCCATTTTTAAAAGGGAACAAAAAGAGGTGACCATCTCTTCCTTTTTGAGGGACACATGGGAGACAGGAAGGGGAGGACAGTTTGAGAGAGATCTGTTGTCATGCGTTCCCTTGAAAAACCGTGTCTAACACTCCCAGCAGTAAGGGGTGGTGACACGACCCAGACTGGACAGACCAGGGAGTCATGTTTAATTCGAAATTCCCTCAGGCTAAATTAAGGTGAAGCAACACCAAACATTCAGTTAAAGATTTTATTCATGACAGAAGCAAACTGAACTGGGGAGGCGTGGTAGTAGGTGGCAGGGTTTCTCACAACAGGAATTGGTATAAGACTACTTCTGTAAACCGTGTAACCATACACATCAATTCAGGGAATAAGGAGATCCCTCCCGTTGAGTCACGAGGTTCAGAGCAGACCCCCTTGCTTTCCAGACTCCTCCTCAGAGAAGGGCCCAGGGGCGGCTGGATCTACTCTTAGTCTCAGACTTGGTCAACGGTTTATATCTTGAAACGGATGAGGTGTAGGGATTGTGGAAAAGGAAAGAGAGAAGACAGAGAGAGAAAAAGGAAGAGAGAAAGATTTCACTGGTCCTGGGTCCAGCATTGATTGTCAGCCGAGGGGTCCAGTCCCGGTGGGCTTGTGCGCCCCCGGGGCTTCAGTTTGTGTCCTTTTATCATCCTTGCCCCTCCTTTCGGCAGGCACCGGAACTCGTCAGGTTAATGAGCAGTTAGTGAGCCTTTGGGCTTGGGGGTCGTTTGTGGAGTAACTTCTCCTTCCCTGCAGACACGGCCATTGTTTGATCTTTGTATCAGAACAGCTTATCAGAACAGGGAGCTGCGCACCCTCCAGCACGCCCTCCCCCTCCTGTCGCTGATGTCTGAGCTGATGGGCTTTTCACCTTGGTTCCTTGCTGTGCAGGGTTTGTCTTTAAGCAGAACTTGCCCCACCACAATGTTTGAGACATTAACTCTTTCAGTCTCTCACAGGTGGGGACAAGAGAGGGAGGACAGCATTCTCACTAAGACTGAAACAGCAAAATAAAGGGCTGCTGTCAGCCACCTAACTGGGACCACTCATGAATTCCTGGAATCTTTCTCCCTCCAGCACCACTGACCTCCATTATTTTTCCAGGGGAATTTTCAAGTTGACTGTTTGGGCACTTCTCATTGTGTCTCTAGCTTAGCAAATGAAAAATTGGGACATTTCACAATTTCACGTAAGACGTTCACCTATGTTTGAGGATGAGGAAGAAGACAAAGGAAGAAAGGAAGAAAGTACTTGCAAAAGCTAACCTTGGTGTAAGGAAGCTATTTCTTCTGGTCTCTCTTTATGCCCAGGAGTGGCTCTTCCAGTTCATTGTATGCTGCAGAGGTTTTCTTTGCTTATGACCCGTAAAGCAGCCACGGTAGGTTAGATTCACAGGGTTCATACCAGCCATTGTGAAAAGCCTCGGCGCACATGAACGGCTGACCAGAGCTACCGTTTACCTTGGGTGAAAAATTACTAGAGCAATGATCACCAAAATGGACATCAACATAACACGCCCAGCTCTGAACTTGTGTGATGAGGGTGACAGGCAGGGGACAGTAAGATGCCTCTCTCTCCTAATAGCCTTGCCCAGGTATAGGTGATGGATAAACTGAGCGAGCAGTGCACAGCTCTCTCCATGAGCCTCTGCATGAGCCTTTACAGCCAAAAGACTCTGGATGATTATGTAGTCTGCCAGAAAGAAGATACCAACTCTTAGTATTCCCTATAGGCATACAGAGGCCTATGGGATCCACCTCTATGCTACATGTTGACCCCTCTTTACTTTTTCTGCTGTTACTAGTACCACTGTGGCTCCTCTGAGGGCACATTGGCATACATGAGACCCTTCAACCACCTCTTTATCCAAATTCAGAAACCTGTAAAACTTCAATGTCTTTTCCTAGCAAAGGTGGCGCAAAATAAAGGCAATCAGAAAGAACTGTTTACAAACGTAAGACTCATCAACCTCATCAAACTTGCAATTGTTCTGTAACTCGCTATTCTGAGGTAAGGAGGAGAAGGCAAGAAGCATGCTGCATGCTTGTTCTTTATTGTAGGTGTGTGCACACACTGTTCCTTCAGCCAAATTATCCTTTAAAGATCATTTTTTTGATGCATTATGCAAGTGATATATAGTACATTTTTGATTTGTATTTTTGGCATTATACTTTTCTAAATGGCTAACGTTGCATGTGATAAAGAACAAAGTTCTGAACTGCTAGGAAAAAAAAAGGAAAAACTGTAACTAGAGCAGGAGAAAATGAGAAAAAGCCAAATGAGAGTAAGAATACTGAGCAACTCAAATACAGGCAATACAGGAGCAGTATCTGTAACTGACCAGATGAAGGATCTTACTCCTCTCCCTTTTAAATCAATGGACATCTCTCCAACTAGCTTAAATATTACTCCAGGGCATAAAAGGATGCTGAAAATTTCCAGTCTTTATGGGATGGAGTGGGATTATCTATGGGGACTTGAAAATACAAGGAATCTTGTTCAAGTTAAACCAAATTTTAGGTAAGGTAGTAACAACAGAATTTTTACACAGCTTTTTATTATACAAAAAGCCCAGAAACTGAAATTTCTCATGAGATTTCACAGCTGTGACTGAGGCATAAAGTACCTCCAAAAGCAACAGGTAAGCAACTGAAAAAAAGCCAAGGGCCCAGCAATTTTAAAGGGAGAATGCACATTGCATTTAAGTAATTAAGGAGCAATACCAGTCAACAAGCTAAACCCAATTAGCATTGCACCTACACACCGGTGTCAGTGGCTCCTCCCTATGAGAACAGCTTTGACCTCACCTCCTTACCTGCCATCAGCACCCTGACACTGAAGATAAATTCTCTTGTTTCTCGGAGCTTTGCATCCTCTTCCATGCCATTGCTCCCCCCCCCCCTTCTTTTAAGAAATGTTGCAGCTTATTTTCTCCTTCATGAAAAATTTTGGTCCCCACCTTATTTTACAACATAATGGAAAAAGATAACTCTAAATGGACATAGCTTAAAGAGTCAAAATGTGAGTTAATTTTCTTAGTGGACTTGTCTGTTTTATGGGTTGACGAACCATTTTCTCAACAACACTAAGGTTTTAAGTTGCACCCCCCCCCTTTTTTTTTTTGAAGTTAGAAGAAAGTGCTTTATGATAGTCATGAGTAGACAAGAAAAGAAAATCCCTGACTAGTCTCAGCCAAATTATAGACTTGCTTGAGGAAAACATATAAAAAGCAGAACATCTCTGAAGTGACCTCAAGTTTTTCTAGCATATAAAGCAGTATTTTGCTCAAGCCACTTTTAACCTACTAATACATGTTTTATGTAGAGTTTTAACTGAAATGCCCCTTTATTCTGCATTTTGACTTCACCATTTCTTAAAAAAATATTTTGACAAATAAAAAAGCTTTAAAAAAAAAAACTTTCTAATTGAAAATAAATTGAAGGACAAGTTTCCCTGCTCTCTGAATGTTAGAGTAACTGGAGTAAATTCTCTCTGCTAACATAATAGACTCTTGCTTTTTTAGCTTCTCCAAGAAAATTAGCCTTATACTTTCCCCAACAGTGAAAGACTATTCAAAGTAGTTTAAGAATGGTGAATGAAGATGAGCTAGTAGTGTCTTCTTTTATATTTTATATTCATAAACCTGTACAAATTTAATGACAGGGAGGCACTTCAATTGCTACTGGAGCTTGAAGTGTCCACCCTAGCTCATGTATTTTTCTGGTGGCTGACATGCTATTTTAGAGCATACCGTGCATTCAAAAGTTAAGAAGAGTTATGTTACTGGAGCTGTAAGTAAATTAGAGAACACCATGCTCCTAGGTTAAAATAATATACCACCTAAATCTGACTAGTACTACTAGTAATTTTCAGAATAGAATTTGATTTTCCATGTGTACATGATCTGTTTATAAAAGTCATTTAACATGAACAACGCAAATAGAAAAACATTTTTGTAGTCAGGTTCCCATTCCCATGCAGAACTGTGGAGGTAAACTATCTACAATGTGAAGACTGCAATATTGCTGAAATAGCAACTAAAACTGCTTTAGAAAGCATGATCTGTTAATGACAATTTTAAAGTGTTTTTAACAGAGAGGATATTTTTATCCCAAAATTTATCTAACTGCTTTCATACTATGAGGTCATATTTTGATGATTTATATAACAAGATGGCCTAAACAGTGGTAAGTCATCTTCTTGCCCCAAAAAACATTCTTCAGACTTGAGTGTATGAATAATCAACCTTTACAGACATTGCTCCAAATAAAATTATAGTTACGGAATAGAATTACAGTTCTTACAAATACCACAAACCCTTCAGTCAAGATTGATTCCTACATGGATGGTGAATTCACTGGGTGAGTGGGCAGCTCATCTCTGCAACACCCAATGCCATCACTGTGAGGAAATTCAGAAAGTCAGCCAGGGAGTCCTAGCAAAAGGGATGCAGTCTCTCTTACTGTATCTATGGACTTGGGATGTTAGAACCACTTTTGAAAGGTAAATTTTAAGCATACAAGATCAGAACAGGTCCACCAGAAGTTCCTTCCCAAACATCTTTTTAGTTCATAGCAACTCAGATCTAGCCGAGTCTGGAAGTTTCTTCTAACAGCTGTCCCCCTTGACAGGCGAAGCCAGTTAGTATGTACAGCCCCGCGTAAGAGGAACTTGTACCTGAATGCTGACCAGCACAAGGGACTGTGGGAGCCAACCCAAGAAGCTGACGACAGTTCTACATTCAAACACACTGCGAAGACCAAGGCCCCGATGCCCAACACTGCATTGCTATGAACACCCCCACTCATAACACACTTTGAAGTCCAAGGGCATAGGTTGCTAGCTATAGGGCCAATAAACCGCACATTTCTCTGACATCATGTTTTCATTCTTCAGCGTCAAAAGCACTTGTGATTGAAACTTGCAGTTCAGTAAGACCAAAGCAGCTTAGGATTTGTTTTACATTAGAGGCAGCCAAGCCGTTACCTGAACATGGCTTAGAGGTACCTACACTAGGTGACTTCTGAGAGCAGAGGTCTCTGTTAAACCAAGTCATAACCAGACCCAGTTGCAGAAAGCTAAGGCTAGGGTGTTCCAATCACGCTTTTAAGTAACAAGGATTAACAACTGAGCAAAAAGAGTGAAAAATGTCAAGAACCTCCACTTCTTGAAGCCTTTCAGTCAAAACTGGTATTCAAAACACAACCTAGAGCTCCAATACTAATTATAGACTAGATGCACGAATCATTTCATTACTGCACACGGTCTACGATCAGCTGTTACTGCTGCGGAAAGGAAGCCCAGGATCAGTGTGGATCAGTCAGCTCTACAGCAATTTAGAGGATGGACTGAAAACAAACCAACCCCCAAAACTCTTCTGTCACTGTACAACTCCTGGAATACTATGTAGTATTCAAAATGAGGGTATTTTCATAGTATTTTGACTTCTTTTCCCTTATAAAGAATATAGTTAAATAAATAAATAAAGGGCAGGAGGACTGATAGGTCTATACAGCAGTCCCACACAAGGGGAGATTACAGGTGAATTTTAACTTCTGGAAAAGAAATAGCAAAGAATATACAGGTTTAGGTCTATAAAATCACACACAAGATGGCAAACAGGAAAAAAATACATACCATTACTCAGAAAACACATCAGAAAGTAGCAAATGAAAGTGATCAGGCAGAAGCTATGAAAGAAACATACTTTTACACATACTGTACAGTAAAATAGTGGAACTCCTGGCACAGGATGCTGCAGAATCCTCCCAAAATGCGTTAAAAGAATTAGGCCATTTAATGGGTGAGACCTTATTCAGAGATGCACACAGTGCCACTGACTCAGGAAGTCCTTAAGCAACCATCTGCTAAAAACTGGGAATGCAATCGGTATTACTGACCACTGTGTCTCTGGGCTGGAGACACTTTTGGTTTGCCATAGCACAGGCATTCTTCTGAGCACGCATCTGTTAACATGCACACATCGGAACTACTGCTCATTGTCTTACTGCTTCTAGCTAACATTAACCTGCTCAGAGTAGTAATGGTAAAAATAAGAGCCATTTTTAATAAGTCATTCTATTAAATATCTATTATTATTTCTGGAAATGAAAAAAAAAACCCAACCCAAAACACCAAGAAATTGTAACTGCAGCTAGAACCCCAGCTCAAGTCCTAATCTCACCCTGTCCCTTTTTTCACCAAAGAGCACAATATTTTTATCAGCTAGTATGAAATAACACAAAGAATTGGAGATGTTTAAGCTGGCATTTCCTGATCTGTATGTCCGAGATCAAACGCTTTATTTTTTTAATAAATATTTTGTTTTCAGATTTATTGTTTTAATGTATTTCCATTTATTAAAGATGTAAACAACAAGCTTTTAAACTTGAACAGAGTATCTCAAAAGTTATGGGTTAATAAAATTTATGCTATTAAACCCACAACATAGTAAGGGAAGTATTACTCTAGATAAACAAAGTGAGTTTGTACAATTAAATCATTACGAACTACAGATCATTTTCAATAATGTTTGTAAAGAGCTATCAAAAAAGCATAACAATTATCAGCAGAATTCTTTTTAGAAAGCATTCTTTCAAATTAAGTTTTTCTGGAATTAATACACACTGCCCAAATGCACAAATCCTTTTGAAAATAAGTGCATTGGACAGAAAACCACCACAGCTTAAACAACATATACCTCATGATGCCACTAAAGCATTTTTAGCTGTGTGGTATAATAAGATAGAAACCTTATTTTTTCTCTGCAATATGAATTTCGTTTCCATGCAAATGTTTTTGAATGAAAATGTTTTATTACATGAAAGCTTGCAGAAATAAATTCTGTTAAATACAGAAAAAAATATAAAAGTGTGACATTTTTCTTAGAAAAACGTTGTGACAAGGTTTAGGCAAAACTGATCTATTTCCTTAGGAATTGTTCTATATTCTGTTATAAAACAGCTCAAATATATTTTCTATGCTTTTTACAAGATGAAATAGGATTTACACAAGAAACATGTAAGTTCTCGTATGTCCAGCAATTGTGTTCATTTCACAAAAAAAAAAAAAAGTAGTCTTACAGCATCAACAATTGCATAACATAAAACTATCACCTGTCTTTCCTACTGACCATGTCCACACTACTTCCTATTTCATGCCAAAAAGACTTTCAAAGTTTTCCTTAGTTACTAATGAGACTTAAGAGTCTTAACCAGATGATTTTGGTTCATTACTCATACAATAAATGTTGAGCTAGCTGTTTCAAATGACTCCAGGGAGAACAATTTATATTATAAACTGCTGCAGCAACTGAATTTTTTTTTTTAAACTTTGCTTCTAATAAACTTGAGCATTTCAAGCCATGTAGTTCAAAGCATCTAAAAAGATTTGAAACACCTCTTATTTCAATTTCTTATTTTTTTAATATATACTGGGAAAGATGTTCCTTAAAACACTTCCTTTGTAGGGCTAGAGTTGAAGTCTATGACTTTAAAATCAAATTCATAGTTGGAAAAAAAAAAACAACCAACTTTTTTTTCCTCCTGTCTCTAAGATCACAAGTGTAACTAGCTCAGGATGTTACAATATTAAAAAACATTGTGAAAAGTAACAGAACAAGTTGACACACTTTCAGATGTGACATTTAAAACAGCAATAGTGTTTTTCCAATTTTTAACTCTTGAAGAAAAACATCAACTGAAGTATTTCCTGAAAATTTTGGTCAAACTTGCTTTCATGTTTGCAAAGTTGAAAGAATATACATCTATAGAATGCCTGAAGCACTCATGCTGATATTTGAAAATTTTTATAAAGCCTTCTCACATAACATTCACATTGAAATCTGAAATTTTACATTATCACCCCAGCCTCAGTATCTGACTTTCAATTAACAAGCAAAGTTAAAAACCAATGTTTTTTAGACTATAAAGTTACAATAACAAATACTTGAAAGTGAAAAAACCACCCATTTCACTGATATCTTAATGGTTTTATTCACAAAATAAACAGCTTCGTCTTTCCAAAGGAAGAATTTAACAGAAAGGCTCAATGCAATAATTATAAAAAAGTGGTACTGAAAATTTGAAAAAGTCTCATAAAATTTACAAATGCAAACTATCACTTTGTACAAAATATTTTTTTAAAGAAAGTTCAGTAATAGTTTTTAAAATACAGTTTTAATAGCTCAAATGCATGTTTATTTCAAACTCTGGTTAGGTATTATTTTCGTCTGTGTGGGGAATTCTCCCTTCGTCTGTCCTCGTTCTTTCTGGATTCTCTGTACTGGTCAGAATAACGGTTGTACTTCTCTCGGTGTTTCTCTGAACCATTTCTGTATCGGTCTTCTTGTTCCTCCTCTCTTGAATTATTATGGGCTCTCTCTCTGGATTTTGATCTCTCTCTTTTTCTACTGCGATGTCCATTATCTTTGCTCCAGTGTCTGTAGTTTTCATCATCAGACAAGGAAGCTCTTCTCTCTGCTTTTTTTGGGTTTGAATTACTGTGTTTATTTTCCAAATCCTTACTTCTTTCATGGTTCCTATCCTTTCCACTATGGTAACCATCTCTGCCATTGGACTCATCTCTGTGATGATACTTTGATACGTCATCTCTCCTGTGTGATTCTCTCAAATTTTGGTGATTTCTTTCTGATTTGCTCTCAGTATCACTTCTTTCCTCTTGCTGCCTCCTTCCCATTTTCTTTTCAAGTGATTTCCTTTTCCTTTCTTGTTTTTTCCTGGAAACTTTATCAGATTCTCTATTTTTCTTTTGCATTCTCTTTCTTTTCGCTTTAGGAACATCTGAAATTATAACAAATCAGGGGAATAAGTTTGCATTTTAATTTATTATGCTTAACTTGTTAAACTACATAGAAAGTTCTAGAGAGTTATTTTTTGTCAGAAAACTTTTGTGGGCATGTATCTGGACAAAGGTTTCAAAATAATGAGCTTTGACTTTATTGCTCCCCCCTACCCCCAACTGAGTATCTCATGCAATGGGGGAAAATTCACCCATTCTTTAATTAGAGCAGGTACTGATTATTTTTAAATGTCTGTCTGCATTACAGACTTTTTATTTTACATAAAGAGAAATTCTCCATAAAAGCGTGAATGACTACCAAGCCCAAGACTATTCTCCATTTTTCCTCTAAGCTTCAATATTTCTCAGTAACTCCGCTGGTACTAACACAAGACCCTCATGTTAACAAAAAGCAAGGTCACAATGCATCACCCCAAAACCTTAAGAGCATACAAATAAGAAATTAGGGAACAGCCTTCTGCATTTCATTCCATTTACAATGCCTATACAGGTGTTGAGAACATGATGCAGCTCAAACGAGAAAGAAACTTCTTCCTCAACTTACAAACAACCCAACAAACCCGCACTTGAATGCAAAACATTACTAAGCAGTCACATTAGTGTAAAAAGAGTAACTCACTCAATGGGAGTCTGACATAAGATCTGCAAACCTGTTGATCTAAGAATTTTTTGGTTACATAAGATATGCTTTCATTTTTTAAAAGATTTGAAATTCTATGTACTGACAGAACTCCAACAACCTTGCTTCTCTGCTCCCCCCCCCTCCCCCCAAGTAAATTGCTTAAGAGGGAACAACTCAAATTTGTACCGATGGGCCTGCCACTCACGAGTATCCATCAGCAGGGCTTTTGTCCCTTAGCTACCTGCAAGTGATGCCTGACTTTTGAGATCCTCTACCCATCACCATCCTCTTGTTGACTTGATACAAAAGGACCAGGCACAGGCTGTAAAGTCATACATCAAAGCACTCTCACAAATAATTTTTTTAGAAAGATCACCTTTCCCAGACCATCCAGTCTCTTAAAAAGTTTACTTTTCCAATTACTTCCTGGAAAAGCTTATCAGTCAATGGAGATTAAAAACAGCAGATGGGGAAAAATCTCCAACACTACCCTATGAGGAGACAGAGGCATGCTGAAATGGCTTGAGATAGTGGTACCAAGCAACATAACAATGGCCCTCTGGCTCATTTTCAGGAGAAATGGTGACAGCTTTGTCAACAATTTAAGATTAAAATTAGCTTCTGTATTTCCAAATACACAGTAGGGCTCATCTCAGTGGAAGAGCCTTTACTCTTCCTGTTTGCTCTTTATAAGGAACCTCTAGATTTCACTTGACAGTATTTATCAATAACAGCCATTTAAAATAATTGTTAATTCACCTTATTGTATGAACTATAGTATCATATCAGCTAACTGTTTCTAAACACCTTTTGAAAATACCACAGCCATAAACTGATTTAATAGTACATCAAATACCTGAATTCTACAGCAGCTGGCTAGTCTCATGTCTGAACTAAGGCTTCCTCGCATTCTGATAAAACATGATGATGGATCAATTCAAATAGATTTTAATAAAGTTTTTTAAACACTGTTTCCCCTACTATTTTACATCCACCAGAATGCAGAAAAATACCTGAGAAAGGAAATACAAAGGAACAAGCTGCTTTAATAACCAACAAATTTTGTCCTCCGCTGGACTGGTTTTGGTTGGAAGGACCTCTCCAGAGCAGTGCTGAGCTGAGCTAGCTGGTGAAGTTCCACACATTAACTGTCAGTAAGACAGTAATCTCTCATTGAGCTGTATGCTCAACTTCTCCATTTCTAATCAGCAGTTTTTCTATTTTCTCTTATGCACTGCACTGTTAAAACACTGAAGTACTGTAGCACATTCCTCTGAAAAATGCCTTTCAACTCTACCAAGTTATTTTAAAGATTTAAAAAGCTGCAAACACAAGAAGACTTGGAGTTATAACCAGTGATGGGCCTCAACCAAGGTTACAATTAAAGAATATAGTTATCTCCAATTAGTGTTCTGACCACTGTATTTAAGTACACAAGAACTAGGAAAAAAAAAAAGTGAAACCAGGCTGCAAAGATATCAAAATGCAAGTTTTAATCAATGTGTTCCTGAATGGAGAAAGGACAAGTAGTAAAAGGGAAGGTCCTAAACTTACAAAAATAAAGTGTTCATACTAGCAGACTGCAGACTCAGTTGGTTTGTCACTAAGGACTTACCTCTCTGGTTCCTATCAAAGAGCTCAGCAGAGCTGCAGCTGCCTATGCAGGAGCCATCTGGCTCTTTGCTGAACCAACGCCTTCTCTGACCCTGTTTAACTGTGCCCTCCTCTAGTGCTTTGTCGTCATTAATGCAATTAATGTGATGACACACAAATCAGACTTTGTACAAGATTGCAATGGAGAACAAAAATGCATTTCCAAAGCATGAGCAGTTCACACTGCTTTTATTTTATCAACCAACATTTTCATTTCAAAGGCACGTAATAAATCAAATTAACTTTGAATCAGCAAGTTTCTGTACTATAGAAATGCATGCTGTGTGATCATCTGCTCATGTTATGTACAAGGGGGAGACTGCACACACTAACACATACTAGCGTGTACTTTATAGATTAAGCCATGTTTATGACACCTCATGTCAAATAGAAGGTTCTGCATCAGCAGGATGGTATAAATGTTAAACACTAATTAATGCATAAAACTACAAAATACTAAGTTGTCAGCAAAAGCTAATTCTTCCTTGGAGATTTCTCTGCAGACAAGAACCTTCACTGTAACACCACACAAACGCTTCCTTAGGAAGAAGAATTAGAAATGGAGACTCTGAAGGAGAATAAAGTTTAAACACATTGCTAGAACTGAACAATGTCATTTCTGACCCATGAAGTAGCACATATTTACAGGGAAGGACACAAGTCGTATCAAGCTTAATCAATCAAGCCAAGCAAAAAAGAGTTGTAGACATTAGTCTCTACAGTTCACCAGTAAGCATCCCACAGAAATATTAATAGGGAATGACTTTAATCCCTCCATCCTCCACTAAACTGAAGTGATAGCACTGCGCAACAGGTATCAACTGTGCAGAAAAACTCATCTACAAAACAATGTTCCTCAGAAATTTAAGTTTTTAAAAATGGAATTCAGTTTTTCTAAATTCTAAAATAAATTTCCGTGAGCAGTATTTTAAAACTTGTAAGTTTTAAAAAAAGTGATTAGTTTTTAAAGCAGAGAAAGTAACACTGTCTTTAGCTAGTTTTGCCTCAAAACAAGTATACATTAAAATAAATAGGTGTATAGAAGTAAATAGAAGAGACATAAATAGTTATAGCTAGTGTTTAAGTACCGGAGTCACTGCTGTTGTCACTGCTAGATGAGGAGTCACTGCTGCTGGATGACTCTGAGCTGCTACTGCTGCTGTCAGAATCAGAATCTGAGGAAGAGTCTGTCTCTGAAGATGAAGAGGAATCTGATGACTCAACATCTTGTTTCTGTGTCATTATCATCTTTGGTGCATTTTTAAGATGCTCTCGTAATTCATCCCTAATCAACAAAAAAGGGGTTTTTTTTTCCTCAACTTTTTTTTTTTGGCAGGGGGGAGGGGAGAGACGGAAAGTAAATATCAAATCAGAATAGTGTTCCTCACGTTAGTCCTCCAAGGCCAATAGAAGTGAAGAAATTGATGGCAAAGCGAGTGTTTCTTGGGTTATCCCGAGGCAATAATCCCTCAAAGAAAGGCTGCAATGTTCTGATAGAAACAAACATCTAAATTAAACACCATGCCAGCTTAGCACAAATTCTCATTGACATTAGTAAACTGAAAAACAAACTGTATGGATCTCCATAGGACAGCAAAAGTTTTCTCTTCATGCATTTTTCTATACTTTCATTGTTTATATCTGTGATGTATCTGATCAATATGCTATCTAAAAACTTGTTCTTTTATGAAAACAAACTTCTTCACACACAAGAATTACATACATACTGTCAGATTATGACAAGAGAAAGCCTGACTTTGTGAAGCCCTGAAGAGACTTGTGAAATTGCAGTAGCCTGTGATAGCAAAGGATAATACTTGTTGACCAAGAAGTTCGAAGATCTAGGTATCTATGCTGAAATCCCATCAAATGGGGCCCTAAGTATAGTTTCAAGTTTAAGTTTACATGAGCTAAAGCATCTACTAAATTCTTCATCATAGAGGAAATCCCAATTTACAGGAAATAGCTCAAGCAACTGAAAGGAACATTGCCAGAATACAATGCATTAAATCACATACAGGCTTAAAACAATGTGTTATTTACACTACACTTAAGGATAAGCAGCTAATCATAGAAAAACTGTTACTAGTAGTTATTGTGCTTTCTTCTAAGTTTTGTCAGCAAAAAGCCACAGTAATATTTATTACACAGCTATATAGCTGACAATAAAAATAGACATGCACTTGGAAAATTCTTATACAAGCTGAATATCATTGGGAAAGAAAAAGATACATCTTGCAAATAGTCATGCATACATTTGAACTCAAATTGGTAGTAACACACTCAGCTTAATGGGACTCTTTGCAATGACTAAATCTATACATGAACTGATTCTTGAAGTACTGCAGCTACAGAACTGTTGAACTTGAAAACAGAGATCTTATCTGTACTTTTTCAGATAAGGAAACTAATTAAATTTACAGTTTTGAAAATAAAATTTCAACTTACTCATCTTTTAATCTTGCATTTAGATTAGGAAGTCCCATATATTCACTGAGTTCCTGAAAGAATATTTTGACAAAAATTCTACTGGAGGATGTGGTAGTTTCTTCACTCAGTATTATACATTCAAGGACCTGAAAATATTTAGAAAAACATTTAGAAAAAACCCTTAAGTTTAAACATACATCCTTTTTATTTATCTTAAAAACTTTTTTTCTCATGAAATAACTAATAAAGACTGATTTCCCCCTGCAAGAACATAAACCCTGTAATTCCTAGTCAAGACTTGCTTCCTCAGAAATTCTTTTCTACCACCTGGGAGCAGTTTCTGATCATATTTGTGCTAGTAATTCTTCAAGGATTTATTTTATCCAGGAAGGCTCCTAAAAAGAAAAATCGGGTGTGTGAACTTCTGGGAAGTTAAAGATTCGGGGCTTAAGTTCTAAAGAGGGGAAATATTTGGACTGACTTGTGTGTGCCTGAAGAATGACAATTAGGCTAGGCTGTGAAACAAGAATAGAACAGTATGAAAAGAGAAGTTACCTTGATATTTATTTCTTAATTTTTAATGTTCTATTATTATATCTCAGAATGCAAGACTGCTTTTATTTATTTGGCACTTAAATCACAAAATAGCAGTATTTTTTAATTTCTTATAATTCTTTAGAACTTTTAATTTTATATATTAAGATAATTTTTAAAGGTTTCTTGTTTTTCAGAGACAGTTCTGCTATTTACATTGCTGATTAAAAGTTCAAAATTCTAAAAAAGTACACTTTAATCATCCAATTCCAGCTGAGCTCCATAAAATAACAGCTTAAATCTACTTCAGAATGGGGAAGGGAGGAGGATGATGCACAGGGGCAGAAAGAGGAGATGGAGCAACACAGAATTGTTCAACAGTGTCTGAGAAGATACTTAAAATAATCCAGTTTGCTACAAGTAGTTCCAAACTGTAGAATAAATACAAAACTAAAGTATTATATATTATTTCTGAATACTGCGGATTAATTATTGAAAAAGATATCTAGGACAATAGCCTTTTTTACTTACACTCCAGGGAATTGAATCAGTGTACAGTAGATGAGCAAACATCTTGGCAACATTCCTCAGTTTGTTCGTTTCCAAACGATGAATAGTATCGTATTGTTCTTTGAAAATAGCTTCAAAGGATTCCATATATTCTTTTTTCAACATGCAGAAACGCTGAGACAACATTGTACAAATTAAACAACCAGATTAAACAAAATATTAAACATGCAAATAACCTACATGTAAGTGACCTAATGGTGCAAATATTTACTGCAACATTTTCCTTTTAAATAACCCTTGGAGAAGAAAAATACCTTCAAATGGATACATTTTATTGCTTTCAGCAGTTTGTCAGAACAAGAAACTCATCTGCATTGCAAAGTAGTAATTATCAATTTTGAACTACAACAAATTATCCGGCAATTTCTTTTACTTCCGTACATCCAGTATTTGCACCTGATGTAACCCCATCGAATGTAACTTTTTTTCATCACATCACTGAATGACTATTTAAAATTAAAGAGGCAGCAGGGAACACAGAGGTAAGACATTTTGGATATAAACATTCCAAAAAACACGGAAATTAACATTTATATTCTACTGAACAAGTAGATTCATATGGTTAGTGCTTTGTAACTGACTGTCAGCAGAAGTATTTCCTCAAATACTGGACAAAAAATACAAATGGAAAAAGCATTCCCTTTCAGCATAACTTGCTCCCTTGAGAAGACAAGTATTTTATCATAACTAGTCAAACCTGTCAATATCATAGACAGGGAAAACTTAACAAAGAAATAACTGCAACTAAATTATCAATTAGTTACATAAAAACAAAGAGCTAGCTCTTTACTGAAAAACAAACAAACAAAAAACCCCACCCACAAGCTCAGGACAGTAAGTATTCAGTCTTGTGCTCCAAATAAAACCTACGAAGCAGCTTTGAATGAAGTGGTAAAAGACAGGCATCTCCAAAATTAATCTTCAGCACTGTAAAAAGGATATTTTCTGGTAACTCATAATACTTTTACCTCCTTTTAATACCATTCTTTTGCCACTGATTTATTGTTCTACCACAACAATATAAAGAGAAAATGAGTTCTCTCATTCTGCATTTACTATACTTACTACAATCAAAATGTTAATTCAATCCACTAATACAACCAAGCAACTAATATAACCATTTTCAAAATGATAAAAAGGCTATTAGTTTTATTTATCCATTAAAACTTAAGTTCGACACACCAAAAAATTGAGTAAACCAATGAAATTATCTACCATCAAGTGTAAAATCTGAAAACAGAACTCACCCCTGCCAGCAACCCGAAGAATTTCTCATATGTTCTTTGCTGAGCACAGCAATCAAGTATCATATTGCAGAGTTCTTTCTGGTTTAAGAAAAAAAAAAATTCTCTAGGTAAATTCACTGTAGCAGCAAAACCCCATCATTACTAAGTACCAAAATATTGAAAAAAGCCTTACACGGATGCGAGCTTTGAAACAAGAACCTTCACATAAAACTTCATTGGCAACATCAGTAGTTTTCTGAATTTCTCATGTTTTAGAAGTTATCTGGGACATGAATATGAACTTTTGCCATTCAAACTTCCTCTTCTGCTTAAGCTAAAATTTATGAGTTAACACACTCAAAAAACGGTCAAAACTAATTTACAAACTGACTTTACCACAGTGCAAAAAGGAGGTTTAAGATAAAGGAGGAAGGTTTTGAGGACTTTCTTCGTGGTTTTGGTTTTGTTTGTTTGTTGTTTGGTTTGTTGTTGGTTTTTGGTTTTTTTTTTAAATAGCACCAATCCCTGCATTTATAGAAAATGAAGATTCTTTGCAACTTCCAAATGTCAAAATGGCTTACAACTCAAATACAATGTGCATGCTTAGCAGTGTATTTCCAAAATCAGAAATATCTGCAGATTTCGGTATGTATTAATGTATCTTTAATTATTCAGCTGTAATTTTCACAACAACCTCTGCTTACCATAAGCAAGCAGAAGGCAGTGTTTCACTGTAATTGCTTCACCAGAGAGGCCTGAGGGTGAAGTTCAGAAAGACTAAACTCGACCCTGGGAGGCTGATATGCCTAGACTTCCTCTATAACCAAGACAGTGAGGAAGTTTTCTAAAGGAGCTGGTTTAGGCTTCTGTTCTGAATCACCCTCTAGAACACCATCTCTCATTGGCTAGGAAGGAGCAGAGGAAGCCTAGCTAGAGTAGCCTCCCAAAACTTTTGTGCATTCCCCATCACTGACAGCCTGCCTTCCATTTTTCCCCCATCTCTGTGGTGGTCACAGATGTAAGCACCAGCTATGACAGTCCCGCAGAAGATGCTCTCCTACCACTGATACCAACTATCTAGAACAGCTACTCCCAGTCTTTCTGGAATACAGGTTGTCTGGCTCCCTCTCTCCTTGTTCCCCAATACCATCACCCCAAGATCATTATTGAATCACCCTCTGGCAGCTACCTCCTCCTATTCTTTCACACACGCCAAACCAAGAACCAGAGGGAAACACACAAGGGGGGATTCTGCTTTTACCTCGCCTCTAGGACCAGAGCCCTTCACCAGCTGAGAGCAGTGATCTAGGCAAGTAAGCACGCATGAGTTTAAAACCAAACTTACTCCACTAACCTACTATGTAAGCTGTAATACAGCTATTAACTGGTTTAGGGCACATTTTGAAACATTAATTAAGAAAAATGAAGCAAACATTTTTATATAAATTAAGAGCCATGAAAGACACTGTGCTTAAACAGGACTGCAGTTTTCCCCCCATTAAGTTCTTTATTATTTTCTTGCAAGACAAAATCCATAGCATAAACCAATTTATGACATTCCCAAATAGGTTTTCAGCTGTCAGTCACGTATCTTTCACAATTAGTTTAATTTCTCTTTAAACTAACAGTAACACTCCCATAAAAAATACTGGATAATTTCAAGCATTTTGTCCTCTTTATATCTTATACCAGTTTACTGTAACACATACCAGATTTCATATTCTCCCACTTGTGCCATTCTTCCAAGCATGTGTTCCAAAAAAACATTTTTCCCATCATAAAAACTCAAACCAAATAAAAAGCCAACCATGCTGAACAAGAAAAAAATACCTCCTCCAAACAAGGCAGTAACGTATCAAACTTACAGATGTGTTTAAAGGCATTCCTTTCAACACTGTCACATTGTGTTAGTGTGATGTATTAAAATGCATATTAACTTTTTATATTATCCTGTTTTACAGTAATGCTGCAGTTAATCAGTTTTTAAACAATAAAAAGGGTAAAGTGCTGATGCCACTGTTAATAACATCAGCAAGACTTGAAAAACAAATTACTTTTCTGCCTCATCTTAAATGCAATTACAACATTGGTATCCCCTGTGGTTTACAGTAATTAAGTATTTTAACATTTTAATTAAATATTACAATGATTTCTAGGAGGGTATCTTGAATAACCACATGCATGAAAATAGATTTGCCCACAAAGACATTCTTGCTAGTGCTATCTAAACAACTTGAGGTTAGGTCTAGAGTAACTGTCTTCCAGATTAAAAATTAACAAACTTTAAAAAAAATAATTAAATCATTTTAGAGATGCAACATGTTCATATGGCAATTCTAGCTTCATTTATAGCTTTAAAGGTTAAGTCATTTCTGTACTCCCAATGATAACACTTCTGGTGATGTTTATGGCAGGAAGAGCCTGTGTTTTTTAGTCCATCGCTTGCTTTAAAGAATCCGATGAATTTGTTTCCCAGTTTTACAGGCAATTTATACACTGTGGTGTTCAACAGTTTTCATACAATGCTCAGCAAGTGACTATTCAGCTTAGCTAAGTAAGTATAGCTCTCCAATCATGAAGTAAAATGCTTTGAAAATATCTGACATCACATACAGATGGTGAATGATCTTTCATAAAGATCTTTAATTCATTATTGTATCATGGAAAAAAAAAATGGCACTTCCCAAAACTGCTAAGACAGAAGATAAGGAGAAAGCTCCCTTTAAATATACTGCATTTCTTACAGTTCTCCCTAAACATTTCCTACTAGCTTTTACCCAAATAGGACAATGGTTTAGATGGACCGTGGCTCAACCTAACATGGCAAGTATCATCAAACATTTAAAGATGCTAAAGGGTAAACTAGGAGAAGACAGAAAAAACAGACTTGCTTTTTTCCCCCAGCTTTACCATTTTAAAAAATAAGCACACCCTGCCCACTCTATATGCTCTCAGCTTCACACAAAGGCTATGTTCACTGCAGATAGAAAAGCTAAAGCAACTCAGCTTTCTCACTCCCTTCTGATCATGGCTTCCTTTTTACTTAGTGCATTTTTTTCCTCCATTTCTTCCCTTATTTCTTGCTATTTCTTTTCTTGAAGATTTGCGTTCAGCTAAGCCTGCAATTTCAGAGCTGCCCCCCAGGCTACCTCCAAGAGGAGGTCTCCCTCTTCCCTCCCTAGCTGGAAGCAATGTAATTTCCACCTCCCTTTTCGGCCACACAGCTCTGTCCCATCCATTGCCTACACAAGCTGAAGCAATCATGAGACATCCCCACCCTGTAAGCTAATGTAGCTTCTTAAAATATAAAACTATCAATACCAGCACTTGGTTTCTACAATCATACAAGGAACTAGAGGAATTGATTTGTTGGAAGCAAACCCAGTAAAGGACATAGGTTGGTTTAAATCAATGTGAAATTGGATTTATGTGAAATTAGTGCCTTGCATTTTATACATTTGCACTGCTTTTACAGATGCTACATTTTTCCTTTTTCCTCTTTTATTTCAGCTGAAGTGTATTTTACTTCCACTTACTTACTACCTTAAAGCTTTCCCTACTGCTGCATATTTTAATGTGTGTAACCATCACATGTGCCTATTTTTTCCAGCATCTCTCCTCTTTCTCTGTATTTGTTGAATTACCACTTAGAGCCAAGGCTGGCAAAGCTATGGAAGGTGTTTCAGTAGCAGGTGGCCATTTGGCAAACTACATGCAGTGCTTTCAGCAGCTACTGTACTGTCTCCAGGTCTGTCCTGGGTTTGGTCAGCTAACGATCCTTCTCAACTTTCACTGTCCCTTTATTTACCGTTTTTTATCTCAGCTTGTTTTATATTTAGAGCAATGTATGCTTAAAGCTGCATACGTTTTTCAAAAATCTTGCACAAATCAAACCTGTAATATTTTACACAGGAATCATTAACTGGATATAAGAACAGATACATTTTTAATCATGCCGCTACAAGCCTACAACACACACACAAAAAGAGTGTGGTGAAATAATACATTAAAGCCCCACAGTATCTGCTTCCCTTCCACCTGAAGGCTACACATGCCAAACTTAAAATTAAGTGATGTCACTGAGGTAGTCTGAGCAATTCCATCCCCTTAGGTTAAATGCATACATACATGTTTGGAAGATCAAAGTCTAGTCAGAATTCTAGCTAATGCCTGTTATCAGTAACACAGAAATAAAGGATAATTCTGTATCCCTTCTATACCTTCATTTTGTAGACATCAACATATACCACAACATACACAGAAAAGGCAATGAGCTTCCCAATTATATAATGAAACTAGCTATTTTTACCTCATTACTATCTTTAATGTCATAAAGATATGCAATTTTAGAAAACTTTATTTTACACTTAGTGGAAATACTTCAACACAAATATCACCTGCCACATTTATAAAGCACATGCAGCATATTTTCCAAAAAATACAATTAAGCTTTAAGCACCTAAGATAATTGAAAATTAGTCTTAAGATTTTTTTTTTTTTAAATTTATTTTCTGGTAGAAAAGATCAGCAAGAACTGAAAAATTTAAACTTATTAAAAGTTATGAGCATATGCTTAAAATAATCTTATCTAATAATGTATTTAAAGAAGTACTTTTTAAAACTTAAGTTGTGTTTCTGGGCCTTCATCCCATATAGCTATGGCTTAAGAGACCTCTTTTAATCCATTACTAATTATTTTAATTGATATTTTGAATACTCCATCTATATGTTTAGATGATTTTTCCTGTGAAAGCTTAGACCCTTTGTGGGATAACCCCTATTCCAATCCTTCAGGTCGTTAAAGGAATCTCAGCTCAGCCAAAGCAACTAGTTCATTCATACCTACTGAGCTATTTAGAAACCGTTTTTAATTTTAAATATGTAGTCTACATTATTAACTGGAGAGAATGAAAGAGGGTAAACCAGTTCCACTAATGGGTCTTTCCAAATTTCAATTCAATATCCAGATTCTGCACCTATATGTGCATTTCCTGATGTTCTGTATCTTCAGGGATTACACTGATGTCAATGGCACTGTATGTTACACAAATTAAAACCACTGAAGAAGCAAGACCTTGTTGTCTACCAAAATTTTATATCCTAACTGTAGTGTGTTCAGAAGCAGGGTTGGGGTTTTTGTTTTTTTGTTTTTTTGTTTTTTTTTTTTATGTTGTAGTCTTCTGAGGTTCCTACATGTGTGAAAACCAGGTCAAAAACACTATGTAATTTGTAAAAACTTTGATCAGTGTAAAATGGTCAGACAGTAACATAATAAAAACAAGTATACAAATTAACACATTGACTTGAAAAATGTTAAATTTCTAGTGGGAGTATGGACCCACCTCAAACTCAAGGCTACTGATAACAGTAATAATTCCTTCCTTTCTTCAATACCTTTTGAAGACTCCTAAGGAACAGACCTCAGATTGCTTTTCAACTTATGATCTACATTGTATTTTATATAATATGCAATAAATTCTTATTTTATTGTTATTTATCATACTAAACCACCTGGAAACAAAGATAACTAATGTCTTGAGCCACACTGATGTTCAGATGAGCGGTCTGAGAATAAGATCATTCTGATTTTGATGGAACTTACAGATTTAAGGCAATGTATTTGAAAAGAAGTAGTTAAATTTAATAAAAAATCTGAACTAAATGCTGTCATAGTCCAGGCTAAAATAGTACATGGTTCAGAAAATTAGGTGTATCCATGTCATTAGACTTACACTTCCAGACATTAACAACAAGGAAATAAAGGAAGTTTATGCATTAACAGAACTCCAATTAAACATACCTTTAACCTCAATGTCAGAGTTACTGCTATGTACTTGGGATTTTTAATTGATAAATTATGAAAATTCAGAATGATTCAGCATCTCAGGCCCACAAAAAGTCCTGCTTCAAAAGACATCTACTTGAGTATGATCACCTTTTACAGGCAGTAGCAAGTCTGTGAACTAATCATGGTGCAGTTGCCAAAACTACCAGTTGCAATGCCCTACAATAACAAAGGTAACTGATGAATCTAAGAAATCCTCAACTTGATTAGAACATAATTATCAGCTTTAGACCATCCTACTCTATACCAGTTTCCTGGACTACATTCTCACTGAATGTCAAATCAAAATAAGTACTTGTGTTATCTTCAAGACTCAATGCATAAATAGCACAAGAGAGACACTGACACCCCCACCTCTCCAACTAGGACTGTTTTGAGCAAGTGTGACACCATCCTGTAAAAATGAAAATGTGTCAAATGCATGCATAATTCTTTCAAGAAGGTTGTGCCTACAATAACTTTTCTCTTTTCAAGCAAGCAAAAAAAAAAAATATCCTGGACCCATTACTTTTGTCTGGGATAACTGCATTGAGGGGCAGATTCTTGTAGAAGAGGCTCTAATTTAATTTAGCAAAATTCCAAGCATCACTGTTTACAAGTTTAGTTCTCATCACAACCAAAAAAAGGAACAAAAGCCTAAAAGCCAATCTCTTTTAGGCACGTTTTCAAAGACCAACAACAATGCATGGTTGGTTTTTTCGTTGGCCGTCCATCCCCTCCTCCACTCCTTGAGGGAGACTGGGCAACAAGGTAAGACATTTCCCTTTCTGCTCTCAGCTTGAATGATGCTAAGAACCTTTTAAAATTCAGTATTCTGTAGGCAGCAGCATCTTTCAAAAAACAACAAAAAAAGAAAAATCTATATTCCTCACATACATTTTCCTAAAGAAGGATCAATTTTCTAGGTAAGTAGTTGTCACTCCTGTCTAGATTTGTATTACTGTAAGAATCCTCAACTCCTTTTCTTTCAACTAAAACCATCAGAAACTGAATGTACTCCTCCAAGAACATAGGCAACAAAAATCTGTTAAGGGTAAGCATAAAGTAAGAAACAAGAAAGCACATTGCTTACATCTATCAAAGATTAATAAAATACAGAAGAAAATGATACATTTTAGAAGATTGAATTTTTAATGACTGAAGAAGGGCCCTTTGATGCAGAAGACAACACTGAACATGCTGGAGTCATCTAAAAAAGGATTTTAAAGGGTGAGAAACAGATCAAGTGTAATCAGGAGGACAATTTAAAGACAAGGTCCAGGTACAAGAAACAGGTATTATATATCCAGAATCCTGGAGCAAAAATAAATGAATGAGAAAAAGTGTCAAAGAAAAACTGAAAAGCTGGAAGTGAAAACTGAGCTTGTGAATCTGGAAAAGAAAACTGTGGAAAGAAAAGGTGTTTTCTAGGGAAAGAAAAATAGGACACTGTAGTAGGCAAACTTTTCACCCCAAAAAAGGGGTGTGGGAAAAAATAAAGGATGAGGAGATGGAAATTAGCAAGTATTTTGAGGAAGGAGAATATACAGCTGGAGACTAAAAATTAACTGCATGCAAATCAGATGGGAAATGGAAGATGGATGTTTCTGTTTAACAGCGTCATTTCCTTCTGAAAAAGCAGCATTTCAGTTCATAGCAAAATGAAAAACGTGTTCATCTCAAGTCAGAACACAATTTTAGGCTAGTAAATAAAAAAAAAAAAAAAAGACTGCCAACATTCCCCTCAGCACCCAGTACTAAACTGCAATGCCGAAAAGCAGTATTATGTTGTTCTATTCTGTAGATTATCCATTTGAACCTTAATCCTCTTTCTGCAAGTCAGAGCTGTGCAACAGATCCATTACTGGTATTAAGCATACAAACACTTGTGTTGCACAGCAGTTAACATGACACGATAATCTGATAATTCAACCACTGATAAAAACTGCTAAATATATTCCTGAACTCGGCCCTAAATCATGCCAAAAATCTCTGTACATAAAGATTTCTGGAACAATTAACCTGCAAGAAAGTTGTTAAGACTGTATTAGTCTCAAAACTGTTGTTCATATCTGTCTTTAGGTTTTGAATATTCTTATCAATTTTTAGATTGTATTTAATTGACAATTCACTACTCAAAACCTGTGGAAAACAGTCGTAATGACAGAATTAAAGACAGACGGTTTTATTAAGTAAAGCCATCCAGAAGGAAAACACAAAGCTACTGTAAAATCAGACTTAATTTGAACAGAAATTTTGCAACGAGAATTTTAAGTTTCACCTGATTTTTAAGGAATAGAAACCACATTAAACAATACTTCAGTCAAACACTCTAGTACCTGCTTCTCATGATAACCGCCATTCATAGCAGAAGTTCGCATGGAGAATAAGCTCTTACCTACAGGGTCTCCACTGTAAGAAACAACCAACCATGACTTTATCACCTCTCCCACACTTGATCTAAATTGCAATTTTCTTACAAGCATAAACAAACTTTGAAGATTCACCCAAGAGTTCAGCACACATTTCAGGAATTTCTCAAGATTGGTTAAAGCTTTGAATCATAAGGTACACAAAAATTATAAAGACACAACGTCCTGCAATACAGGTTGCTGAAGCTTTCAGTAAAACTGACCAAGAAAAGTGCTTTATGGTTAAAAAAACCAATCCTGTGGTTTGTTTTAAAAATGAAGGCAGTGGGAATCAATTGAATAAAGGCTTCAATCAGAAGATATTAACTTGAAAGAACAAAAAATAATTTCCCTTGTTTAGAAACTGGCAGTTAATTCAACCAGAAATTTCCTGCTGAATGCATGCAGTATTTTATCCACAGATAGACTCAAGCCCCGTAAATCCTTGAACAATTTTATTGTATCTCGTTCTTTCTGCTCTCACACTCATCAGGAAACCTTTTTTTTTTTTTTTTCATTTTTGCCCCCATAAACACTCCTTAGGAGCTGTAAGTCTATACAATGAGCAAGTCAAAGCTCTCGCATCTTTGATTAAGGTGAGGTGAAAAGTAACAATGATTATTAGGGGAAAAAAAAGAAATCAGCACAAAGACACTGCCTCATGTGACAAGAAGATGCAGTTTTACAGCAGTTTTGAACCTTGAATTGTAGTACTTCCTACAACCAGTACTGAATCATAGGTTGATACTAATTTATTTTTATCTCTCCAGATAGATACATACTTCCCCCCCTCCAAATGCTAAAAGTAACACTTCTGTATTTATTTTAAAAGCATTTCATTCATAGCAATTACAGCTGAATCATAACTACAACACCTCAGATTCCTTTTTTTTAATTAATAGGGTGGTGTGCTAACCAAAATAAATTGTCTAAGCACCACAAACTAATATTCAAATACATAAATTATTCATATAAATGTAGTAGTTTTCAAAGAATGCTATAAATTTTGATATTAAAACCTGTGATGCTTAGTGAGTTTTACATATTTTCCAAAGCACAAACTGATAGGAAAGAATCTGTTGGAATGAGATGTTAAGGGAACAAAGTAATATTGCCTAGAGACTTGACTACACAGCTAGTGGGATATTCTATTTTGTCTCCTCCAATCATTTGTTCTCTAAAGAGACATGAAAGTCAGTGGAAACATTTCAGAGATTATAGTGCTGCTGGTCACAAAGCTACTGTACTCTAGTTAGCATTGTATTTAATTGATTCCCCACAGTTCCATATATATTCAATTTACCCATACTTTAAGTCTCAAAACAAGACCTGGGAGTTGCTCTGAGAGGTTTCCTACAAAATTAGGAGTAACAACTTTTGTGTTTACAGTGCAGCAGGGAAAAACAAGCACGTTTGCACATTTGTTTTTGCATAGTAACATTAATGTATTTTTAATTTGTGATTGATAGGGGAAATATAAAGTTTCTCAAATCTGAGACACAAATAAAGCCCTTCACAGGATTATGTAATATAAAAAGATTAATATTCAGTAAATTAGCACCCCATAAAGTATATGAAAAGTAACACCTTAAATTCATCTGTGTACATCTGGTTATTTTTGTTTGCAGCAAGCAAAGGATTCACAGAAAAGCAAATATTAAGTCAAATCTCAAGAACACCAAATAAAGTTTTCAAAGAACACCTAACTGTAGCCCAGAACTCCACTTACTAGTTACTATTATACTAAAAGGTTACTTCTACACACATTGTTTCAAATAAAACAGAATAGTGGTAATTAAAGCCACAAGAAAATCAACAGCACTCTCAAGAAAACTTGAAAACATACCAATTGTATTGACCTTACACAGTGTCTGAAGACAAAACAGATTTTGTCTGATGATCTCCAAGAGTACAACAAAGCATACTTACAACTGCTTTAATTCAATACACTATTATTCAGAGGACTGTGAAAGCAACAAAACACATTCTTTTAGCACTATGCTAAATTTCAAGCCCCACTGATAAAAGTCTACAGCTACCTGCAAATATGATCTTCAACTCAGAGCTCTTTCAAAGACAGACAGAGCTCTGAGAATGACTGCCTTGCTACAGTACTTTTGTTATAGGATGTTTCAACAGTCCAACCAACAAACCTTTTCAAACAGGCTATGAGCAAACACTTGAACTGCTTGACAGAAAGAAGCAATTGCGTACGACAAACGTCCTATGAAATATGCGTCAGCCTATTTGCTCTGAAATAGTACTGTTTCTTAACCATGTTAATAACAAAAAAGAATAAGAAATTAGGCTTACGGTCTGACTTTCAGGAAAGTCCATCTTCAGCAATTTGTGAGCACATTCTTCAAAGTCTAAGCTGCAATAATAGAAAAAATACTTCTCGTTATCTCTGCAATATACGCTACACAAAACATTTCAGAATTATATTAAGATTTATTATTGGTGCTGAAACTTCAACTGTTTTGAAATAAAGTATCTCATTAACTCTCAGAAAGCTGTTTTACTGGGGGTTTTGTTGTGGTTTTTTTTTAATAAACGTTTTATTATTTCATGACTTTGTATCTAAAAATTAATCCAAAGTCATTACATTTGCAGACAATCTGAAAACAAGATGACTTGGGTCATTATCACTATTACATCATCTTACAAAACTCAGCAAAACACAAACATGTGAGCTCGTTTTGCACAGCCTGAAAAAACACTGGAATGCAAGCACTGTACATAAGCTCCAAAAGCAGCATGTACCACACTCTCCTCTTTGCACTCCCGTTCTTGCATACTGAAAGCCTTTAGCTACCAGAAAGTACCTCCTCCCTCCCCAGTACAAGATGAACAAACTTAAGTATGGCAAGAAAGTATTGAACAGTAACTTTGAGAAATCTAAGAGCCTTTCATACATCTCAGTAGGGTATTAATTCCTATGTCTAATGATCAATACCACAACTACATTATCTCATTCTTCATGCAGGTTCAGACCTGCAGAATACTGTGCGCCATGCTTACTTTTAACAATGGAATTGAGTGGCATGCAACAGATTAATCTCTTCTTTCACCCAGGTGACACAGGGGTTATACCACAATGTTTTGATTGTCCATGCCATGTAATGCAAGGGGGTTTCATTCTCAAGATGAATACAAATACAGTACGCTTCAGGGTTGGTATCTGTGTTCAGGGTTGGTATCTGTATATTTATCTTCCAAACAATGCAGATGGCAACAGGCCTGAAGAATACCACACTGCAGAACTCCTTACTCTCAGAAAAGGAGAAACTCTACAGCATCTCTACTTTAAGCATGTCACACTTTTTTTCAGAAATTATTAAGATGCTGTATAATCTGCAGATCACCAACTTTTGTTCACTCAAAATTTTGATTACAGCAATCCTCACAGAAAAGTCCCAGTGCACTACTCAAACATTTTGAAACAAACAGGATTCATCTTAGAATGAGAATTTGGGTACCCATTTGTCAAAACAGTCTGCATTATACAGTCGGGTCAGGCTCCATAAAGAACACTTCCCTGCCTTTTTTTTTTTTTTTTTTTTTTTTAAAATTGCACATTTAAAAAGAATTTAAAAAGTAAGAGAATTCCAGTTCACTCATTTCAAAAGAACTACACTTATAGGTGTACAAATTTTATTTACCTTGACTGAATAGCAAGATAAATTGTACGACGGAAGGAGACCAGGTTAATTTCTGTTTTGTCATGGACAGTAACTTTCTGACCTGGGAAAGACAAACATGGTTTTGTAAAGAGCAAAACATTAAGGCAGATATATGTAAACTCTTAGAACAGCTCCTCTATTTACTAAGTCTGTAGCACACTATGTACTACTTTTTCTAGAAGTATTTAGGACTGTTTAGCACTTTTATGTATTATTTTTTATTTTTACAGAGAACAAAAAAAAAATCAGTATTTGCCTCATCTGTAACAGATAAATATTTAGAGATACAGTTTCAAGAGGATAACTCTCCTTTTGAAGGCTTTTCACATGACTTAGCCACTGCAACCTCTGGGTTTAACATTCCTCGTCTACATTATTAGCAAGGTATTTTCTGCGTAATTTAACTATACAATGCTTTATGTAGCCTCCCTGATTTTAACAGGAAATTCTTTGTTTCTGTTATGTGTAGGATCTACATTCCAGCATTCTGCAGAAGTTCTGCTTTGCCCTGGAGCAAGTGCAGAAAAATCTGTTCCGAATTAAAACCATTCTGGGAACACCTTCATAAGGTATTCACTATTCCTTCATTCTTTTAAAGTTTGGTAATAGCATAAGTGATGAAAAGTTATGTGAATTCTCATACTTTTCATCAGCCTGGTAGCTCTGCTCTTCTGTGAAATACTCCAGCAAACTGGTGAGGAAATCCATTCTTGGTATTTTACAAGAACAGGACTTGGCTGGCTTTGTCTGCACAAACACTTCAGTTATGCTTATCCATCAATTTTTTTTTCCTGGGAATCAAATACATTCTTTGAAAATGTGTCAACACTGACTGCTTCCACTAAAGATCAAGAAAGGGGGCTGAACTGAAGTAAGAAATGAGATATAGAGAATGTAAATACAGTTGTAAGAAAACTCATTCTGATTTTTAAAGTGACTTAAAAATATGATAGAGCACTAGAAAGTGTCCAGAAAGGTTGTCTTTGCTAGTTTTTAAGGAAGTGTTTTCATGGTTTTTTTTTAATATTTTATATTTGAAAGGCTTCTCTTGCATGAAACCAATATGGTCAAGAACAATCAGGCAAGCTTGCTTTTCATTTTCCGCCTGTGCTGAATGCTTCCTTTTAGACCATTACTTTTATACTACTTGCTAGTAAACACTTAGATCTGAGAATAATTTAAGATTAAAACATCCCTTAACACTTGAACAGTCTTAGTTTTGCAACATATGTAACAAGTTAAACTTTTCCTTCTTGTTTCACCTACAACCAATCAATCACTAGAAAGGTGCCAGTCATACACTTACCATCTTCATCCTCCTCTTCATCATCTTCTTCATCTTCCTCACTACTTCCAGCCTCCTGATCTGCTTCAGATTCACTGTCACCTTCATCAAGAATTTCTGAAAGAGCAGTATCCCAGATTAAAGGAATATAGACCACAGTAGTTTCATCACCAAAACCACTTGATCCAACACCTAAGAGTGAAAGGGTGTCTCAGGTGGAGGCTGTGGCAGAGCCAAAAAGATAGGTATGTCGTAACCAAATGAAAACATAGCTGGAGGAACAATACTGAAGAAAATAGCAGGAATACATTAGAAAACTGTCAGTTGATCATAGACCTATCTGGGACACAAATATCACCCACTGTTAAATAATAAAGGTTGGTAACAATAGTTGATTAAGTAAACGCCCTATAAATAAGTGTGTAAATGTATAAATATTATGTATAAAACGTGCACACACACACACACCCCCTACCTTTCTTCAGCATTTTGTATTTCTCTTCATTTTCCATAAAGTTCGGATCCATCTTGAAAACATCTTTAGAATAAAAGAGAATTTTTATTTAAAATACAAAATGAAGAAAACAATGAATATTTAATCTTAAATTTGTTTTCATGGGGAATGCAGTCATAGAATTATCTGCCATTTCTAACTTACTAAGAACATCCTCTGGGTTGTAGTCATCTTCTAATGGCAACATATGAGTAAACTGATCCTCCTCTTCCACTAGATCTAATCCCTCTGGAATGATTGGATGATCCTTGAAGCCATCCTTCCGTACAGCAAACATGACTTCTATCATATACTGAACACGCATATCAATTTTAGATTCATGTAGAATGTGTCGAAGACGGTCAAAGATTGCTTGGGAAAAAGACAGAAATGTAAATATGAAAAGGATTTACTAATACAAACATCAAAAAGACAAATGTTCTGGCTAATTACACTTACCATTAATACCTCTAGGAGAAACTTCCGTTAATTTGAGCCCGCTCTCTTTAATAAATCCAATCGCTACTTCAATACTGTCATCAGTAGGCCTTTCAAGAAGCAAAGTGAGCATTTCCAAACATAAAACCTCATGAGCCTATGGAAAGAATATCACTAAAGAATTAGAATGTACAATGTTACACTATTATTACAGTCATTTACTTGACGGAGCAGTCCAGCCTTTGAGGATGTCACAACACACTTGTTTAATCACACACACAAGGCAACAGTAGTGCAACAAAGCTAATTAAGAGAAAGTGAAAAATTTCAAATACAATTTTACCACCTGTATTTACACCAACTTCGTAGTGAATGTGACTATGCTATTGAAGTGAACAAGCAAGCAATGAAAAACATTTTGCCATTAAGAAAAAACAGAATGCGTTTCCAAGAAGCAAATAAAACAGCACTTACTTTACAGAAACTAGTTGTAAATGCATTGTGTCTATAACTAAATCAGGTCTTCCAGGATCAGGCACATAAGCAAATAGCACACTTGGATTAGTGTCCTTTTTACCAAAACGCTGTACATTCCCAATGCATTCCTGAAACACTGCTTCTCACCATTATTTAAATTGGAGTATCCTGATTTCTAACACATAAAGAAGTAGCATAGAGCTGGATACAAATTTGATTTAGATGCAACTGAGTCTAGTTCTGCCTACACAGATGTTTAAGTCAGATGACAGTGTTGCAAGAAAATCTGTTTAAAATCTGTGGGACAGAGCCTCAAATGATGCTTGCTTTGCATCAAGGTTTGTCTGTATACTAGCCCAAACATATTTACAAAGTCTGGGGAAGCTCTGGAGCATAAATGCAATGGTAAGTGATGAAAACTGCGTAGGGAGTTACCAATGTCTTTTCTAAAATGGTCCTAACAACTTAAAGCAGGCATTAAAAGGAAACCTGAACTCAGATTTTCAGTAACCTTTAGAACAGGGAGAGCATCTTCACTTAGGCTACTGCTGTCTTGAGGCTAAAGAAATAGCCATATAGGGTTTGGATTGAGAAGAAACATGAAGTAACATACCACATTCTGATTCATCAAATGTGCAACAAATTTTGAAGATGTTAGACAGAGTTGCTGCAAAAGAAATAAAACAAAATTTTAACACATCGTATACAGAAGAAAAAAATTTGTAACTCAGACATATTATAGATTTGTTCATCTCAATCAGATTAAGTCATGAAACTAACTATTTTGGGATATTGATTTAAAACAAACAAACAAACCTACTATCACAGTACCAACCCAGAACAGGTTGTCAAGCTTTCACGATACTCTAATACTACTATACTTACTGTACCAATGATAGGTCCCAACCCACAGCTCTTGGATGTGTTCCTTTGAAGTATGTAATTTAAATACACTTGATACAAGGTTAACGTAGCAGAATTACAAGTTTCGGCATGTTGCTTCTTCACATTTTACATACCTTATCATTTCTGCGATATCCTTTGCGAAAATTTAGTATCAACCTCTTGAGAATCAATTCACCAATATTTGGAAACTTTGAATTGATAATTGCCACAAGAGCTGCATAAACATGGGTAAAAATTGGAGAGGCACTCTGAGCTTGCAAAATGGATCTAGATAACAATCCCCTGTAAAAATACATAAGTTTAAGATTTTTCTGGTAATAAAACATTTAATGTTTTTATTCAGTACATATCACATAAAATAGTATTGTACAGTTGGAATAGTTAGAAGGTACCAGATGGTCAATTTCAAACCATTGTTTATCATGCCAGAAATGGAGTTTAGCAAAATGTTGCCCAAATGTGTGTGAGCTCAGAAATTCTTAAACTGATACCTTATCTTTCATTAAATATTCCTATTAGAACTACATTTGAAGATGATAAGCATGTAAAAAGTCTTCATCTTGTATCCTGCAATTATCCCTTTTTTAACACCAAAGCAGGCTCTTCTTAGCTTTGAAGTTCGTATGATTGTGCTGTTTCTTTTCCTCAATTGAAAACACAAAATCCTGTTTGTGACAGAAAAAACATCTGCTCCGCAACTATTTATGAAAACCACATAATTGTGTTTCAGTATAACGATAACTTCAACAAGCAAAACAAATTTCTAAGAAATAAAAATTGTATTTCCATAAAAGGTCCCCAACAATAAATATCTACCTAGGAGTAATAAAACTGAATGCTCAGTAAAACCAGAATTGGCAAAGTAATACTTTTCAATGCTTTTCTCAAATGAAACTGCATATTTTCAACATAATAATTATGTTTTGGAACTGAGAACTGATTATAAAAAACTACTACTTAGAGTCTAAATGAATGTAAACACCATGAGATAACAGTTCTTTTATTATACTAACGTTCTGACTTAATATATGTCAAGACTAAAGTCTGAAAAGAACGAGACTTCCCCCCCCCGCTCAGTTTTGCTTTTTCTAACGCTTTAGCACATAGAATTTTATTTTTGCTGTATTACTCTATTATGAATGGGCGAGAGAAAAAAAAAAAGCCCTCCAAATATGAATCTTCAAAGTGCACACTGGTGTCCGACTCTGTCTTCTCTTTGGTCTATTGAAATCTTCCAAAAAAACCTCCTACACGGTACTATACACAAACTACATAAGAACCTTATTCTTACTTATTTTAGAGTTGACAAATGAAATAGAACTCATTTCATACTAGTGCGCAGAAACAGAATATTTAATTTTGAAACTATTAGTTACTTCTTGCTTACAAACTGAAACTGGTCTGGTTCAGATCTTATTTACCCTCTACCTAGAAAACTCAGAAAAGGACTTTACGGCCACGTAAACCTTCATGTCATTACTTTTATATGCACCTTTGTGCAAATTTGGAAGTAAAAATTAACTATAAAAAGGAAAATGGTGTGATTTTACATCTACATTATTTTGAAATTTATAAGCTTATAAACCACACACAAACACTTCCACAGACAAGTTTATTCTAAAAATTTTCAATACGCTAATTTTTAAACTAAAATATTACTGGCTGTATGAAAATTAAGTTTCAGGGACCTGAAACGCAGAACTGCTTTTTACTTGCCTGCAACAGACTGTTTGAGACTTCATTATGACTTTTAACAGAAATCATATTCAGGAACTACTTGCTCAATCCACAGATTTTACTTAATTCTCTTCTGTTATTTTTACGCTATTTGCAAGATTCTGATCTTCCCATCAGGTATGACATACATGTAACTAACGCATTCCTTAGCTATAGCCTCCTCAAATAACACTGATTACATTGTGACTGAAAAAGTGTTGCCATCTGTTTGAAATGTAACAGAATTATTTCTGGATATTTTGTTCAGAGGGTTTTTTTGTTGGTGGTGGTTTAGTTTTGTTTAAATGGTAGCCAATCTAAGAAACCCATACTCCTTTAGACTAGCATATTTAACCTCTATTGACATCAAAATTGAAGCAAGGGAAGTCATCACACAGTACTTGCAGAGTCACCATGACGTCGTACTGAGCTCAAATACCATAATAATCCTTTCTCTAAATTACAACAATAAACAATCCAGCCAGATAACTGCAGTAAAATTTGTTTTGCTAGATACTGGCTACAAATATTATTTGTCCCACAGAAAAAAATCCAGGAATACAAAAGTAAATAGACTGTAAATTGCAAGTCATTCAAATAAAATGCTTAGGAAAAACCTTTAAGAAAAGAAACGTGTCATCTGTTGCACTCTTATTCCTCCAAACATACAATCCCTTTCCCCCCTGGCCCCTTCCCCAAGTAGGGGACTACTCTGCATAGGATAATGTAGGCTAAGGTTAATTTCAAAACCTGACTAGCATCCATACACTACACATAGCACACATAATGATATACACATGAACAGTATACATATTAGCAGAAACGCTAATATTTGTTTTAACACTAAGAATTGTTCTAAAATACTAACACTTACCTTCCCCGAACAATATTTTCTTGAAGGAGCTCATGAATGATGTTTTCTATATTAGAAACGTTCACTTTATTGACAAGACCATTGATCGACTTCTTCAAGGCTTCCCAACTCATCCTCTGATACGCCAAGCTATTACAAAAGTATCACAAATTACTAATGCATAAATTTGAGGTAGCACTGAGTGAATTTTTATTTGTATATGAAAACATGAATGTAAGTTGTAATCAGTAAAATAGGTAAGAAAATAGTCGCTGCATAAGTGTGAAAACTAGTTCAGAATTATACATTTAACTACTAGGAAATCACTGAATCAACATGATATACCCAAAATGTAATTCTCCACAGATACGTTATAACACAGTACGTTCAGTTTTCTAAGATATTCCAAAAAATCCCTGGTTGTGCTCTGTATCCCACTTTTCCATTTACACTTTGCAACAGAAGCAGGTACAGTCATAATCTGATTCTCTTACCTTTCTTCTGATAAAAATATACCTTCAAAAGAATGATCACAGCCCTCAAAAGATATCCTATTTTCACCAACATTCACTAAAACCCTTTACTGTTTTGCTTTTCAAAATTCTAATGTTACTTTCAACTCACCTGTTTTTATCAGTGATTTGCTCCTGCATCATCCTGAGCTTGGCAGGTGGAATATATGCACCACCTGTACGAGTAAGGATTGGATCCACTTCTTCTTTCTTCTTCTTTGAAGTGGTCTCATCATGAGCAAGTGAGCTCTGGACTGTTGACCCCTCTGGACTCCTACGATCAGGTGATGAGTATCTTCTCTGCTTCCTTCGATCAGATTCTCTCTCCTCCCATTTCTCATGGTGTCTCTCTCTCCCCCTTTCAATCCTTCTAAAGAAAGAAAAAAAAAAAAACCACCGCACATCCAAGGGTTCATGAAAAGTTTACACGTTTTATTCTTTAAAATGCATATTTTTATTACTGATTAAGAAAGGTCTTGATACCTTCCTTCTGAAGTTCTGTCATCATAGTATTCCCTTCTTGAATATTCCTGATCATATCTGCTGTCATCAGAGTATCTTCTCTTTCTGGGAGATGGAGACCTGTCACGATCTACATCCCTATTCACAACCCAAGACACAAAATTCTTAGCAATAGGCTTAGAAAAGCAATGCTATTAGTATCTACTTGCAATGCAATGTTACAATACAGAACTGCTCCACTTCTGCAACGTGAGTTTCAATATACGCATCATTCAAACAGAAGATGCTCCTTTTATAAGAATTTGTTGTCAGCAAAAAATAATCAAAAATCACAGCAGCACTGTAAAAGGAAGCTCCTCCTAAAACTTAAAATTAAATACTAAATGGTAATAACATCAAATACTAAAGGTAAATTCAGCACCATGCATTCCTTGGAACATATGCATTCATTTGTTTCACCTACTTCTGCCTGCGTAGCATGAAACAGAACAGACACTATTAGAAAAAAATGATACTGTGTTTAGTACAAGAAGTTTCATTCCAATTAAGATGTGAAATTAAAAGTAAACTGGTAACAGTTCATCTCATGCCTTGGTAGACTGCACTTCAAATTATATTTCTCCACCTCCTGCTGGCATCAATAATCTTACTCTAAGGTTACAATGGTGGTATCAGCAACATGCGAGTCCAAGCAAAAAGCTGGCATCTAATTTCCATTTTCAAGTCCTGTGACAATTTAACTGAATGCTAAGGATTTTTTAAAGATTTAGTTTTAATAAGAAATCTATTTAATTACAGCTATATTGCCATGCAAGTATTTTACTAAATGTACACTTATTTTTCACTGCTCAGTTATGGTGCTATATAAAAAGAAACAGAACCTGTTTTTTGTGTGTTGTGGGATTTTTTTGTTTTTTTGTTTTTTTGTTTTTTTTTTTTTAACTTATCTAACTTGCTACCTGACAGATGTACAGAATTGTAGGGTATAAAACGTAATCATTCTACCTGTCCTCTGGAGATAAACTTCTTTGGCGTGAACCATAGTTTTCCCTCCTCTCGTAGCTGGAACCATGCTTTAAGAAAACAGAAAGAAAAAAATCAAGCCCCAACATTATATATTAATTACTGTGAGCATGTATATCTTGAGATCAAAGCCTATCATGTCTTCAGTTCCCTACTCCTTTACAAGAAGTAAGGGCCATCAAATAAAGCTAGTGGCAGTCCGTTATGACAAAGAGAGCTGGTTCTAAATAACAAGTAATCAGGCAGCTGGACTCCCTGCTACAGGATGCTGCAGATGCCAAATGCTTACATGGGTTCAAGAGACTGGACAAACACTGAAGAGAAATTCACATGGGTTACCAAAAAAATTTATCTGACTCAGCAAGCTGCAAATAGGCAGAGACTGGGAGAGCATGTGGGCGAGTACTTTTGTAGTTGCCCTGTTCCTAAACTTTTCAAGGCATCTGCTGTCAATTACTGCTGGAGACTAGAGTAGATGGACCTTCAGTCTGCCTTTCCTGCTTCCTTCTTCCATACACCATTTTACACTTTGTTGCATCACATGCAATACCATTAACAGAATTCTACCACTTCTTGTTTGAAGCATGTCTTTCCTCTCTCCTAAAAGTCCCTTTTATTGCACAATTTCTCCTTACCTTCCTCCTTTTTACTAACCATGATTTATTTTCTCATGAGTCATTCCTAGCTTCATACATTATAAACATCTAAGTCACACTGTTCCACTTAACAGATCCTGGAAGTAAATTTAAATCTAGATTTTTTTGAAATGTAAGTTTGCACAGTTAAGTGATACACACTTAAATAGTTCACAGCAAATTCTGTGGGCTGAACCATGACATACAGAAGTATAGAGTCATACACAAAAATCGGAGCATAACAGCATCTACAATGCACATAGACATTCACCTCATCAAGATGTTTCAAAACTACTTTGGCACAGCTAAGAAGCAGCTTTTATAACCCCTACACTTTTCTGTAGGACTGTAAGGGTCCTCTCTTCCCTTAAAATATTATTTATGATTTTTCAGAACCATGTTATCAGCCAGTGATCAGCTATGAAATAGGTAACACTTCACCTTGATGCAGAAACTCAATGCAAGGACTTGCTTATGCACCTTGACTGAATTTTTTTTCAGAAATACTAATCTCATTTGAAGTGGCATTCTATGCATTAACATGCTAGCATGCCAGTTTTTGCCCCACCAAAGAACCAGTGAAAACTGTTGGTTAGTAGAATACAATGACACCTCCTTTATAAGCAGACCCTGATGGACAGTTATACCCAATGATCTCCAAAAACTTAATTAGAAAGAAAAGTATCTTCACTAAATGGCAAGTGCGGTGTTTATAATGAGCTGTGCAAGTAAAACCAATATTAACTGAGGCTTCCTAAAGAAATAATAGCAACACAAAGATTATGTGCACCATTGTATCAACAGACTGATGAGGCTGACTCGCTAACACTGCGTTAAAATTATTCCCACTATTATCTTGCCTGAATCAAGACAACGGTACAATACAAATGCATTGCATCATTTACTGGGAGTATGCAGCTGTACAAAAGTACTGTCCATCTGACAATTTAATTCCAGAGTAACATTATCTTTGATGGCAAAGCTAGTACAAGAAATTCACATTTTTCACCAAGGTTTTCTTGCCCTTTCAATACTCATTTGTGGGACTATACCATGCAGCAGATCACTGAAATCATTCAAGGTTAAAATAAGTCCTTAAGTTGTTGGTTTTTTTCTCCAAATAATATGATGCAAAAATGTATCCTAAGCTTCCAAGAAAGTGGTAATAAAAATCTTTGAAAAACACAGAACAGTTACTGTATTTAAATGGTATTTAGCAGATAGGATGAAGTGGGTCTTTTTAGGATGATCCATTCTCATGAGTTCTACATCATCTGCCTTTGCCCAAGCAGACCCAAAAAGACAAGTGTTCACAGAAATAAAACGTTATGGATGTCTCCGTATTTGGCAGTTATCATGTCTCCTTGCAAAAGCAGCTATGTTTGCTGAAGAACTTGTCACCCTCAGCTCTTCATGACCAGGCTTTCTGCCACAAGTTACAGTAGTCTTCCTCATCCATTTTGATCAAACGGATTAACTGAAAGCGTCCAAAACAGTGCTAACTGGCTTACTTTGACACATGAGCGAGCACTACCATAACCATCAGATTAGGAAGATGTAAGAAAGTATCAACTACCCCTCAAGCATCCCTATTAAAAATCACTTCAGTCAGAAAAGATGGAACCAAAAGAATGAAGAAGCCTATGCAGGGTCAAACTCTAGAATTATAGGCACAGAAATACCATAGATTTGAGACAGTGTACCAGTAGATTATTGCTGCGCCAACCAGTCCCAAATTTAGCGTACTTGACAAATATCGCATTTCTAAACCACCATTTTTGGAGAGTAATTTTAAAGCAAATTTTTTCTTCTTGCATTCCTAAAACTCACTCCCATCCATTCAGAAATATACCACACAACTTTTAAAAGGGAAAGCTTTAACTTTCACAGTAAGAAATAGAGTTGCCACATTAACTGCTACTTCATATCTGTATCTTTCCATTTTAACGACACTGTTAATTTTTCAACACCTCTTTTCTCCATTTCTCCACATACTTATGTTCTCTGTTAAGCCATCAGTCAGTCATTTTTAACCCTTTACTTTATCATTGTATCCTAATAATGTTCAGAACTTCCGATGTTAGGACAACAAGTGCTAGAAACAGCTGCAATTCACTGACTTCACAGTAATATTTCTCTTGTAAACAGCTGCTGTCCATTATGGATATTGTTTGCTTTACATTCAGGGAGTTTCATTTAACATAACATCAACTACAGGCCTAATCACCAGTAAGAAGGGAATAATCAAACCCTACGATTTAGGTTTAAGAACACTTACATTTACTTGTGTCACCCTGCTCTTCATCTTGACCTCCTACTTTTTATGAAGTTCTGAATGTGCAGCAATGAGACAATCCAAGGTGGAGTTCAGCATATGAAAAACATTTCATCTATAACACACAGAAGACAATCATAAACTTTCTACTGCACGCGGTGCAGGAACCCGCGCTTTTAATTTGTTCTCTAAAGCTATGCTTGCATAACTCCTTAAACCAAAACAAAGAGCCCCCACCCCCCCGAAACCTAGTCAGATCTCTTAAGGTTACACAGCTCCTGTCGGAGGAGACAAAGGCTGTAAAACGGCAGCCGGGAGTTCACCAGCACCACCGCTGCGGCCACCCGGCACAGCCGGCGCCGACAGCGAGACGCGGCGGCCAGGCCACGGCAGGGGATGCCGAGGCCCTGCCCACGGGCCCAGCCTCACGGCGCCCAGCCCCGGCCCGGCCGACCACCGAGCTCTCCGGGGGCTGCGCTACCGCCCGGCTCGCGGCCCCCCGCCTGCGGCTGAGCTGCCACCGGGGAGGGGAGGCCGCGACCACCCAACCCGTGGGAGGACCCGGCCGGCCGGCCGGCGGGCGGGCGGGAGGCGCTCGGGAGCTCCCCCCACTCCCGGGGGGAAGGCGGGAAGGGGAGAAGGGTGACCCGCCGCCCTGCCCTGCCCTGCCCTGCCCGCGGGAGCGCCGTCACCCACCAACAGCCCGCGGCCTACCCAGCTCCGCAACTACCGCCCGCCGCCGCCGCGCTGGGCCACAAACAGCGTCGCTTCCGGCGGAACGCGGCACGCACTGAGCGCGCCGTGCTCAGGCCCCGCCCAGCGGCGGCGTTCGGCGCGCGCACGCTGACGGCTACAGCCCTGAGAGCAGCGCGGGGGAAGGGCGAACTTCCGGCCGCCCCGGCACCGCTGCACGACGGGAAACGTAGTTCTGCGGCGGCGGTGCCCCCGGCGGCCATCTTGCGGGGGGCCGCGCTCAGCGGCCTCGTCCGTACTGCACCCTTTCAGTCTGTTATTTAGAATGAAAATGTTTGTACCGGCTGTTTCAGGGAACAAAACCCCCAACAACCCAGCGGGAAATAAGCCGATAGGGTGACTCCTGGGTGAGTGTCTCTATAGCAGCAGTATTGCTCCTTTCAGTTCAGCCTGCGCTTCTCTGGTGCTGACTTCGCAGGCGAAGGCATCTCAGAAAAAACAGCCCCGCTGCTACCAAATGTACAACGTTCCTGTCAGAAATATACGTAATAGCAAACAAGCAGTCGACTCACTTCCCTTAAGGATGAGAAGCTGTCCAAAGTCTTCCAGCATCTCTAAAATTTAGTGAATTTTCTGAATGAATTTAGTGCACCTGCCCCTTGAATAACACCTGTAGCACTCACTTATGTCACTTATGCGTAAGCTGTTGGTTAAACATTACTTGAAGTAGGTCCAGGACAGACATAATACATCACACCATGTTGAGTGTTACAATGCTCTGAGGATACCTGTTTATTAGAGGGGGGTTTTTGGCCTCTGAAAGTTTGAAGTAATTGAGCACCACTGATTCACGCTAACAAAGGGCCTGTGGCTTATTGTAGGCACAAATCTGCTTGGATTGTGGAAAGCAATTAAATGCATAGGGAGGGGGAAAAAAAGGGAAATGCTATGTAAGGTCTTAAAATGCTTACAGTTCATTTTCTGCTCTTGTGAGATAATGAAAATAAACTCTTAGAGGACAGAGCAGATCAGGGTCAGAAAGGCATTAATTCAGCCAAGAGCCAGATGGTTCCTGCAGGGACATCTGTAACCGAGCCGTGTGGCAGTACTGCTACCCTGCGCCCACCAGCATCTGCGTGCAAGTCCCTGTGCGTACACGTGTAGTGGGACACAGTATTTTTTGAGGGGAAGAAGGTGGCAACAAGGTGGGAGCAATGCTGGAAAAACGCTACCCACAATTCCCCCTTTCAAACAGAAGGGAGAAACGCATCAACAGCAGAGTAATTTTGATGAGCCATAGTTTATGTTGGCCTTATGCTGACTCACAGACAAAAATCCGGTGTTATCTGCTGATGCATTCCCTGTGTTCGTCCCACAGCTGGAATTTGCTCAACTATGATATTCATAGACCAATCCACAAGATTGTTTCCTGGGAGCGGCAGCTATTTGCCTGCAGCATCCATGCAAAGATCAGCGGATGAAAGTGTGTCATTTCATGTGTTTTATTCCTGTTCTCCCTTCCCCTCTTGTGAGAACTGCACCCTCAATCATGTGCTCCAGTCCTGGCAGTGGGGAAATGTCTCCTTTACTTTCTCACAACTAGGTAGTGTCAAGAGGGAGGTGTCTCTTGCAGTTACTGTAGAGTCCTTGCCCTGTCTCAAGCCCCCGGGGCAGCCCAGGTGGCCAGGTCTGGGACCCAGAAGCTGGGTGACTCCTGGTTGTGCCTAGGGTCATGTAGTCTTCCTCTGCCACATGTTCTGCAGCCCTGACTCACTGCCTTGGTCCTCCAGGTTGGTGAGCCAATCTGAGTAACTTTTTAGTGACTGTGGTCCTAAAACCTGCAACTCAAGTCCTCCCTAGCATTTTGTAAAGCAAAAAGGGACTGGATAGCTGAACTTCAGGTGCAGAGTGACCAATTGGGGCATAAGGGCTTAATCTCCTCTTTGTGTTGTGATGCTGGCCAGTCTCACACCAGACGACAACAGTGTGGGGAAACAGTATGCATGGGGAAAAAAGTAGAGATGCATTATTTCCTGAAACAATAGGAAAATGTTATTGAAACAGTGCAGAAAACCAGCTAATTCAATATACCACAAAGTAAGGAATAAACAGTGAAATCAAAATGGTGAACTAAAGAAAGCAAAATGAAGATGTTTCATTTAAAAAAAAAAAAACCTAAATTCTGAAATTTGTGACACAAAGTTCTCTAAGAAAACTCATGTAAAGTAGAAGTCCTATTCAGTGCTTATTTTTGAGGAAAATCCCTTCAATACAGAGTAATTGGAAATCTTCTATTGAGTTACTCTGTAATATTTATTGCTTAGGGTACAAATTTTAAGCTCCACACTTTTTTTGGAAAGCATAGTTCTCAGTATCTTCTTGCTACTTTCTAAAAATTATTTACTGTCAGGAATCCCAGAATTTTTTTCTTGTTCACAACATCTCAGACTTACATGCAATTGCTGGAATAGCTACCATTTTTAAAATGACCTTTCAGGATGCTGATTTGCTTCCTTTATTATTCAGCAGTCTCATTCTTCTGTTAGCACTTGGTGTATACCCATGTGAGTCAGTTCTCATTGTGGGAATGATACAAGGCTTCTGCTTTTGGAGGATTAAGATGTTGATTAAAAAAAGGTGGTTACTGAAAGGATGGGGATACTCTTAATAACAAGGAAACTTTAATTTGTACATGCTCTGAAAGATTTGTCATTACATTAGATACATGTGTATAGAGCACTAGATGAGCATATTAAAAATTAGTTGTACTTACATGCTTAACACTTCATGTTTTATTCGTTCTCATCAATATGGAAATACAGTATTTATTTTGTGAGAATTCTCTTGGGACAGGACTATTTGTACTTAAACAAAATGTTTTTAAATCACAGTGATACAAACCACCTCCTCATTGCACCCTGTGAATTGCTTTGCAAAATCGGGACTACAACATACTCTGTATCCAATTCTTGCTTGAAGTGAAGTGTGGGGCTGGCGAATTGGCAGAGCTGGGGCCTAACAGCTGTGATCTTGCAAACAGCATGGGCTTAGTGTGATGACTTTTACTGGGGCCTCATTGCTTAATTGCTTATGGATTTTTTTTTATGTTTGACTTACATATTTTCTAAGGGTAAAGGATAGGCTTAGTTATATAGCTTGCAAATGTTACCATAATTATGCTTCACATTAAATAGGGCTTGATTCTACCACCAAGTTCTGTCATGCAGATGATTACCAGTGACATTATATCACATAACCAGATGTTCTGAAATGCTACAATTTAAAAGAACCATTCCTCCACAGCATTTATGCTTACATTGAGTATACATTAGAAAATATGAGGTGGGGATTTTTTGATGCAAATATAGGAAAACGTTTTAATCATGATAACTTTCATGCAGTCATACCATTTAGTTAAAATTCAGATCCAGCATTTCATTCTGCAAAGGTACATGGATACCATCAAGTGTCCATTGTCACTGGTGCTTTGTGAAGAAATACTGGTTTTCATGAACACACCTAGTTGGCTTGGTTGGCTTACAAAATATGTAAAGGAGAGAATAGATGAAGTACATAATCAAATGATGGTTTCTACCTATTATTATGAAACCCCAGCATTTGTTTTGATTCTGCTGTCATCTGTTCTTAGCATTCCTAAAACAATGCTGCCTTTCATTTTTCTTTTGGACATGCACATCTCTGTTTTAGTAGGGTCACTAGTAGTAATGAGAGCCATATTCAAAATGCAGATACATCTCCTTTTAGCATAAAAAGAGGGGAGTTTGACTCAAACTCATGTCTAAGAGGTTATTTACTACAGGTTTAGAGCCTACAATCCAAATTTCTGATCATTTCTAGAGATACTTTTTCTTGATTTGCAAAGCATATACTTTCCTGCAACATCAATGTCCTTCTTTTCCTCCCTCCTTCTTACCTGTCACTTGCTTTCCCACTGCAGCAGTTTTGTCATATTACATGCTTGACTTTTGCTTTTTCTCTTGTAAACTTTCAATTAAGAACAGCTTCTAAAGAGCAGCTCTGGTTTCTGCTCTCTGAAGGTGTGATTCTTGGGGACGCAGGGTGTTCGGCACCACTTGTACTGCTTTCTGAGGAATGCTGCATATTGCCTGCCACAAGAGATTGCAGGTTTTATGGTGGGAATCCCTAGGTCCTAAGCCTGCTCTTACAAGGAATGAAATGCATCCCCTGACCCTACAAAGATTTCCAGTTTACCATTTGTGAAAGAACTTTGCTCTCATACTGTACTTATCAGGTTACCTGGAGCTGTTTGTTTTTTTCTTGTCGTTTTGGGTTTTTGTGGTTTTTTGTTGTTTGTCCTGGTTTCAGCTGGGATAGAGTTAACTGTCTTCCTAGTAGCTGGTACAGTGCTATGTTTTGAGTTCAGTATGCAAAGAATGTTGATAACACTGATGTCTTCAGTTGTTGCTCAGTAGTGTTTAGACTAATGTCAAGGATTTTTCAGCTTCTCATGCCCAATCAGCCAGAAAGCTGGAGGGGCACAAGAAGTTGGCACAGGACACAGCCAGGGCACCTGACCCAAACTGGCCAACGGTGTATTCCATACCATGTGACGTCCCATCTAGTATAGGAACGGGGAAGTGGGGGCGGGGATTCGCCGCTCGGGGACTGGCGGGGTGTCGGTCGGCGGGTGGTGAGCAATTGCACTGCGCATCATTTGTACATTCCAATCCTTTCATTATTGCTGTTGTCATTTTATTAGTGTTATCATTATCATTATTAGTTTCTTCTTTTTCTGTTCTATTAAACCGTTCTTATCTCAACCCACGGGTTTTGCTTCTTTTCCTGATTTTCTCCCCCATCCCACTGGGTGGGGGGGAGTGAGTGAGCAGCTGCGTGGTGTTTAGTTGCTGGCTGGGGTTAAACCACGACATTGTTGTTTTTGTTTTGGTTTGGGTTTTTTTAAATTAGGTAAAATATTAGGTAGGTAGAAGACTAATTTTATTCTCCTAAACTATATAATTTCAATAATGGAAACTGTTGATGAAGCAATAAATACATTTCTAAGATTACACTTGAGTCAGGGTCCTTTGTGACCACTTCGGTGTCTCAGCTAACTTGAAAGGGCAATCTTGGCTCTGCACCCTGCCCCATGAGCTCTCAAAGCATTCAGAGCCCCGTATTTTTTTTCACTGCTGAAACAACCACTTTCAGCACTCCTTTCTCTTTAGGTCAGATGACTTGTAGTTTTTGTAGCTAATCTTTTGCTTAACTGCTTCCTGCAGGCAGAAGGACACAAGACAAAGAATTCTGCGTACTTCTCTGGTTTTGTTCAAACAGGAATCCAGCTTCCTGCTTTATAAAGGCTTGTTTCTCATACCCTGCTCAGGGAAACGACTTGCCTCCCCCCTCCTTTTTCCCTAAATGTTCTTCAGTTACGTATTCCTCTGTTCCCTAATGATACCACATTCCTGGCTGTGGGAATGGAATAGCTTGTTTTTTCCTTGACCATATAATTTCTGTTCAGGACTCCTGAGTTGTTTTTCCAGTTTTGCCAATGGCTTGCTGTGATACATTGGGCTAATTTCTAATCTTCCTCACTATTCAGATAACCCTTTTGTAGAACAATGCAGAAAACACAGCTTCCTCTGGTGTATTGGGGGGTTTTGAGATCTAGCTTTTATTTGATCACAGTTTTTGTGATTTTTTTCTTTTGTGGATGAAACTATATGAATGCAATGCAATTAATATTTTTAGGGGTTTTTTTAATATTTTCTGGTAATGTTAGTTTTTAAAACTATCACCTGAATTTAGTAAAAATTTCTCAAGGTTGGAAAATGGTGCAAGATTTTTTTCTTTTTTTTTTTTAAGTTCTTAAATCAACTCTACTGAACATTATAGTACTTCTGTTTTGTCACATCAGGTAACACACCTGTAATACTACTTTAACTGCAACAAGTATCACAGGCTTAAATCATCAGCGTTCAAAAAAAAAATCACAACATAATGAGGAGGGGATGTTCATGATTTGATAGATTATGTTCATGAGTTGATAGATTAAGTCTGTTTAAACTGGTGCAGCAGTGGAAGACTTAGCCACCAATATTTAAACTGTCTGCCCTGCTCTTCTGTCCGAGACTATAATCCCACAGAAGAGTAAGAGAAAGGGAGTATCGTCCCATGACTGAGATCACTGAGCATGCTATGCGGTATTTTAACTCAGAACTGCTTTGGTTTAAACTAAGGTACCAGTCTTTGCTCTCCAGCACTTGAAGCGTTAACAAAATGAGTACAAACCTGTTCTTAAGCTTTTCCAAGGGCCAGTAGTGCTATCGTAAAATTGTGCATCATACCAGATATAAATATTCTGCACTCCAGAGATAATAGCTATTTTTACTTACAAAGTCATAAAAGTCAACTCTCATTTACTTTGCAAAACTAAGAAGAATAATCGATAAAGCAAGAAAACCTTAATCAAAACAAACACAGGGATAGGATATATTAAGTAATAATAATCAGGGAAAGGACATGATTTTTTTTCTGCTTATAACTAAGTTTTAGCTACAGAATTTTATTTATTTGGCTTTCAAAATGATTTGCAACTGTGGTGATTACACAGGAGACTGAAACCAGCATGTATCTGGATGGTTATATGGATTCTGACAATGTGAATTGTTAAATGCTTTCACTAGATATTCTGTGAACCCACTGCAAATACAACATTGCCTGCCCGTGAACGCTCTGTGGTTTCCCATTCTGCTGTGAAAGTAATCTTTTTCCTGACTCACGCTGTGTAAACAGGTGTCATGAAATAAAAAGGCATATGGCATCAATGTGGCAGCAGCATCTCACGAGAAGGACGTCCTGCGGCTGATGGCGCACGTACCATCACTCAGGCTGTCCCTGCAAATGCCCTGGGAGAGAACAAACACGGACAGCTGAGCATTCCCCTCAGAGGGAGCCTGAGGACAGGGATGGGAAATAAACAGTCTGCTTTGAGGTGCCTTCACCAGGAGACAACTGATTACCTCTGAGAAACAAGTTTATGTTTTGAAAGCAGCTGAATGACATGGGGTGGCATAAATTACACTCTTCAGTTCTCCGCTTAAATGTGGAAAGCAGAGGAGGGGCTGGGAAGGTGGAATTCATTGAACAAGAAAGGGAAAGGGGAGTTGAATACTGAATAGAAGCAGTGAAGTGAGGTTTTCCCTTTCTCCTTTCCTAAATTAATGCTTTTACTATTGGATTATGGAGTAAAGCTCCCTTCTGCTCATTTCTTCTCTGGTCTGCTCATCTTGCAGTCCCTTTTCTGCAGTGTGTCACCCTTACATTTTATTCCTTGTCAGGGTGAATGGAGGATACCTTCAGTTTTATAGTGGGTCTAGTCTTGTGGTTTGGCAATGTGCTTTAAGAGATATAAGTTTTAATTCTGTGAGGGTGAAAAGACTTGCATGTCCAAAGCTTGCAGTTCATGAGTGAATGCTTTAAGGAGTAGGCAGCAGTGCAGGGTGAATACCTCGGACCAGCCCTTTTGAATCTACTACACTCAAGATCCCAAATGTTCAGAGTCTGAAGCAGAGCCATGACTGTGGTTTCTGACTTCTAGAGAGTAGGAGGAGTTCAGGCACATCCTCTTGCTTGGTGTGTCTTGCACAGCTTCTTGCTCAGCATGTGGGCCTTCTTAATTGCCTGGGAAGCACTCAGGTCTCTGTGGTTGTGGTGGATGAAGCATCTAACTGTAGCAATCCTAATCACTCCGCAGGAGCTATGCAGCTAGTCTGTAAGTGTAAGAGATGGCTAGGATCTCTTATCTCTATCTCAGTCTGAAGTGAGTTCTTGCAATCGGAATGGAGCGTGATTATGAAGTCTTGGGAAAAAAACCCAAAGACAAAACCACACAAGAAATAAACAAGCAAAAAAAAAAAAAAAAAGCCCTGAGGAACTGTATACTCAATCATCAGTCCTACATGTATGCACAAGTAACCCCAGTGACCTTGCAGAGCTGCCCCCACATGCAAAGAGCAGGTCCCCAGGTAACAACACCTTCACCCGGTGGAACCAGTCAGAGCATGGCAGGACTCTGTTCAACGCTGTACTGAAACATGATCCCCGCAGTTCCAGTAAAATGCATAAAAGCAAGAGTAACTCATGAACATTATCAAACAAACACACTGGAAGAAACTGCATGAGAGTGCTCTAACTAGAGCTCTTTGGAGATTATTTTCATATGGGTTTATATGTATTTCTGAGTTATCTCAGGGCATGTCTCCTGCACAATGCAAGTGGAGTGGAGATAAATGAGCTACGTTAACTTTAAATGAGCTAGTTCTGGTACTAGAAACCATATAGCCACACTAAGAAATCCATGCTGTGATACACCTTGTTTCATTAGGTCAGCACAGTGCTATGGATGGGCTAGCAGGATCATATTGCTTCTGGTATCTGAATTAACTCATGTGAAGTGGCTTTATGTATATTTAGGACAGCAATAATCAACATGGAATGCTTCTCCTTCTCTTAAGTGAGCACAATGATAGATCAGATCTTAAAATACAATAACACCCAATTCATACAAAATTTAATCAACATGAGAAGTTGTGCCTTCAGATAAGGCAAATTTAAAATACAAATTTCTACACACTGAAAATGCTGAAAGCAGTGACAATTCAACTGAGACTAATAGCAATTAAACCAAACATAATTATAATCTTTGAAACCTCCACAAAGGGAGAAAGGATAATGTGTCCAACAATTTCATATTCATCAGCTTAATGTTGTGCATGAATACTCCATTAGTAAGCCACAGGAAACATAGTTTTAGTCATGTTGTTTTCCCATGGCAGTTTTTGTCATTGTGCTTGAAATGATACAAGTTAAAAATCACCCACATGCTGCACTCCCTGGACTGGCACCCCTCCTGGCATGAGCAGCTGTAGCTCCATCAACTCCCAGTCTTCTACAAATGAGCAATAAAGGTTTGTATCTAGAAGCTCACTGAAAGTACCTAGTACTACTGGAAAAGCAACCATAGCTGCTCCAATAGCTTATTCTGGTAGCTGATTCTTTGCAGTTAATATTGCTTTATTAATTAATCACAGAATGAGGGATTGGAGACTGGTTTCCCTGCCTGCTTTATTAGGAGTAAGGCATTTATACACAACTAATTCCCATTAGAGTTAATCAGTGTGACCTTTAGCATGCTGAGGAATCACATTTTTGTGCAAGGCTCAAACTCTATCTCCAGATAGCTGTTACAATGTGCCAGCTGTAGGATATTACTCCACACCTCAGCTGAGACAAGAAATCGCATCCTCTGCGGTTTCAGTACAAGGTCAGATAAGTGAGCTGAGCCTAGCCAGCAAAGGAGGACTGAGACAACAAAGCTGAACTTGTTCGGTAGTGGGATGGGATGTGGCTGTGCAATCCCTTCTGCTACCTTTTTTGTGGCAGCAGTAATCTCTGCTACAGGGTGTTAAGAAGCAACATGTGGGAGAGAGAGAAAGAAAGAAGAATGCCCTTACATCATGTATATACCACTGTTTTAGAGGTATCTAATATCTATGCTGTGAAGTCCCATCACCATTACATTTTAATAAATGCTAGGAGATCATGGATTTACAATGCTAACTGAGAAATATCTCTCTTTGGTACATCAAATGGGTGACATTTGTGACACTCCATCACAAATTTTATTTTTTCCAAGAAAGCGCCAGCAGACTCCTAGCTTGTTTTGAAACCTCATCAAAGCAAAGCTATCCCCATGAGCTCAGTGGGTAGGCATGATCATATGTGGAACTTCCACACAATTTCCACTGTGTGAAAACACATCACATATGTTTTCTATTATTTTTAATGACAGCCTCTCAGCTGCTTCTCATAGTAGTCAAAACTCTGCTCAGCTCCTGTTTAAAGCAGGTTCCTAGTCTGTATGCTAAGATTTCCTTTCTTTTAATTTTGTGGCAATGCTGTTCTCTAACCAGCTTCTAGGACTGGAAACAATTCCTGTCACTTCAGGCACCTTCTACCCTTAAAGTAATACACAGACTAAGCACATTATTCAGAAAAGGGGGGCACAGCAAATGCAGATTGGCATAAAAAGGTCTTTTTTTTACTCTCAGGTTTTGCTCATTGATGTTGTTGGTGTTTTTTTGTTTGTTTGAAGTCATTCCTATTTAGTGGTGCGGACTGAAGCCAGAGGTAGCACTGTAGGTACAGGTTGCTCTGGTCTGTGTAAACTGGTGTATTCATGTCCTTAGTTTCACTTCGTCCTTACACACTGCAGAAGAATGCTGGTTCTCTCCCACAGTGATAAGAGTTCATCAAACCAAGACGTTTCTCTACAGCCAGCCCCCTGCAGTTAGAAGTCTGTCTAAAATTTCGAGGCTATACCATGGACTGAGCTGTGTCATCATTTGGCAGGTTTAGCTTATTTAGCAACTAAACCCCTTTCAATTATGTTTTTGTTCCTTTGTGCTGATTGTTTTTAGCCTATATGAAGTATTTTTTTCTCCTGGCCTTTAAAGAAAACAATCGCTCTGCTCTTCTGCAGAGCTGGGAGAGTAGAGCCCCCTCGTGGGGACACGACGTTCAGTGCCAGAAAGTGGGTTTGTGCCCAGAAACTATAGGACACGGTATGATGAATGCACTTTTTTTTTTGGCCTACCTGCATTAAACCGGTGATTGTATAGCATAGCGGGCTGGGTAGTTAGTGGTTTGGGGGGTTGTGTCCATATTCTTCGCTAAGCGTGGAAATCCTACGTGATGTAATCCTTCTCTTACTGAAATCTTGATATGTGATTTTACTCAAATTTTACTCTTTAAATAGAAAGCAAACATGACTGTAAAGATATCAGAAACAAGAATATTCCACCCGTACTGGAAATTCCACCAAAATTTTGTCCTGTATTAAGGATCAATGGATTAATTGTTACATGCTTCTAAAAATGTGGCTAGGTGGTTAGACCATTCTTCACCTTTACTTTTCCAAGCTAGAAATGGAAAATATGTGTTCTTCCCATAGTTGGTCTTTCACAACAATTAAAAAAAAAAATAGTCCCCTGTTCCTTCTGTCACTTTTCTGCTGTATTTTTATCATTATTTCATCGAGCAGAAGCAGCCAGTCAAGCCTTTAACTACAGGACAAGTTAGCATAACTATTTCTCAGCTACTGAACTGGCATTTGGATGTTGTGTTCATCTTTCATCTGTTCAGCAATGCAGAGGGAAAGGTATTGTCTGACTGGAGCTAGTGACTGCTTGCAATGAATCTCATGTGATTTTAAACAAAATATAAAGTTTCTGTCATGTTTAAAAATATATATTATAAAAACAAATTCACAGAAATTGGCAAAATTATGTGTTCAAAATAACAAAAACAAATGCCAAAATGTTGATGCTCCTTTGATAGTTTTACTAGTTGCAGTGTGGTTTTGCACACTGTATATTCAACAGTAGGAGCTCTTGGCCTTTTTCCACTTTACCTAGAGACAGATGTAAGATCTGTTAACATTTTTTTCCCTTTAAATTACTATGGTATATTGTCTAAAGTTTTACTGGGAACAGTGTTATCCAGAAGAAGTCACCATAACAAGCCCCTTTAGAAATGTGTTCATCATGTCATGAAATGCTACATTTGTTAATTATCTTTTCCTAGTGCTATAGCAAACCTTCAAATTAATAGCTGTTGCAAACTATAGGCAAACAGTAGGTGCCTGACTTAATTAACTCTGACTCTGTGTGATGTGATTTGTATCTTGGTATTACTTGTGCTAAAAATGGGCACTGGTTTTCCTATGGCATATGGCTGTATTTCTCCAAAGGGCTGTGATATAGCAACTTTAGGATCTAGAATACTTTATTGTTATTTGATGATTTAGTTATCATTATGGCCTGCAGATCAGAAGATCTGCAAGCACCAGGGCACAGCTAATGGAGTAATGCCAAACTAATTGCATTATTGTTTTTATGAAGACCTCCTATAAATAACAAATAAAAAACTATTAATAGGAATACCAGAACAGATTTGCTTTATGGTCTAAATCAAAACAGACTGTATGATGACATGGGCAGGATCTTCTGAAGGGCAGAATCCTACTGCACTCAAGGAACAGATTTCTTATTTTCCACTGCAAGGTTAAATTCTAATCCCAAGCACTGCCTCCTCCCTGCACCACTATGGCCATGCACAGTTCCTCTCAGCTACCCAGGGTAGGAAATTCAGCTGCTCAGCTGCTGGTATGGTTATACTTCTTCGCTGTCCTGTTACTGGTAAAGTATCTACTTCATGAAACTTCTGGGGAAACAGAACTGGCTGCAGTTGAACACTGACAAAAAACTGTCAGCTTCCCAGGAGTCCTTCTGGACAGATAGATTTCATCCTCGCTGTGGGGAGGATCATGTAAAATAATGATGCTGTTCTCTTTTGAAAGCACAAAGCAATTATGAAGACTGCTCACAAAAAACCTGTCTGGATACAGGTGGCACTCTCCATCAGTCACCTCTGCAGCCTGCTTAACAGGAGGCATTCCAGCACACTGACACGTACTTCAATTTTTTACAAATTTGTATAAATTTGAGATTTTTTTTTTCAAAATATGCAGTTGTGAATGTCCCATCCTTTTTGATCATGGTGAAAAAGACTTCTACATTTTCAGACATAAAATGCAGCATGAAAGTATACACAAAAATAGTAATTTCCTTTAACATTTTGCTACAGAATGTGTGGTAAAGTCCATATCAGAAAATGTCATATATAAGAACTATCAAGCAATTAACCAATAATTAAATAAATACTTAGAGTCACATCACATTTTAATACCTGATGAATATGAATATTTTTTTGTTTTTAGTGGGCTTTCTCCTCAGATATTAAATTTGAAGGGAGGGAGTATAGTCATCTTATGGTTGGTAACTGTATTTTCTATTTTGAGTTGAGTCCTTATGGTCTTTGCAAAGTACCAAATGTTCCTATTTCCTATGAGGAGGGTTTCCAAATAAGCCTTTGGCAAAATTTCTGAACAAAGTGGGACCACTGTAGAAATAAACTGGCTTTGTGTCTCAAATCTCCATGGGGCTTATAAGGCAAAATGACTTCAGCAGAGAAAGTAGGTTAAAGCAAGGACAGACAGCCGCCTCAATTAACAGAGCTGAAAACAAGCACAAATACTCACCCCATTCAGTACACTTCAAATTCAGTAGTTCTCAAAAAGAGCACAGGTCAAAAAGAACAAAATTACTAAGATTTACAAAAACATGTTCCTTAACTCTTACTTGGATGAGGCATCCTGCAGATCTACTATGACTCAGCTTTAAACTGGGTTTACTTTATAGATGTAATTTTGAAAATCTCATTTTATATAATCTTAAAATTTGAAGGTAGTCTGGCTTTGGACATGAACGTTTCCTGAAAACCTGATTTGATTTTCTGTTTCATGTGCGTTCCTGCCAGTATGCATTAGTAAGTGTTGAAGGGTTTGGGGTTTTGTTGTGGTTTTTTTAAGCACTGGATCATAGGTAATTTGCTTGTATAAGAATTAATAGGAGAAAGCATGTCTTGTTAATCAATTCTTTTTAGAATTTCTTCTTTCAGGCACAGATTCTCTAGGAAGTAAAATGTATTTCTATTTTTTCCCTACCTAATCAAATAGCTGTTGTTATTTTCTACCATACCGATTGCTAGCAACAATATGGATTTTTTCCCCACCTCCTACCTATAGCTATAATGAGCTGTTACTTCTGGAAATCCTTTTGTAAGTTCCCTAATATATTGTTCCACTGCTTCTCAGCTCCTGTTATAAATTACCTTGAATGTAGTTATTAATTTTTGACACTGAGGAGTTTTCATAGCTCCAAAATTTACTGGTAAAGCTTCTATCGCTTATGTGTCATTCTCTGTAGTATCACTGTGTGTCGTTGTGGGAAATTAAATTCTGAGAACAGAAGCATCTTTTTCTCAGCTTTTCTCCTTTCTTTTCATAATGAAACAGTGCCCCCAAGAGCTTTTATTTGGGAAGGGGCAGTTTAAGAAAATTAGGTCAATTAACTACTCACCAGTATATCAATCTCTAAACATAAAAATTCTGCCAAGCATTGCAACCAGAGATGTTGGTTGGAAGGACTGTCAAAAAACAGTTTATTTTGGTTTTCTTATTTTATGCCCAATAATAGAAAGTTAACTAAATGACTGAATTCTAATATTTCCAGTATGGAGAACTCTACCTGCAGAGGACATCTTTGCTGGCATTCTGAAGAAAGGGAGGATGCGCTGTCTGCCGAGGCTGCAAAGCATTGCTTCTTGGCGAGTTTCTTTATTGCTGGGCTGGTTTTGTCCTTTGCCGGTTGACATCAGGACAGCTGGCAGCGGTCCAGGACACAGCAGGAAGCACTGTTTGTTTGTTTGTGTGTGAAAAAGCAGAGAAGAAAGATGGTATGAAGTGAAGAACAAAGAGAGAGTAAATAAGGAACAGCTTTAGCTACAGCAGAGTCATAAAAATACAGATAACAAGCCTATTAGGCATTTTCCCTAAAATGCGTGAAATACACATGAAAATAATCATGAATAGCCTCTAAATCTCATAGAGGCATATTTTTATAATAACCTGAAGCAGTATAATTTTTTTTGCATTTTTTTATTAAGTCATCACTAGTTTTTCTGAGTAGTACACAACAGTTGATTGACAGCATCATGACTGTGGAAAAACTGAGGAATCATCATCACAGCATTTAGTAAATTCATCATACTCAAAGGAGGAATTTTTTAAAGAAAAATTTGGAAATGAAAAAATGACAGTTTATTTGTCAATGAGCCTTTACATTCAGAGAGACCATGAGGGAGAGGGTCAGGGTGAGAGAGAAAAAGAGGGCTTGAAAACAGGAAAGGATGCCACTTGGGAAAAAAAATCCATTTGTTAATCTTTGCATTCAGTGTAGAATTGAATTTAATGTATTGTTAGCACCACCGAGCACGAGAAGAGTCATAAGCAGAAAAGAGAAAAGAAGAGAAGAGAAGAGAAGAGAAAAGAGAAGAGAAGAGAAGAGAAGAGAAGAGAAGAGAAGAGAAGAGAAGAGAAGAGAAGAGAAGAGAAGAGTGGGTTTTGTGGAAAATCAATCACTGGCTTCAGCCTGCAAACTAGTTTTGTAAGTGTATTTAATTATAATCCAAAACTGACTGCAGATTACCTACCATATACAGGTAGGACAATTTGGACTGCAGATCTTCCCAGAAAAGATGATACTCAGCCTAATGTGACTGCTTGATAGTATATGAATGTAGTTATCTATGGAAAAGTAGCAGTTTTTATGGTTAAGTAAAAGGGTGTACATCAGAGTGATGCTACAAGTTTGTGTATGGGCACTAAACATTTAGCTATGATTAGCTCATTGCTGGGAGCGGCAAAGGAAGAGAAAGGGAGAGAAAGGGAACTGGGGATTGTGGCTGACAGGCTGAGGTTGGGTTTGTGAGAGGAACAGCCAGGAGAAGCAGGCATGGCCCTTCATTTCTCTGTAATGGTCGGTCTTCTCCTGGGGTAACAGACCTTACTGGAAAGGAAAGCAAGAAACAGATTCCTATCAATGAGCTCCACACCAATGAAAACTATTTGAAAATAATTTAAAATGAAAGGTAAGAGCATCCGCCTTACATAGCAGTTACCCTATACAGCAGTGACAAATTGAAATTCACGAAACAGAAAGGAAGAACTCCCTGTCCTGGCAGACAGTTTCCCCATCAGTCCCATATACCGCAGTCACTGACAGGTAAGCTTTGCAGCGTGCTGTGATGTTTAGCAATACAGGCAATTTCACAACAAAACTGAGGAGCCGGGGGTGTGTAAGTGCAAGTCCATCAAAGTCACACGTTCACGCACTTCAGCTGATTTTCCACTGCCCAGCCGAGGCACCTTCTGGCTTCAGCAGGGTCCTCTGCCACCTGCTGGGCTGGTGACCCCCTGGCTTTGCTCACTCTCTCTTACTCACTGCTGGTTCAAGACAGCTGCCTCCTACACAAACAAAATTTATTCCCCTCCAATATTTCTTACACCACCCTGGTGCCCTAATATTGTCTAACCCTGAAAAACATCTACCACAAACAGAATTTGGGGTAGTTCTATGTCTTTCTCTCCATCCCATTGCATGGGTTGGCCATAAGCTGAAATTTATAAATGAAATTAAAAAGCATACAGATGCAAATAATTGCTTTAAATAATTTTCAATAACCTGTCACAGGAACAGCTCAGGACTTCATGTACTACAGAAGCAGAAAGTTTAAATAGTAGGCATGGTCTCCCAAAATAGCCCGCTAATAGCTCTCTTTAGCAGAGTGATCTAGTTTTCTCAGGTATATCTCAATTTAAACAACAGATGATTTCCAGCCAGGTCCTAGGCCACTGAGAGCTCTAGCGGTCAAAGCCAGCACTTTGAATTCTACCTGCACACTATACAGAGCATTTCAGCCTGATAAGTAAGTGTGAAAGGCTCGTGATGTGATAAGATCTGTGCCAGGGCAGTAATGCCGTAAACTAGACAATGTTGTTCAGATCAAGCGTGCAGCCAGCCAGCTGTGGTTATTTCTGAGTTGTACAGATCTGTGTGAATGAAGATAAGTATGAGAAAGAGAAAGTACTATAAAACACGCATACAAGAAATAAATCATAGCCTTCGCAGGTACTCCCAAGTTCTAAAGAATAAAACTATGCTCTCGGTTGTGGGAGCAGCACCAGAATTAAGCTTAACTCTGTGACATGTAGCTTTGTTCTCTGCATAGGAGATATTTATATTCTGCAGCTTCCCTCAGCTTCATTACACGTTCACTAAATATTTTTACCTGGAAATAATAAACTCATTTTGGGTTGCAGAGTGTGTCCATTCTTTATCTCACCGAACTTAAAAACTTAATTATTCATTGTTGTATTAGAATTACAACTAGTTAGATTACCTAATAATAATAAAAAGAAATGCTCTGTAATTTATCTGTCAAATGCATCTATGCAAACAATCTTTTAAAGGCTATACTGGCTTCTCAAATAAATGTAAATAAAGATCTACTCTCTTAATCACTATTTTATGGATCTTCATAGCTTTGACACCACACATCTAGTTTTTCCGGTCTGTTTGGATCACAGCACATACCTTAGGGGTGGAAGAATAAACTCTACTCTGAGAAAATGAAACAAGTACTCTTTTAATTTTTAGGTGCCTTGTGATGGTTACAGATACTTCGGGGTGAGTCACATGTGTTTTGTGCATGATGTAAGCACAGGAAAGTTGTGGTACAGCTAATGAGCATGCCTTTTCACTAGGTATTCAGTGCATTATTTGCAATTCAGTGTATTTATTTTGTTCTGATTAATAATCTGACAAATTTCTGAGCTTTAGGAAATACTTCACTATCTAACATTCATAGACATAAAAATAACTTGATGCATTTATTCTCTAGCATTCAAAATTCAGCATTTGCCTTTATCTGGAAGTTTGTTCTTTTTAGCATTAACCCAGTCAAATATGAAACCTGAACAGGTGCATTAATGAGGATGACATTTCATTTCCCAGTACCGCAAATAGTTCTGCTGCTCTTGAAATTTCTTGCCCTTGACAATTGTAGTCAACATTTGCCAACTTGAGTGGGCAATACCAAAAAGTGATCCCACACAGCAGGTCACTTGCTGGTAAAGTGGTGATCTGCAAGCACGTATGTAGTGTTACTCCTGCGTGAAACTATAGCATTCCAGCTTTGCATTTGTTATTTAGTTGGAGTGTGTGTGTGGGAGAGAAGGTCTGCTTTTTTTTTTTTAGGAATATTTGTAACTGATTTCCCAAGCTATAGAAGTAATTTCTACTTCACATTAGAAGTAATTTCAATTGCAAAAGCAGGCACTAATTTTTCCCTTTCTTGATTTGATTTCTATGTGACAGTAAACTCACCAACGACAAAACGTGGAAGAAAAGGAGATAATGGATGGTTTTGTAACTGGGGTGGAGTGAATTTTACAAAATATGGGAGAAAGGTGACCTCTGTTCAGAAGCCTCCCTGCTCATTAGCAGATGGCTGTGGTTTAGTGATTCCACTGTGGTGCAAAGAAGGAATCAAATTAGATGTTGTGTGAAGCTGTCATTACTCTGTGTTTCTCTGTATAGTTCCAGCTTAAAGCATGTCGTTCCTTTCATAGCAGCCCCTCAGATTACTGTATCTCATCCTTTCCACATCAAAGTGCTGTCAGCACTTTTATAGTATAAAAAGGATGCAGAGATCATTTTACAATACATTATCTTCAAAAAGCACTGACTTGTACACTTGCAACATTTCTTTTTATTCTGGGATTTGCAAAAGAAGATGCACTAAAATGAGTAGCATCTTAAAAGTGAACAAAACCAGGAACAGAAATATCTATTTAAAATTGGACCAAAGCCCCTCTGCAGCAATGGTGGGGATTTTAGAAAGTCAATTCTTCTCAAGTGCTGTCTGAATTATATTTCGGTCAGGTAGCGAGAGCCATTGTGAGTGTGGAAAACATGTCCATTCTTTGAAAAGCATGGATCGTCTCTTTTTATTTACTAGCTGAAAAAATATGGTACATTAAAAAGTCTTCAGTGAAATACATAGTAAGTCAGATCCCACTCCCAACATCAAAGGCATAGCCTCAGCTAGCAACCAGTGCATAGAGAGCTGGGCTTGCTGTGTTGACCTTATTGCTTCATGACAAAGTGAAAAAAAAAAAAAAAAGAAAAAAAGAAAAAGAATATAGGAAGGAAAAGAGTGAAAGGCAGCAGAAAGACAGAACTTTGTAGCATTGGCTTTAACTTTGTAGGACTTTCTTTAAATCCACTCCACCAAGAAATGTGCTTTCTTCTTAGATACTCATTATGCAGCTATACATATATAATCTGTAAACATTTCACATTATATTTCCTAGCCATGTTTGTCATTTGCCAGCCTCTATATAAGAGGTTGTCACAGAACTGGGTAATGATAGGATGGGGAACAGAAATGTGAAAAGCTGATAGATGAACTTCAAAAGGGAAAGCAGCCTATGTGTTGGCAAGCAGACAAGCAATTTGATGTGGTTCATCCGCCCATCTCCCATTTCAGGTATTCTCAACAGCTGGGATTGGAGTGATATGATGTAGGACTTTGCCTCTTTCCCCCCCAGAAGGATAAAGGTGTTGGGATTGGAATGATATGATGTAGGACTTTGCCTCTTTCCCCCCCTGGAAGGATAAAGGTGTTGGATCTTACTATGACATCAGTGCTGAACTATGCTTACTACAGCCAGTCTTTCCAAAATGAGTAACATACTTGCGTTTTCTGATACTCTTCCTGCTGTTTTCTACGTAGGCAAGTAATAACGTAACAAGCTCTGGAGTTTCAGGTGGATGTGGTGTACCATCCGCAGGAAGACCTGGGGATCTCTGCCATGCAATGGCAGTTGAAGGCAATACAATGCAGAGGAAGTATTCTGGACAGGACAGACCTACATACTGCCACAGAAAGGATAAGGCTTGGCCAGCAGGAAGGAACTGCATGTTTCTTTCACAGAGAAATTCTAGAATTTTTGTTTTATCTCAAATTTCAAAGAATTTAGATTTTTTTTACAACAGGAAATAGAACTACAAATCAATAAACAATTACCAAAGTGTTGCATTTTATTTTCAAGGTTATAATACAATATTCAAAGAATTTTTTTTCAAAATTGAAGAGCAAAGCATTACTGTGAAGTAAGGTGAGCATGTTCACATGAAAGCATAAAGTTCAATGAGAGGAAGAGAAAAGCGAATATTTGGATAACTCATTTTTTTGAACTTGGTGGAAAAAACATTTTGAAATCATGGGAATGAAAGTTTAGATCTATATATAGTATGTTTGTCAGATCCATTTCTATCTAAATACTGTTCACCTTTGTCTCAGAATTATAAAAGATTTGCACTGAAACTATTTCTGCCTTCCTCAGACATCTTTTGCTCCCTTATCTTATTAGCATATGACTGTCAGTAGCGTGTCCTTGGCTCTTCATGAACGCAAAAGGACAAATAATACTTAATAATAATGTTTCATCTTACATGCAGGTCACAAACTGATCTCAGTTACATCAGTGTAAATCTGGAGAAACTCAGCTGAGCTCAATGGACTTACTCAGGCCTGAAATCAATTATTACTCTGGTGTAAGTGAAATGGAGCCCAGCTCATCGGCCCAGTTCTGGCATTGAGATGTAAATGGGAACCGCAGGGAACGGCGGAGCATTGCCCAGGCATCTCTGTGGCAGCCCCGGCCGTGCAGTTCTCCTTGGCACTACTCGTGCAGAACAGGCGAGCAACAATGCTGGGGCGTGCCTGGGTGCTGCATCCCGTGTAGCTACACGGCCAAGGAGCAAACAGGGAGAGATTCAATAGAAGTTGGTAATTGTTATGCAGCCATGCAAGAATAGAAACAAAATACAGCTTAAATACTCCTCCCCCAGCCCAGCCCCTGTGATTATGCTTCCAATAACCACAGTGGTAGCTGTGGTGCCCATTTTTCCATTCCAGTCTCTGGCATCTGTGGGCACTGGCGCTGAAGCAGGCCCCAGTGGGATGCCTGGAAGGCAGTGCTGTGCCAGGTTAGTGATGGGCTACATCAATTTAGATAAACTGATGCTTCCTGACACCCACCCTGTGAGAGCCACCTTGTAGGAACAGGCTGCAAACACACACCACAAAGTCCTTTTCCATCTCCTTCCTGTGTCTTACCTCCTACTGCCAACCAACAAGCAATTAAGAACATGCAGTAATATATTGTACCAGTTTAAAAATTACACTTCCCACCCCATGTGTGTCATTACATCAGGTTTTACACAGAGAATTTAACCCAAAGTTGCACATATCTCCTATTAGTGGCTGAGTCTCAATTGTTCTCGCAGAGGTACCCCAGTAGCACAAGGGGATACTCTGGGGGGAAGGGATCTGCAGATGCTCTTGAAACCCCCTCCCCAGGGAGCCTGCTCTCCAGCTTGAGTTAGCTTTAATAAAAGGCAGAGGAGCTTAAGAGTTTTGTTTCTTTTGCCATATCAGTATTTTCCAATATAGTGACTATTACTCTATATAAGACAAAATAACACTGAAATAGATTTTTTTATCCTTGGTGATAGTTATCCACTAGTGATTTTTCCCCTCCGGTAGCTGATGTAAGTAAATGTGAAGAGCAGAAATATTGATTAGGCAGCTAATTCTGAAAGACTGTCAAAGAATGACATCAAATTTAACAAGGAAACTAAACCTCCATTTCTTTTTGTTCCATTTTTATTACAATTATTTAGTGCTGTTTACCTTTCTCCATTTGTTATGCTACATTTGGCAAATCTGGGGAAAAATAGTAAATAAATACATAAACCCTTGATAAACCCCTTGATCTATGACAAGCAGAGGATAAAGCCTCATTTGGAAGGGATCAACAATAAATATTAAGGAACTGCTTGATTTTTCTAAAGTTTGCTTTCTTTTTAAAATTCAAGCGTACAAAATATTAACTCAATGTTGCGGTAAGTTTGAACTGACTTAGCTTATTCTTTGAAAATGGGGGAATTCCATTGTGGACTATATTTTCTCCACTGGTTTTGCCACTTTATTTTGAAAAAGCTCTCTAATAGGGAAACTTTCTTGTTCCCCATTTAGCTCCCTACTGCAAACTCCATATGACTTTACAAGCTGTTGTCATACCTACCATATCAATATGCTGCTACTAAAACTGAGGGCGGTCATTTTCTTCATCCACAGCACTTCTAGACAACCTGGAACATATATCTATGTTCTGCCCACTAGTTATGTAAAAAATATTAATTGTAAATGCAAAAGAGGAAGCTGCCAACTCCTTTATTATCACCTCTTCGTTAAACTCTTGCAGTTAGAAGATTTAATATGGAGTATAAAGATACCAAATTAAAACCAGTATTTCAGGCACATCCTGTTTTGGTGAGAATTACGTACCTTTGCCGAATACAGGCCTCAGAGCTGACAAGAATCAGGATAACAAATGATTGCTTCTGCTCCAGCCCAAAGACCCTGAAAGGTCCAGAGGGGTCCCTGGGCAAGAGCTGAGGAGGGCAGGGATTTGCCACTCCACTTGGCTAAAGCCCCAGACGTAAGAAGGAAGATCATTGCTAGAGCCTCTGAGAACTGAAAGGTGGTTGGGGCTAATAGGTCAAAACAAAGCAATTTTTTTCACATCAGTATCACAGAAAGAAATTACATGAATTAGTAAAAAAAAAACCATACTGAGGGCACTGAGGATAGATAGAAAGTATTATGTTTCTTATTATGGGGTGCAAAAGGCTCCGTCACAGCCATGCCTGCAGTAGATGTTGTCACGCTGTGGGCCATATGCTTTTAAGTTTCTCAGGAATTAATAAAGTCATGACTCTACTTCCCCCAACTTCCCCCACAGGTCAGCCAAATTACAGGGTGTGCTGCCCTGGCATGCTCTCTCGCAGTGGTGATACTTTGAAAATCAAGTCTAAATACATCTTCTTCTCACAGGGAACACATAATAATTCTACCGACAAGTATCAAGACAGACCTTGCACAGCAACATTGAGATGCAAATATCCTAGCTGTGACTAGTGAGCTAATTGGACTGTGTAGGAGGCATACAAGTGGAATTCCAGTTTTATATATGGGCACACACTAAATTTTTAGGTATTGTGATCTAGCTAACCTCCTTTCTGCAGAGCTTTAATCCATCAATCACCTACCAGATCTACAGCATTTATTTTCTCTTGCTAACCACAAATCTGAGACGGTCCTGATACAGGTCAGTCAAACTTCTAGAAATATCGTTCATCATCCTTGCCACTGAGTGTATTGACGTTACACAGAATTAAGTGACAGGCTGATTAGCTATTTATCCAAGGGCTCTTGTAGTGGCCAGAAGTTAGAAATAAGGACTGCATTTAGGGTCTTATCCTTCCTAAGCTGCCAAGTCACCTCATTTTCTGTAGACTTCAGTGAGGAATAGGGGACAAAAGCCCCACATGGAACGGTGTCTTTGGGGAGGAGCGTTGTCTCATGACAGCCAGCAAAGCTGTGCTGGCAGTGGGGACAACTGCTGTGCTCCCTATACATCTGATATTACTCAAGTGACATTACTCAGAATATTACATAGTGCTGGTATGTCAGAGTAGGAGGGCATGCTGTCGCCAAATTCTGCACTCGTACTTACTGAAATAAAAGCCATAATAGAATATATATATATATATATATATATATATAAATTCCCTTCCTCTCTTACTATGGTGATTAGTCTTAAAAGGTACTGTAATAAACACAATGAGTAATACTTATTCTATGTAGAAACAAACCAACCAACCCCTTGCTCTAGTTCCCTTGAAATGTCAAGCAATTCTGACTGGAACGGGAACTATCTGCCAAGAACAGTGGATTGTTATGATGAAGCTGGAGGGGGTCTGCTTTATAGAAATAAAACTATTGAATTTAGAAAAAACCCAACACTGATATGATAAGCTTGCTTTACTTAAATTAGTTGCTATGAGAAATAACTGAAAAAAGAGGCTTTTACAATTTTTTTTTAAACTGGACTATGCTCATGGTGTTAAAAGGATGAATGTATAAAAGCAGTGAATTGTAGAATCTTTAATGTTGACCTTCTTTTGATAACTTAGCTTTGCCATAGCCTCTGCTTTTAAATGAGAGCACTCAGTTTGTAGTGCTGACTTGAATTCACTGTATGGCTAGCGAGCTTCAGCAGTTTTAGTGCTTCTCTACTTTAGATGCAAGCATTTGTATGTTTTTTTTCCTCCCTAAAGAAGTAAATTATTTATACAGCACCAACCTTTTTTAACCTAGCTTCTGACAGGCTGGGATTTTTCCAATATCTCAGCTGAAACCGTCTAAATAATTTATCAAGTATTCTTTCAAAGTACAATGAATTCTGAAACCTAAGAAATGTTAAATGAGATTCTTTGCCCTTCCAGTGTGAGTGGGTTACTGAGGTTAAGCTAGTATTTTCTTTGAACTTTTCTCAGACCATGTTCTCTCCCATTGTACAGATTCCCCTTTTTCTCTCCTACTGTCTATCTATTCATTTTCATGACATTTTCTATTTATCAGACTTTTCCTTTGTGTTTCTGTATCTCTTGCTAACTCTTCCCTTGCTGATGTCTTCCTATACCTTTTATTCTTAGAGTAAGACAGCTTTCCCTTTAGATGGTCCTCCACATAGAGGAACCATTGATTTCCATGTCCCAAGCTGTACAGGCAGTATCAGTCCAGTCAATATCCTCAGTGCAGGATTTTTCAGTCCACCCTCAAATTTAGCTGAAACTTCTCCCATCCCCATCAAGAAAACTGTGACAAACAGTCTTAAGATCTTTGGCAAAGATGAGCACAAAGAAGTTTGCATAGAACTTGGATTTGCAAACAACACGTAAGCTTACAAGGACGTATTTCCAGGTCAGGAATCTGACACTCCACCCCCATGTCTGCCTGGTCAAAATTTCCTCAAAGATAGACTTTTCTATAAAACTTGGGTAATGACGTCTCAAAGTACCAGTATAAGAAGTTTATAAAACCACAAAAAACCACCAAAAAAGAGCCAAAATGACTGGGACTATAAACAGAAGAAAACAACGACAACCCAACCCCAAATGACTTGACCTATTCCAAATTTTCCAGCAGGTATTTTAATCCTTTTAAATTTTTGTCAAATGTTTCAGGCGGCTTCCTCTACCTGAATAAATTAATCCAGTTCTACTGACAAAAGAACTTCCAGTTTTCTTTTCAGAAGGAAAAAATAATGAAGTAGTACCCCATACAGATTTTTATTTAGACTCAGCAATTCAGCATTGTATCCTTTATAAATTAACGATATCATGAGCTGTGCTTCAAGACGTCTGAAATAGTATTACAGCTGAAAACAGCAGCAGAAATATAGACTAATAGCTGAGTTTCTGTTACCTCTGCTGTATTGTAACTGTTTAAATGAAACATTACTCTTGAAGGAAGCTATTTAATTTTAAGGTTTTAGAGCCACAAAAGCTGGTTTTAGACAAATTGACCTGCTTGAGTCCCAGTGTCAGAGAAGAAATAGTGCCCAGGTGTGATCTTGTAGGAAACACTCAGTATGAAAAGGCAGTAGGTATATGGGTAACCCAGTACTATAAAATGGAATAACCCCTATTTTCTTTGTTTCCTTCATTTTGTTATGATGTCATAAAGCATTTTTCAGAGGTCTTGCAAGACAACTTCTTCCCCCCTCTCCCTCTTCATCTCAACTTCTTGTTTCTGTCATAGTCATGATAAATACCTTACATAAACTGAGCATAAATTGACCAACGCTCACTACAGTCAATCTCCTGCCACCTCCTGCTGTCCTAAACCCACAAACTGCAGGCTCCACTGTTTGGCCCTACTTTTTCTTGAACAAGAATGGTAGGATAGGAATCAGAAATGAAAAAAAAAACCAAACCCAAACCCAACACAAAATGGGGATGCAGACAGCAAACTAACTAGCAGGTAAACAAGCTCCTTATAACTATTCTTTGTGAATTACAGGTATATTGCAAAGTTTTTAATTTTATACTTGCTGAATTTTGCCATCTTCTGACTTACACTGAATTCCTTTTCTGAAAGTTTCCTTACACAAAACTACATTCTAGCTCTAAGTCTTAAAAAAAGAGATTTGTTACACCATAACCTTGGGTTATTATTTCACCATATATAGCAAAAAGATCAGTCAAGTATAAAGCTTTGATCTTAATTTGGGGAGTATCAGTTTTTCCAATGTATAGCTACCATGATATTACTAAAAATACTTTAAAACTGTATGTGTAAAGATTTGTTATGAGATATGCAAGTTTGCATTATTTAATGATATCTATTTATGGATAATAATTTTGTAAAAGTCTACAAAATTTTAATTTCACTCCAATACTCTAGTTTCCCTTTTATATTTGATAACAGTGTAAAATTCAATTATGAAGAAAGCTTTGTTTTTCACTTAATAGGTCTCCCTGCTACAGTATTTTTTTTTTTAGAAAACAGCATACTTTGATCCCAAGAAACAGGAAAGCTATGGTCATTAATTCCGACTTCCCAGTAGATGGTGCTCTAAGTACAAAAACACGCACTTCAAGATGTTCATAAATTTGTGTGTGAATTACTTAAACACATTACGTGTTCATTAATTTACAGCTCTTACGTGTTCATAAAGATTGATGATATGGAGGCACAGTGGTCTATGAAAAATTCGAAAAAAAAGTGTTTCTTCTATTCAAAAGTTTTGGAAGCTGTTGGCTAGATATTTCCCCTTGTATGTCTATGGCTATAGCACATCATTTAACTTCAGTATTAATGGTTTTGGTCACTTGTGGTACAACAGACATGCTAACAGCATTTTTTTTTTTTTTTTTGCTTGCTTGGAGCTTATGCATAATGTTGTTAAATGCCAAAATTTACTATGCTCCACTCCAGTAAGGTACAGTAATTTGAATAGCTACCTAGATATTAAAATACACCATGTATTATATAGAAACATGCACACTCACACAGATTCACAAACTGGAATTCACAGATAGATGACATTAAGTAACTATGCATTCAACTGACACCTCACTCCCCGATATCTTTACCTAAAATAAAGTACCATAAAGGAATTACTGTCATGACAATGCCTTCCTTTCATGCGCAATGTTTTTTTATAAAAGATGTAAGACAAAGTTATGAATACAGAACTGCAGTGGAGAACTTGATCTGTTTGCAGTGCCAAATGTATATAATTACTTCAGTGCTGTAATTGTTTATATTTTGTATCATCTATTTTAAAAAATTACTATTTTAAAAGATGACATTTCAATCTTTCTTCATTTAAAATGGCTGAAATGCTTATTGCCAAAACACAATATGCAAAAAGAAAAAAAATCCCTCTAGCAAAATCTCAGCCAGAAAGGTTACTATTCTACGCAGACAAAGCTGGGCTTAAAAATGTTTTATGTATTGTAACATATAGTTGCCTCTGAATGCTTTATCAGCAACATAGCCTGTTGTTCAATCTGTGTGGAAAAACTTTTAGATTAGAGTGAAGTGGGCACACCACACAATAACAGTGTTAACTTGTTTGAAGACGCCTTGTGTTTGCATCAGTGGCAAACCTGACAGATATAAATTCTTTCAAATCCATGAATAGTAAGTTTGAAATGTGTACTAAATTAGAAGACTGATGTTTGCAGCAGAACATTGACATGCAAGATTATTAATTGCTACTTTTATTTTCATTGGTTGATAATGTTAAAATGTTTCATGTATACATTTATCTCAGTCTCTGAATGTAGGTATTTTAGGTAATGTGGCAATGATAGCTTTAATGGGAGCAGAGTTGGTCACCCTGCTGTGACAGACTAGTGAATAATGCTATTTTAATCTTTAATGTATTGACTTTCTAACTCTTTAAAATACATTCAGCTACAGACACAAAAGATACTGAAGCTCTGTTCAATAAACAATTTAACAGGATTCTGATCTGCATTAATAAATTAAAGAATATATTTACTTATATGAATGTCTGACCTGAATGTCTAAACTTCTTTGCTTCTATATTTACTTGCTAAAAAATGCCTTTATCTTCTGGCTTGAGATAACTTTTGTTAGGATGGTCACTAGTGATATGTTTTGTGGATTTATACGAAGATTTTTTTTTTTCTGTATTTTTCTGCCAATGACATGCTAACTATTTTCTATACCATCAATTTTTAATTAGAAAAAAATCCTTGGTGCTTGATAAAACAATACTAAGGGTGCTGAAGAAATGAGGTACCAATACTCTTTTATTTCCTGAAAAGTATCAGGAAGAAAGAAAAGGAACAACAACAACAACAATGTTTGAACCTTTAAGCAATGGTTATATGCTGTTTACACCCTGCTTCTGCCCAAAGAATGGAGACTTGTGTCAACGTATGACTACACTGGCTGCAATGGTTTCAGGGCACAAGGGAAGGGCTCACACGAATTGAACAGCAATGTTTCCCGTTGCAAGAAAACATAAAACACGACCTATGCTTCCACATTACTGCAAATAATGAGATCTTTTTAATTATAATATTTTATTTTTTTGATTTGTTTTATAGTTCTAGAGCCTTTTGGCTTCAGATTTTCAAGATTTCTGGAACAATCATGATAGATTATTATTTTTTTAATTTTAAAATAAATCCACACTTCTAGTTCTCTTAGCTACGCTGGCAGACCTCTTCTGTGCGCCCAGCTACGTCAGCAGAAAAATGCTGTCTTTGCTTATGTCAGTTAGGAATGTGGTGCAGCTATACCAGCCAAAAAATTCCTTCTGTCAGCATGTCTTGAATCTGTACCAGGGCCTCTGCCAGCCAGGCTAGTCTGGCATAGCTGCAGAGGCAATAAAGACAAGCCTTCAGAGCCACGGGAACTGAGGACCTACATTGCCAGAGCCTGATTTAACCTTTGAACACGCTAAGTGATAAAAAATGATCAGCAACTCCAAGACATGTTTAAACCGAAACTCCTATCCTAAGGATAAAATCTAAGAGTTTTGTCCTGAGGTGTGTTACAGCTTCCCTGCAATATTAGCTGTGCACAAGTGACACTCTGGCATTGCAGAAGCTGCCTGGTACCATCCATGCCAAAGTCCAGCTGTTTTCGCAGCACAAAGGCATGGATTTACAGCTGGCTGTCTTAGAGCTTTCAATGGCTCTCAGACTTCCCAGTCCTAGAAGAGCTTTTTCTCTTAACTTCTATTTCTGTCTTGCCTGGCATGGGAACAATACGTTTTGTTAACAACTGTTCCAGTCTTCTACCAACCTGTGTCTATCAGGTATCATGCCATCTTAAGTGTGTGTGTGGGGGGGCTAGGTCTCAGAGTCTGTCCCTATTTGAATGGTGAGAAAGTGCAGCCAAATTACAGCAAAGAGGATGAAAAATAGAGCAAAAGAAGAAAGAAATTAGGAGAAGTATGGCTCCGGTGGAACTGTGGATGCCAAAAGTAACACCTCCCATGCTCATTTAGAATATATTTTGAGAAAAGTCTGTTTCAAACTCTGGTTGAGGCAAAACTGAGATTAAGCCTATGTCTCATTCTGTCTCACTTGTTTGAAGGTAAAACATTCTCAAGCTGGTTTATGATTTTTTCTTCCACTCACAAAAAAAGGAGAGTGAAAAGCATCACCTAAGCTATGACGTTGAGTGAAGCCTACAGCAGAGGCATGCTCTTAGGCATTTGGGGTGGGAGAGGGTGCAAAGAAGAGGGTTAGCAAAGGGCACAGTGTCTTTTGGCTTGGTCAATAACTCCGAGATCTGTGTTCTGAAGATAGCAGAGAGGAAAGAAAGCAGAGCAAAAAGGGCATTATCCCAGCTGTAAAAAAAGCATTACTCGGAGCACCTTTTGAATTGAGGTGAGCAATAATTTTCTACATGTCTGCACAGCTCTTATCCGTTCTGTTTATATGGTATTTTAAAACAAAGGATCGGAATAAAATATTTGAAGTTGAATTGAATTGAGCAGACAGACATTATTTTAAACTGAAATACAAATAATATCAAGAATATGGTGTCTGCATAAAATGAAAGAAAATATGCAGAATTGAGATTCTAACTAATTTTTTTTTTTTAATTCTGTTTGAATGAGTCTCCCCATCCCTCAGCAGGAAAAGGCAGAGAAAGGGAGAAGTGTTTGAAAGTCAAAATACTACTTTGCACATCTCTAATGTTTTCCATTGTAGGATCTCTAGTGCTTTACAAGCTTAATGTGATTAACTTTATGCTCAGTAAGCAGTTCTACCCATAAAAATAGGTAGGTCTTTACAGGATTAGGGCCTCAATTTGTCCTTAAACTGGTGAGCAGTGAATATCACTTACTGCTTTAACAGACAGAGCTGTATAAATAACAGATACTGTGATTTGCCTGAAGATCTGTCAAAATGAAAATTGTATTGGGTTAACCTGAAACAAAACAAAAAAGTGCTCACGTTTGCAGCAAGCTACAAGCAAAGTAAAACACAAAGTAAAAAAAAAAAAAGATTTTAACATAATGAAACATTTCCTTTGATTAAAAAATGAAACATTTTTCTTAAAGCTCTTGAAACGTCATTCTTTAGAATAAAACGGAAATTATTTAAAATTACCGGTTAGAATTGAAATAATAATTCTTAGCATGTCAAACTGAAACGTCTACTTTTCTTTGTACACAGCACGACAATTTTCACATCGTAAAAAATATTATTTGGTAGGAAGTGTTTTCTGGTCTCTATGAAAGGTTAAGCGCAGCTTTTGACACATGGCTGTTTATGGTAAAGCATCCTCTCTGAAAGGCTTCTGAGGATTTTCCAAGGGCGGCCGAACTCGGCTTTGCCGTGTCCTGGGGCCCTCGGCCTGAAGGCCTGCCTCACGGTCTTTGGGCAAAGCAGGCGACTTTGGGCGAAGAAATACCACGTGCGGCCTTGACACACGTGCCTCCGATGCCCAATATACAAACAGCTATGGTCATGAGAGATCATTTGCACCATCGCCATTTCCCCCCATCGCCTCCTCAAGAGAGCAGAGGGGCTCGGTGCCTTAGCCCCGATGATTAACGCCAGGACGTGCACTGGGCCCAGCTGTCCACCCTGGTGAAGTCGCTGGTTGTGTGTGAGCGCAGGGGCAGGAGGGGACGGGGCCCCAGCAGAAACCCCCCCGGTCACGCCGCAGGGGCGCTGAGGGGACGCGGAGGGACACGGTGCCGCCGCCGCCCGGGGCCGCCCTCTCCCTCCGCCGGGCAGGCGGCGGGCAGCGCGGGCCCCTCCCCACAAGATGGCAGCAGGCGGCGCGGGAGGGCCCCGCAGCACCGCGCGGGGGCTGAGCCTCTGCGAGGGCGTCGCTGAGAAGGGAAGGCTCTCCCTTCCCGTCCTCCTCCCGCCTACCGCGGCCGCGAGGTGAGCGACCCCGGCCCGCTGCAGGGCGGATCGGCGCGGCAGCCCAGGCCAGGTCTGACAGGAGTGCGGGTCAGGGCTCGCCTGCCCCAGCCGTGAGGTGGCGAGGTGTGGGGCAGACGAGGCAGCGGTACGGCTGCTTCTACCCAAAGGAGGCATTAATTACGGCATAGTTGTCTTGCTCGTGAGCCCTCAGCGGAACGCCTCGCCAAGGAGGGTGTTTTAAGAGCCGGGCCTTACACAGCTATTGCCCAAATACTGGAGAACAAAGAACAGACAAGCCAGCAATGAGGTTTGCCCGCTTAGGGCATGGCCTGTCAGAGGCACACATCAATTTTGCACCACGAAGACCACCTGCCCCCCCAGGTCAGCAGCCACAGAGGCCTGAAGTGATCTGCATACCATAGGCCCATCTACCCCTTGTGCCCAGGCCAGCCCCATCCCTTCTCCCCCAGGCTTTCCCATTTCTGGCTCTTCTCACATCTCTTGCTACGCTCTTTCTGCACACAGATCCACCCGAAAATTACTCTTTTTTTTGTTGTTGTTGTTGTTGTTTTAGCTGGGGAGAGATCTAGGACTCTGAAAAACTTGCTCATCATTTTCTAATAAAAGTCCACTTAGAGGATAAGCAATAGCAGAACCACCCGCACAGCAAAGGGCTGAGGAGTCAAACGGCGAGACCGCTGCTGTCAGGGGCTTTGAGAAGGTTTCGGCAACTGTGTACAGAAACCAGGGTTCAGGGCTGAGAAAGTCTGAAAAGTTTCCTGAGGTCCACTGCTAGCTCAAGGGAAGAATAGATTACAAAAACAGTTTTTCAAATAAGTCATACAAAATATTTTTTAAAAAGATTATTTTTCATTATAAAACTATTTAAAATTTAATGTGAAATCATGTGCGGAGCAAGCACGTGCTAAGACTTACAGTTAGTATAATTTACTGCTAAACAAAACCATGTTTAATTAATAAGTACCCTACTCAAGAATGAGTTAAAGAATGTTGCTTTTTAAATTATATGCGGAATCACTGAAACATTTTTGGATTTTTACATTATCTCAACCATTTTATTAACAACATATATAATGTGCTACTGACTAAATATATTTTCTATATCTATCTTTATAACAGAGCAGATGATGGGTTCTGTTTACTTCTGTAGGTGTAAGTATTTTCAGGACTGCAGAAAAGCTTTTGGCCAAATGACTTTGTGCTGCAGTTCAGCAGGAATAGAGAGAATATGTACTTCTTTTCTAAACAAATCATTCATAGTAATGAGATCAGTTTTGAGTCGGAAAGAACAGCCTATTTTGGTATTTCAAAATCCATGAATAGACACAGCAAGTGAGAGTGAATTAAACTAATTTCAGAAATTTGAAGGTCCCCAGCACAGGTTTTTGAGAACGTTTGCAAACAGATGCCTCTGGGGATTTTTAAGACTACCTACAGGTCACCTTGTATCCATTGATTTCTTTGGAAGCAGGCACCTGATTGCCAGTGCAGTTTTGAAAACCTCATTACGCCTCTACTGCAGATTTGGAGTCCTAATATCTGGCTTATAGCAACAAGAAACAAGCTTCCAATTCACTAAGTGTAGTTAATACTAATATAATGCTAATATATGTTTTAATAAATGACGCTACTGGATAAGGAAAAAAGGATTTACTAATAGCATATTTTTTAAATCTCAATTTGTACATCTTTTGCACTGTAATTATACATTCAGCTTGATACAAATAAAAAAACTCTCTCGTCTACTAAAATTGAAGATGTAGTGAACTGTTTTCTAATGCAAGTTAAGGTTTCTACCATAGAATTTGAATAAATATATGTTAAATTTTCTGCTTAAACAAACATGTATACGAACAGTACGTAGTAAGAAATATCCAGCTGGAGTAAAGGCTATGTGCAGTTGCAATTTTGAATGATTATGCACACCAGTAAGAGCAAACATTTTTAGAATAACAATGAAAAGTGCAAATGCAAACCAAGATTAAAAGCAGTTATTCAAATCAAGATTCCGTGATTCAGATCTGTGATTTATATCACTTTGATTTACATGTCAGTCCATCATGCTTACAGTATTTTCCTCCAATGCAATTAAGCTCACGAATTGGAGACCATATAGTTGTACTGAGCTGCAAAGATATATTTCTAATCTCTCTGATTCCATTTTAGTCATCTGTTAAGAGAGAATAAAAACTTTTGTCTTTTGTGGGTGAAGGTACCATGCAAATGCAAATGATATTATACAAAATGGTAATTGAAATGGTAAAGGAGCAAGGGGTTTTAATAAAATGACAATTCAAGACACATGCAAGTGTCCCTGTGTGAATGTTGATTGAAATGAGGGAAGTTAAGAGTGAATTTTAAGTGCCCATAGAAAAATACAATGAATGTTAAGAGTAAATTAAGAAGTGCACAGGCCAAGGGACAGAGCTGCCTCAGAAATGGATAAAGAAAGAACTGAAATATTCCTTTGAGGATTTGGGACAAAAGATCTCTCAGTCCTTGATAACAGTGCAAAGCAGGTTGGGGAATAGGCTGTGGGGAACACAGGCGTAGTGACACTTCAAAAGACCCAGGAACTTGAAAAAGTTGAAAATGCAGTTAGCGACAGATTTGGATCTGAAGAAGGAAAAAAGCCATAGTAAGAACAGCTGGATATGAACTTTGATGTTGAATTACACAAGGTTGAAGAAGAATTAGGGCCTTTAGAAGATACTGTCATTGGAAATTCTGAGGGGTGACTCCGGGGCAGAGCAAAGGCCAAATTCTCCTCTACGCTCCCCAGCCCAAAGCTGCTGCTGGCAGCTCGTTCTGGTAGAGGCTGGTCCAGGTGAGCCTGCGCATCACTGCGCATGTGCTCACAGCTTCTGGTCTGCACCCACTCTGAGGTGTCTAAATGAAGTGAACAGCAAAGATAAAGGAACTGGTGATGGCCTCTCAGGTGCACAAGAACCAGTTTTGAGATACTACTGCTGACCCTTTCACAAAGTCTACGTGCCAGGCAGAGGCTTTCAGAGACTAGTTTAAGGGTAAATGATATGGGAAGGATGTACAGATACTGATACACAGAATGATAGGTAAGCTGCCAACCCTCTGGGTAGGCTATGAAAACTATCCTTTCCTGTTTTCAGGTGCAGTAGTCTTTCAAATTTAACTCAAAATTGCTGAAAAGTGGTACATTGGTATGATGTTAGGAGGAGAAGAAAGAACTGTGACAAGATGACTGAAGAAAAGAAGGATGTAGTCTGGCCCTTCTCATACTGACATGGGCATCCACACTAGTAACATAAGGCTTATCACTGCACAAAAGGTACTGCTGAAAATATTATATGTGAATTCTAATTTTTAAGAAAAACTTTTTCTTTTTTTCCCCAAAATGTGCATGGGAGTGTGTGGGTGGGGCAAAAGAACATGATGGGGAGAATCTGGGCCTCGCTAATGGACACTCTCTCAAAAATGGCAGAAAAGAAATAATTTCCAGCATTACCTTGCTAATGTGAGAGCTGAGGAGGAAGGCAGGAGAATCTCACCTTCTTCTGGGAGAAGGAGTTCTTTGGCTGTGGCTATTTACTCATGCCAGGGTATGGAAAGTTTACTGAACATGAGGAGAATGGTGTCTCTGTGAAAGGATAGACCTTTGTAGTGAGTAGGAATTTAACGCCAAGCAGCCACATATTGCTGCTGGCATCTAAACTCTCCCAGTTGGTCTGCTCCAGAATTCGTACAGCAAAGGGGAACAACAACCAGTACAAGGGACTGTTCCTGTAACTCTTACTGTCTCTCAGAGACCGCCTCAGACAGTCAACAGTAACCAAGAGTTTCACTGTCAAAGGACATTTTCTCTGATAGTCCAATCAATCAAATCAATCCCTCCTCTCCTCCATGCCTTTTTACCCCTCCTCTTTTAAATTCTCACAGTTGCCACTACTAATGGAGCCTCACTGGTGAAAACAACAGCTGAGAAAACACCAGTACTTAAGTTTTTACAGCGCCCAGTTTAAAAAAGGTAGGTCCTTTGAATTGGGAAAAAAAAAAAAATAAAAAAAAAAATCAATCATTTTAATGGATTCCAACTGAGGAAACTATAGGACACTGAGATATACTCTGCCTAAGATAAGGCTGTCTTCTCACTTTTCATCATTTTACTGTCTGCTCAACTGGTTGGCAGTTATGATGCTGACAGTTTAATCCTAATTTCTACATCAGTGTCAACAACTATTTCTTTCTCTGGAAATGATACAGAAAGACCATAAATGACTTGGAGCATGATGCCAAACAAGCCCTTTCCTTTTGGCACACCAGGAAAAGAAAAAAAAAACCCACCAACCCCCAAAACCAAACCGATAAGAAAAGATATCCTTAGCCATTCCTTCTTTCTAGGAAACAGCAAACCAAACGCAGTGTAAGAAATATTTTCTCAGCTAGCGTGGGCAGTTATGACTGTTAGAAGATGTGACCAAATTACATTTGATCCCTTTGCTCATTTAAGTTACAGATAGTGGCGTTTCTAAAAATTGAACTGGCAAACTAAAGAAATCCTACTGGATCAATGATTCTGTGTTTTTCCTGAATCAAAATAGATCATCACTACAGGAGAGACAAGGGGTACAAACTTCAATCTGAAATCAAATTAAATTTACCTTTATCAGGGGAAGAGGGATAATATAGAGCATGTCACAATTTTTTACATATAAATGGAGTAGGTTCAGTGCACTTTTATTTGAAAAGCGGTTGTTAGTGTTTCTAAGATTTTAACAGCTCCCAGGGATATATGAATTCATAACTTAAGCAATGATGTCTGGATCAAACGTATACATAGAATGACTCACTTGCTATATGTCCTTTGGGTATGAGGTTTTGGCTGTAGAGGGCAGTACTGTGACCTTGGTATGAGCCCAAATGTGTGAATGAGGTAGCTCACTTTATGCTGCTGCATAAAATGCAGCTTGGGAAGTAAAACTGCACTTTGTTGCAACCCACTTCTTGCAGGCACCATACTTTGTACCAACCTACCCCAGTGGAACGGATCCTTTTCAGCTCATGTCTTTTTTATACTATATTGCTGTCTGATAGCATAAAACCCCCTTAATTTCAGTATGGATCTTGTGAAGCTTATTGAAAATAGATGCTCATCAACAAAGGCTTGCTTCTGAATGTTTTTGAAAAGAAACGCTGTCCATTCTTTACCTGGGAAGCCTTATTGTGAAACCCCCATCAACAACCTCTTCCCAATTAGCTTGTGCTACCCTGTCCTGAAGCTTGGTACTGGAAAGTGCACAATATCCTCAGCTCCCACTGGAATCAGGGCAATCCTGCTGCCTTCAATGTATAGCATGTTCTCAACATCTCACAGGATGTGGTCTTCAGGCTCCGGTTCACAAACACATGTGCTTAACTTAAGCATGCAAGTAGTCCCATTAATGCTGAAGTACTTAAAGTTAACCATGTATGTAATTGCTTGCAGGGCTGGTTCCTTAATTAGCTACACTCATCCTTTAATCCTCCCTATCTTTTAACCTCTGTACTGTTACATGCCTCAATTTCTTTAATCAGATAATGAACATTAGGGAAGTTGTTATTTACTGCTTCTGCTTCAAGACTTGAACTAAAAAAAGGTGGACCGTGTGTAGAGACTTATTATTAAACATGGTAAAAATAAAATATGATAGCATAAAAAGATGCTTGCAACTTTTGAAGAACATCATAATTTTCCTTTTGTTAAATAAATGACTTTTCACATTTCCTGAAGTCATGCATGGATTTCTTGATGAGATTTTTCCCTAAGTTTAAAAACTCTACGTTCTTTGTACGATAAACTTCCAGGTTTAAATAAAGTCCTATTACACTGTCAAAACAGCAAATCAAAACTGAAATGCAGCAATGCAAACATACCAGAATGGCCACATTGAAACAAAATCCACCACCAAGAAAAAGCCAGCAAAATACCTCCCAAACAATTAAGTTCTAGAAACGCAAATTAGCACAGGGGAAAAAAAACCAAACAAAACACCACAACAAAAAAAACCTCTGGCAAAATTGGTTTTGAAGAGGACATTTTCCAATTACTGTTTTTCATTAAAAGTGTCTGCTAGCTGCACGTGGATACGCTGCCTGCTTTCTGCCAATCTCTCCTTATCAAGTCTAAGGCTGCCAGGAGGGCAGGAAAACACATTTGCAGTCGTCAGGTTTCATTGCCTTTTCTACTCCCTTGACCTATTTTTTTTCCTAATCTTTAAATTTTCTCTTTTTCTTAGTTCAGCACGTTAGCATTCCTCCAAATTTTTAATTATTCTCCCTGGTAATTCCCTGGAGCCCTCTGCTTGAACTTTCCTTCTTCACTTGCTTTACCTCTAAGTAATGAGCACCTATACTATACTTTTCCGGAGTCTAACACCCTGTAGTTTTCTTTACTTCATCTGTATGCTGCAAGCTGTCCCTTTTGGAGAGTTGCCCTGCAGTTTGACAACATTAGGAGTCTATTCTTTCTCAGATGATCTCCCTGTCAGGTTCACTGCTACTGAAAACAGGACTACTGACAGCATACGTTTTGAATCCAGCCATGAAAATTGCTTCGTGATAATCTTTACCAAATGCTGCATTACATGGTACTACATTTGCTACTGGGCTAGGAATTCTTCTCTCTGTTTGTAAATCTGTTTTTATGACCATATTATTTTGAACACTTCATTTCATGCCTAGTACTGAAAAAGGAATAAAGTATCACAGCAAAGCATTAGATGCTCACCTAAAAAGGGGATGCTAGCCTATCCAATTTTCTTACAGTATTGCTCACTTAATATAGCAAATAAGCCGGAGGTCCAATATGATTCCTTCATGATGTACACTGTATCACTTTCTTCCTCAAGCCAGTTTGCCAGTGAGCCAGATGTACTCTACCCATCTTCTCATTACTGTGATCAATCTTCTCTCTGCTGGTCAGAATTTAATCCTATTAAATCACTAGGCTTGCAGTAAATGCATATCATATACACGCATGCTTGCCACAGCAGATTACTATAACTGCCTTTATTTTTGGAACGTGCTCTCAAGGCTTCCCCAGGCTAATCCGTACAACCCTGCTGCATGGCTGTGGGAAGCTGGGAGCGGCACAGCCCTCCCGCAGAGGGGAAAGGGAGCGCAGGGACTGCATGGAGGGCACGGACCCCCCCAGTCTGTGCTCCAGGAGTGCGAAGTCCGAGAGTGGGTGGCAGGGAGGACAGAACAAACAGCACGGACGTTATGGGCCTGCTTTCCACCTTACACAGCTGCTCATGGCTGGGCTGGCAGCTGGGAGGAGGCAACACCCGTGGTCTGTGGAGGCTTCTATATATCCTGATACAGTCCAGTTTTCTCAGTTTTATTGAGATTTTTGATTATTTACCCTGAAACAGTCATAGAGCAATAAAGGTCTTGACTAGGGGAGAAGCATTGCAAGTCATTTAGTAATTTGTAGCTGCCAATGTTTCAACTAGTTTGGGTCACTAGAGGGTGCAGATTAGCCTCTTCAGTCTCAGTCTGGACATTTGTTTTGTGACATATAGACCCAGACAGCCTCCTGATTTACGGTATTAAGTGCTTCAGAGAGGAGGCGTGAATTACTCATTTTGAGTCTTTGCATGTTTGCAGTTTTCCTTTTACAAGGACAGTTTTCCTTTTATAAGCACACGCTACCAGGGTTCTATGTTACGTAGAGTGAGGCATTTCATGCCTGTTCCTGCCACATAGAAGGAAAGGTGTTGTCAATATAACTATTAAACAGAATAGCAACATGAAAAGTTAGGTATGGCTTATTTAGTCTTTTAGTAGGCTGAAAGCACATTCAAATTACGTCACTTATTTTAAAAATAGAGAATACAGCCCAAAGAGATTTTTAGCCTGTAATTGAGCTTTTTTTCAGATAAGATGTCCAGAGTTTTCAGTAGCTTTTTATTCCTTTCTGTGTGTGGCTTGCCAAACTATTTCCTCCATTTTACTGCTTCCGATAACAGAGTTTTTTATTTTAATGGTCTCTAAACTTTGTAGGATTAACAAGGTGTCAAAGACGTAACAGATTACATTTGAATTAAAGCGTTAGTAACTTCTGCATTTGGGTACGTAAATACCTGCGACCTAAAGGGTATCTTCTAAGCTATAAATACACAATTGCTAATGTTTTTCACATTTTATGTAAAAACATGACCGTTATGTCAAAATCTGGTTTTTGTTTTATGTGGCAATAGTTTTAGATCACATTTTCATCTAGCTGTTGTAATGAACAGCTTGGATTTACAAATATTCTTGCCAGGGAACTAGTGGTTTGGAAAATAATGAGGATGAGAAAACCTTGTTCTCTGTGCAGGCTAGACTCTTAATGAGAGATAATGGTGATGAGCTGTAAAGCAGAATGGTCCAGCAGTGTTCTCCTGAAAGATATTCATCTAATCACCCCGGGAGCTGCACACGACAGCATCCTGAAACCCCTTGCTGAATAAAAGCATCTGTCCAGAGCTTAATTAACAAAAAGTTACCCATTTAAGACTACTTAAGAAAGTTAAGAACAGTCAATCAAGAGTGTACCTCTGAGTTCACATGGTCATTAGTGGTTCCATTGAAGATCTAAGCTATTGCAACAAAGAAGCAGAGACAGTGTTTATAAACTTTGGCAGAAGGAGGCAGATGTGATTTTTGTATGTTATATATAGCTGGATTCACTTGCTGGACCACAGGTAGATCAATAAATACTATTTAAATTAAAATCTTTGGCTCTGCCCACACTCATCATTTTGCTATTTAACTGGTTAAAGAGAAATTTCTTTTACGAAATAATCAGGAGTTACAGTGTGAATTTAATTCTTGACAGTACTCAAATCTACCATGCTGCACAGGAGTAAAAAATGTCATAACATGTTATTAACAACATGAAAAATAATGCCCCATGCAGGTTGTCCAACTGCCAGAAGTACATATAACAGCATAATTGTGGCAGTGTAGGTAGCATCTGGATGCCAATTTGTCTATTATTATTTTTATGTCTACAGTCTCCACTGTGGATCACAAGGTCTGTTCCATAGCAGAAGTGGACTGGCAACTAAGAAAGCTGAAACAGGTACAACAACCTGTTAAGAAATGGGGCTGCAGATAAGTAAAGCCACTGACTCTTAGTCACCCTCTGTCAGAAACAGAAAGGTCTGAGTAGGGAAAGAGGATATAGTAAAGACAGAAGAATTAAAATAAATCCATCATCTTTTTCTACAGTGAAAAATAACATCCTTACTGTGATAGGGAGCTGCTAGCACAAAAGGGGAATGTAGGACCAGCAGTGTTTTCAACTTTTCCCAAAGACACCCAAGAAAGTTGGTGTCTTTGATAGAATTATTTTCAGATCTAAATTCATAGAATTCATTAATTATAAAACTTTCACATGCTATCCAACAGCATGCTGGACGTTTAAGAAATTCTAGTTCAAAGTTTGCTCTTTACCTGACCTGTTAGATGACCTCAAATAATTTAACCATAAAAGAAATGAGTGCAGCACTAGAGAAAGGACCTCTCAGGAGTGGGTGACATGAAGGGGAGACTCATTGTAGACTCAGGGCCTCTGAAGATGGGAGATGTCCCTGGTTCCAAGCAGAGCTGGCACACAGGTGTGTGCTCTGCAGAAGTGATACCCACATGGGAGCTCTGCTTTTGGCCCACTGGGGGCAGTGCAAAGTGGATAAACTCTGCTCTGCACAACCACCTAAGGTATCCCTGCAAAGGTGACTGTGATAAAAACACTGTGACGTGACTCTGAATGGAGTCTGATGAGCATGGTAGGGCTTTCCAAGTGCAACCAGGGCAAGGGCAGTGCTAGTAAGAAGCTGAATCAAATAACAAGCAAAACATTATTAATTTTCTCAGACAGTTCTTATCTCAAAAAATGAGGAACCCCCTACTCCAGAGTTACAGACAGGGTTGTGACTGGCCTGAATTCTCTGCTGAGAGTTGGAAGAATGTAAAACCCACTGACAGCAAAACGGTGACTCTTCAGCGAGGAGATGCCATGGGAGCTGCAACAGTAGTCTGTAAGTAGATGTATTTCAGGGACTGATACAGTATGGATTACTTACATGAGGATGCTGTGCAGAGGAATTTATGGGGGAAACTTAAAGCACACTTAAATCCCCATGTGGACATCTCCTCATAGTCAATATTTGAAAGTGGAGCACAATACGAGGCAGGAGGAAATAAGACTCTACTTTTCTTCAACTGTGGAATTCTGCACAGAGCAATTGTGCTAGAATTGATTCTATTCTGAGTCAAACAGAGCTTAGAAGAGAGGCAGTTTAATCAAATCTTATTTAGTTCTAGTTCAGTAGTCCATGCCCAGGAAAAAAAACAAACCAAAAACCAAAAAAAACCCAACCAAAAAACCCCAACATGTAAAAAAAATAACATCATTAGATGAAAAGACTTGAATCAAAATTCCTAGTCCAAGATAGATGTTAAAATCATGTTCTTTCACTCATGAGTTAGGGAAGTATGTTGCAAAATCATGCTATTTTTTAATCTATTCATATCCTATATATTGTCTGAAAAATAAATATAACACATCTCTTTCAAAGGTACCTTATAAGCAAAGACAGTTCATTTCCTTAAGGAAGACAATTTTTTCAGTATCTTGCCTATATTCCTTGCTATGGTGTAAAAGAAAAAAAAAGATCACTGCATTTTTCTCTTTTATTCTTCTTTTTTCTTTCATTTTTTTCTTGTATTGTTCTTGCCATTTCTGAACATAAATGTCTAGATCAGTGAAGAGATCCTTGACCCTCCACTGATCATTAGCATTTTGAGACCGATTCAAGGCAATGACCTATGGATTAAAAGCACTACAGCCTGTTACCAGTCTACCAGGATAGTTTGGCCTGGTGTTAAGTATCATTTAGCAAAGAGTGGTCCTGTAGTTTGTGATCTTCTACATTTATTTTTTAAAAAGGAATTAATCCTAAAATAATTAATGCTAGTTTATATTGTTATCATGTATCTGTAGGCTTCTGTTCACTCCAGCTATACATATAATGGGATTCACTCTTTTCTATCCTTCATGGTTCAATCCCTGTAATTGTAATTCATGGTCAAGATATCTGTCAACACATTGCTCCTTTTGCTGGTTGATAGTTCATACAACAATGGAAGCTATCTGCCAAGCAGCACCTGTCTTTTTAATAATTCAAGATATTAAATAAATAAAATGGAGTATGTACCCACTGCCTTATTTTCTTTAAACTTGCTCATATCTCTCATACACATTTCATGATAAAAGCTGTACGTTAAGAGACACTGATTTGTCATCACCACAGAAAGTGAAGTTGCAACCAGGGAAAACTTTGCTTTTCTAACTTACTGTTTCCTACAAAAGGAAAGACAACCTCAAGCTGCTGTCACTATGAGTGTGACAGTTGCTTAAGTTAGCCAAGATGCATGCATAAAGTCAATGTATTTATACTGTATGTGCTTTTAAGCAGTTATAACGAAATTCAAACACCTTCATATGGAATTAAGTTCAACAGAGTATTTTTTAGAATATCAATTATTTTGACATTTTATTTAATAAAAATATCTACTTTCTGTGTGTTCTTTCTATTATTTTATTTTCTTTAACTTTTCAATTGAGATAGCTTACTATATAAAGTTTAGACCTAGGTGTTGAGCACAGCAAAGTTAGAAATTTGACTGTTAAATCCATGACAATGTTGTAACTGTTCTGCTATGGTCTCCATCACAGAAGTATTGTGATTACTCACAATGTACCTACAAAACATAGTTTGAAACAGAAAACTACTTTTTGCTGCTTTAGAGGTAGGGAACTGACTCACAGGGACCAAATCCAGATCCTCAAGAGCTGCTTAAAGATCTTCATACCACCAAGTTGATTGCAGTGGTCTGTGGCCACTTTGAGCATCTGACCTGGCAGAGTTGCCCGGTGCTATAGAGTCTTTAGAGCAGAAACGAGCATGAATATGAACCTTTCATGCTCTAGGCCCTAAGCATGAAGACATCTTTCCACTTAATTTTTTAATATCTACTTTGAATTTTGTTTTTCAATCAGCTTATATTTGAATAACCAAACATACTTATTTTTATCAAAAGGGAATCTGAAATGTGAGAATTCACTGTTCTGCACTTTTACCCCAAGCAACCTGTGGAAAGGCAATAGCTGTATTTCACAGATAACATGGCCATTAGCAGCTCAGTCTGCTTCTTCTGACCAGCAGTATTATGTCACACATGGTTTTGATATCAGAATTGAAAGCAGCAGGTATCCACTTTAATTCATTTTTCCCAATTTCAGACACGTTACATCTGGTTAGATAATATACATTGCAACTTATCAAAAAGCAACAACGATTTTGCTAACTGAAGAACGTTTATAAGAAAAACCCAAACAAACAATTAATAATGTAGGTAAGAGCCAGACTTGGTGTGCATGGTGGCAGGGGGAAGGGTTTGCAGAAATTCAGATGACAATCTTCCTTGCCTACAGCCTCTTCCAGCCTGAGGGTTTTCAGAGCGCGTCCAGCGTTACAGCAGAAGCAGTACTCAGTTACTACACTGCGATGTAGATCATTTCAGTGGCATAAATGGGTTCAGATGGTTAAAATGCTGGCATGGCCTTGTCATCCTATGATATGAGGTGGTTAAACAAAGTTTAAGGTTCTGAGTAGAGATAGTGGTTTGGCATGGCAAACCACCACTGTTAGTGATCTTTTAGCTTCTTACCTAAGGTCACGCTTGTTTTTTTTTTTCAGATGGCGTTGAAGATAACAGCTCTTTTGGAAAGATGACAAAATGAAACACCCACAACAAGAGAGGAGCAAAACAGCACTGGCAGAAGCAGCAGCTCGTATCTCTGAGACCGTCTCTGACTTGCAGACCACAGGCCAGAGAAGGAAGGCACTTCCTATTGCCTTATCGGTCCCTTTAGATACAGCAAACAACTTCTAGTCTTAAACTGAAGTTGCTTTTTTTGATGACAGGTTCACAGGATCATGGGCAAGAGCCACGGATAATAGTAAAAGGTGTAACATCGTTTGGTTTCCTTTGATACACATCTCCTCACTACAGCGAGGCCCCGGTGGCACTGACGAATGTAGGAGGCAGCTGGATGGGATATCTGTGATGACAAAAAAAAAAAAAAAAAGTTTCTTTTGCTCCATCTGCACTTTTAGCACTGATATCAGATTATATAGTCCCCAGAGCAATGGCTGAATAAGTACCTGAATAAATCTCACCTTTTTGTTGACGAATTTCTGACATACCATTTTTAGTCTCCAGGATTTGCTCTCTTTGAAGGGTTTTGTTCTGTCTAGCTATTTGTATAACATGTTCAATAAGATTCTTAGCTCTTGCTTAAAGACTTAGAGACAACTGCTTTTGTGAGTCTTGAGAACCCTTGTGCTTCTCTTTGCTGGAGCTGTTTGTACCCAAATCTCCAAATAAGCCCACACAGGTTTACCTCTTCTCTGAGTCAGGCCCTAAAACATCTTCATTTTTACTAGCTACATTTTGTGATCAGCAAAATAAACTGATGAAATAGCCACTTTGAAAGCTAAAGACTAGGGACTTTGGAGTCATAAGGAAGTATTTAGGAAGAAGCAAAGCACCCACATGCAAACCCATCCATTCCTCCACAGCCTGACCCTGGAAGCACGTAAACTCAAGAGTGCCTGGAATTTTGCTTGTGTCCTAAATCGCTGCAGTCTGAAGGAACATAAGCCTAAGTACCCCTCAGCGAAATGGGATCTGGAAGTTAGGCAGAGGTATGCTGTCAGTGCTCTGAGGCCGCCTCGTGGGTCTGCTTAGAACACGACAGTGCAGCAGGAGCAGTGGGAAAGTGGGGCTCCTTATTGCCTGGCAGTTGCATCAATGGTTGGAGAGGGAAGGGGAGGCTGTGCTGCTGCTGCTCCCCTGCTTCACAGAAAGTTAGTGGTCATCCAGGAGATTTGTGTTCAGCATCCTCTCTGCCTAGTTCTACCATCCAGAAGAGTGTTTTCAACATTGGCCTAAGGTTATTTGGGGAGAGAACAAAGATTCTTTTCCTCTCCTGTTGAACTGCTTTTTTGCTACTCAACATCAAAAATAAGGGGGGAAAGAGAAAAGAAAGGGAAGTTGGGGAGAGAAAAGAAAGGGAAGTTGGGGAGAGAAAAGAAAGGGAAGGGCAGGAGAGAGAAAAGAGAAAGGTGGCAAAAAAAGATCATCTTTGGATCTCAGAGAGGGACTGTGAGACAAAACAAGGTAATATACCATTATAGCTTATATCCCTAGGGTATTCCTCCAAGTAGCATTCTGGTTGAACTGTGTTTCAAGGAGTATATGTCTGTAGTCTTTGAAGTAGGGACCAAACCTCTGTGCTCCTTCTTGAACCCCCATGCAAAGGCTCTTCACCCAGCAGGAAGGGGACTTGCGCTGCTTCTTGTGTAACTTACATGCTCACATGCATTCCCACTCTCTCACTCAACAAATTTGCCTTCCAGGCTGTTTTAAAAAGCCCCCACAAAATTCCTTGGTGATACAAAGATGAAGCCTGTAAAACCTCTGCACAGGTATTGCCAGCAGCACACCCATGACTCCATGGATTTGCACCACACAGCATCATTAGCACTTAGACTGCAAGTTGCTTGGGCTAAAGACCCTGTCAGTGACTAGTTTTGTCAATTAGTGTGTGCAGCTATGGCATTTGAATGAATTATAATGCAGTATCAGACCGCCATGTGGCATCACTGGTCTGCCATGTCAGACAAAACATTGTATATCGCAAAATGAATTAAATGGAAGTGAAAAAAGGCCTTGGCATATTTAAGGAAAAGAATGGTTTTACTCTTGCTGTAAAAGGAGAACAAAAGAAAAAAAAAAAGAAAAAATATTGATTGCCCAAGTGTGCACATATTATAAAGCTGTCATTTACAGGAATGAAGCAAAAATAAACTCCCTTGCTACTGCTGACATAGTCTAATAACCTGCATTGCTTGATGTAGAATCTGCACAGAGCTAATGACTTCAGGTCTTGCTGACCCTGTATGGCTCAGTTCCCAGAGTCCTACTGAGCATATGGGGAAAATAGCCAGGTTTTGTACAAACACAAATGTTTGCTTGAGCTGCGCCCAGGAGCAATACAGTCTAACCATCATCTTGGGAAAGGAAGTTTTGTTGCCAAGTAAAAATTTAATCTGGAAGCTGAGAGTCAGTAAGAAATAGAGTTGTTTCCTCAGACAGCCCTCCTCTGCTATGAAAATCAAATCCGTGGTAAGAGGAGCAGATTGTAAAAAATTGTACTATGATGATATCTAAATACCTCCTAAAAAAAGATTTATGATTTTAGTCTAGTCCTGAAGGGAATTTGCAGAACTGCAGGACCACTGGAACTGATGTGGGGATTGCAGACAGCACAAATCAGGCTCTAAATAATGGATCAAAAAGAGGAGCCTCAAAAGCTACTTTTTATTGCTCTTTGGGGAATAGCACAGACTATTATAAAATACTGCAGGTTGTGAAGCTCCAATAACATCATGTAGTTTAAAGGAAAAAAAGTCTTAAGGAAGACGGGTAAAGCTCAGTGGCAGGGAGCTGGGTAAAGCTACACCTCTGTACAGTAGGAGACCGTGGTACATGGGGCAGGGATGGTGGGACACCCCAGAGATGGCCACAGCCCAACCTTACGCAGTGTTCAGCACCCTGCCTCTCAGCCTTGAACAACATAGTGTAAACTTGCAATGGCTGGGTGATACAGCTGGTCCCTTTCAATCCTATATTCTTAAAATAAAGGTGATTATATGACCTGCTTAAGCAAGAGCAATCATGGGATGATGATATTCAGGTATATTCAGTCAGTTGCTGCTACCATGTTTTATCTGAGCATGATCACACCAGGAACCATCTCTCCTCCCTGGGTGAAAAGGGGCAGGCATCATCAGAGGGCCATCCAGAGGGACCTCAACAGCCTTGAGAGGTGGGCCTGTGCAAACCTCATGAAGTTCAACAAGGTCAGGCACAAGGTCCTGCACATGGGTTGGGGCAATTCCAAGCACAAATACAGGCTGGACAATGAGTGGACTGAGAGCAGCCCTGAGGAGAAGGACTTGGGGGTATTAGTGGATGAAAAACTGAATATGAGCCAGCAATGTGCACTCGCAGCCCAGAAAGCCAGTCGCATTCTGGGCTGCGTCAAAAGAAGAGTGACCAGCAGGTCAAGGGAGGTGATTCTCCCCCTCTACTCCGCTCTCATGAGACCCCACCTGGAGTAACTGCATTCAGCTCTGGGGTCCCCAGCATAAGAAGGACATGGACCTGTTGGAGTGAGTCCAGAGGAGAGCCACGAAGATGATCAGGGGTCTGGAGCACCTCTCCGATGAAGACAGGCTGAGAGAGTTGGGGTTGTTCAGCCTGGAGAAGAGAAGGCTCTAGGGAGACCTTATAGCAGCCTTCCAGTACCTAAAGGGGGCCTACAGGAAAGCTGGGGAGGGACTTTTTCCAAGGGCATGTAGTGATAGGACAAGGGGTAGTGGCTTTAAACTGAAAGAGGATAGATTTAGATCAGATGTAAGGGAGCAGTTCTTTACTGTGAGGGTGGTGAGGCACTGGAACAGGTTGCCCAGAGAGGTTGTGGATGCCCCCTCCCTGGAAGTGTTCAAGGCCAGGTTGGATGGGGCTTTGAGCAACCTGGTCTAGTGGAAGGTGTCCCTGCCCATGGCAGGGGGGTTGGAACTAGATGGTCTTTAAGGTCCCTTCCAACCCAAACCGTTCTATGTTTCTATGATCAGCATAAAACAGCCTTTGTAATTCAAGTTGTATTATAAAATGCAAGACAGACCTGTCCTCAATTGAAGCTCTACAGCATGCTTATTTATGGCTCTGGGGTCTTTTCCCGATTGATTTTTGGCTGGAAAAAAGCAACAAAAATACAAAATCAATTATGATCAGATAAAAATTAAATAAAAATTAAATATAAACAAATACCAGATCAAATATAAAATAAAATACAGCAGAGAACAGTAGTTTATTTTCACCTGAAACTTAAACAGGCCAATAGCAGTGAATGCTTGGCTATCTCCAAGCAAACCAAGAGCTTGCTTGCCAGACTCAATCTCTGGTGACCAGCTCTTTGCAGCTACATGCAAGATTCAGTAAGAAAACAGATGGTACACAGGAGCTTTGCTTCATGAAGAATAATAGATGAGTAGATAGAGCCTCTCAATCTCAGAGTGGCACACAGGGTGATCAGAATCCTAATCACAACCAGGCTGTGATAAAAGACTCTGGATGAAGAATGAATTAAGGTGGTTTGGTCTGTTTTATCAATAAAAGTAATAGTAAGATATATTTCTTATAATTCTTTAAGCAGAAGAAGACTCACAGGAGTGATACATACTGCTTATAAAGCAGTGTGAAGTGGGATAAATCACACTGTCCATTTAATGGTTGTGCGTTTGCTGGCTTTGTATTATCAGCAAGATTATTCCCTACATTCCGGCAAAATGGATAAGAATATATTAAAAAAAAAATATACAGACCAAAATTCTCCTTCTGGCATCTTCTGTCCCCTTACTGTGAAGGCTGGCACGGGTTAGAAAACAAATCATTTGCTTTATGTTGCACTGTTTTGTTATTATGATACATTATAGACTAATACAGGATTCTGTCATCTAGAAATATTTGAGCAAGATTTCCATATTTGAAAAAACAATTTCATGTCAAGAAGGTAATAACAAGTGAAATAACATCAATATAACTAGAATATTAGGACAGGCTAAAAGTAATGATATTGCAGCCTAAGGTATTAGAAGGAAATAGCTTAAATTATTCAGCAAGTAAACTGATGTCGTGTGGTCAATGCACTACATGTTTCACATATCCCAATTAGAATTAATGTAATAATAAAGATTGATTATTAAGTAATAAACACTGGCCAAACAAATTACTGTATACATAAGTCAAATCTGCTAGGACAGCATATTTCTCTCTCCCTCTGGTTTGCAGAACAGACCTTGACGCAAACCAGAACTGAACAAGCACTTCTTCAGAAATATTTTCTGACTTCTTTGGCTATCTTGCAAATATAGATCAAGCTATCTCAGAAGTCACTGAAAAATTCGTGCACACTGTCTTCTCAGTGCGTTACTGTCCAAGATGTGGTAATAATAGAAAAAAAATATATTTCTTTGGGCTTACCTGTATGAGACTGCACCAGTTACCTATGCTGATTATAATGAAATGTGGTAAACTATATAGGGAAGTTGCGCGTTTTTCTTTGTATTGCAGCACGAAATTAATTTGGTGAAAGAAGACTCATTTATAGACTTCTAGGTTTTTTACTGAAAGTAAATAATGGTATATGCTACAGAGATTTTAATACTGGATTGGGTCCCTTCACAAATGGCGATTCAACCAGTGTGACAAACTGCAAGGCCTTGCAGCTTTCAGGAAATGCCATTCCCACCTTCTTGTCTCTCAGGTGGCATCAACTGGTGTCTGTCCTAAGACCTTCCTTCTAATTCATTGTAAATAGTGCATTTTCATCCTCAAATACAAGCTCATCTTGCCCACAGATATAAAAATGAAGCTGAATCTTGGATTCCATGGGCTAATGCTGAAAGGATTTATTAGCTAAAACAAGACCCTTCACCCCACAGCCTTCAGACTGTGGGATGGGATTCAATCTTGTTTCATGTGCAAGCACTGACAGAAACCTATGAACCACCTGTGTAAGCCCCTTCAAGTCCTTCATATTTGTTTTCACCTCTTCTCAGTAATTCCCATCGAACAGAACTTCTGGCATGGCGCTACTGCTGACGTGCTCTCAGACGTTGCTCTTTCATTGCTTCGTGTTGTGCAAGCCTTCAGGCTGCATAAAGTTATAAGTCCATCATCCTAAAGGGGATTATCACTAAGAAACAACCAAGGAAATGGAAACAGAAGAATTTCCACCTCATGTTGGACAGCACTGTTATGAAAAGCCAGGTCCATGTTGCTTGTGTGGATCAAAACCCAGTGAAATACAGCTTATATGGACAAAACTTTTTCTTCTTCTTTTTTTTTTTTTTTTCATTATTTGGCATTAGGTCACACAAAGAATTCAATCTGAAGTATTCAAAACCTATTACAAAATTAACAATGGAATACATAATTGATTAGAGAGTAAACATACCCATGCTGTACTTAAAGTAGCGTAGAAAGCACATTCCTCACTTCAAGGTGTTAAAGCTGAAAAAATGGAAGTCTTTGTTCCAGATTTACCTTCTTACAAATGTCTCTCCACATTGTATATTGCTCTGGTCAGCATATGTAAGAAATACTTGTTGAGATGGGAATCCATTCGGCCTTTTCCAATAAAGCTTACCTCCAAAGTTACAGTAAACCAGTACTCTCAGAAGTCATTGGTAAAGATGACAAGCTTGAAAGACACTATCTGTTTTTCCTAAATGTTCAAATAGCAAATAAGGAAATACGAGACCACTGCTTGATGCCCTAGATACTTTACAATTCATGACCACTTAGTAGAGAACTTAACTGGGATGTAGTGCCTTTGAGACACCTGATCAAACACACGTTGCTCTCACCAAACCTCTCTCCTCTCTGTCTCCTGGCATACTGTGCTGTTCCACCCGCCATCAGATTTATATGCAGTATACTCCTAGATCTTGAGATAAACTAACAGGCATCTGAAAGAGACCCCAAATTAAATATTAATGAACTGTCATAACATTCATTACCATTTTATGATTCTCTTTACTTGGTCGAACAACAACGCTTTCTAGCACTCTATTAAATCAGCTAGCAAACTTTATAAATCACCAGCTAAACTACATGAATCTGTCACTTCTTAATGTACTGTCTGGGCTCCAAAAACACTTGAGCACATGGCAAAGTCATACTACTTATATGACTCTCTTTGCTGTCATTCTTCAACATTGATTTTTCTGGGTAAACTCTTACCGTATTAGGAATTTACCATCTTTTTATCACTGAATTGGAGTTTACTATATAGATAAGCCAAAGAAACAGGTAAAATATAATGGATGTTTATTTTTGCAATGATGAAAATATACTTAGCTTATCTAGGAAGAAAAAGAATACAAATGTGCATGGACTCACCAACTAAAATAAAAATTTTTCTGCTGAGCTACAGTGAACAGAATGGGGATCTTCAGATCCTACTAAAGCTCTGCAAGGCTGCTAATGCTGGACTGAAAACTAACTCAGGCTGCTAGAAGATGATGCTAAACCCTAGTGATGGAAAGTGGAAATGACTGGAATTGCTGAGGACACACATGACCTAAAGAAGAATCAGACCTGTCCATTTCAATTAACATTGTCACCTTTTGTTTCAGGGCCTTCTGGGCAGAGATCTTGCTGGCTGCCTGTAGTACACTTTTTCCCACCTATCTCTGCAGGCTAACAATAGCACTCATACCAACTTTTATCAATAACTTGCTGCCCAGGATCAACATGGTCCTTTTATCTGTTGTGTTTGCTGGAGTCAACACCACACACCTCTCAGTCTTCCTGGTTTCTTTCCTGGTTTGCTTAGCCTGTCTTTTCAGGTTGCTTGCTAAAATCCAGAACCTACATAGTTCTTGGTCATGACAAATTTTAAGCAATTCCATCATGGCTGACTTTGGCCACATCAGCCTAGTCAAATAATGTAACTGAGAAAAAACCCCTATAAGTTATTGAATAATAAAAAAACCCCCTGCATCTAAAGTGAAATAAAACCACCTACTATCTCCTGAATTTATTGGCTGTAATTGCACCTGACACTTGCAATGTTTTCAGCAGTATCTGCTCTGTTGATAGCATTCTACAGGGTCACAGTTACGATAAATGTTGTGTTCTGAAACTGAAACTTTCTGTATCTGAACCTTTGGCCTCTTTTCTACTATGCACTGGGTCTTACTGATTTGCTTGACTTTTGCCCCTGGAGCTATGGAAGCCTAAGCATATTTTGAAGCTAATTCCTTTCCTCTAAGGAGCTGGTAGATAACCGAGAAATGATTTACACACAAGGTTAGCCTTTTGATGCCAGTCACCTCTCCTGTGCTTGAAGTTAAGCGCTAGTTTAAATGCTTTGCCAGGTTAGAGAAACAGAGCTGCATTCAGGGGCCCTTACATGAGCAGGAGATGTTTACAGAGACAAAATAACCTTTGGATTAGGCCAAGAGTTTTTATAACCATTACAATAACATTCAACATATCTATTTATTTATTTATCTGTTTAAAAATTTATGCCAAAGGCAGAAAATTTCAGAATAAATTGTAAAATTTTGGTAGATTTATTTGAATTTGTAAGAGCTTTTAATTGTTAGTAAAGAAACATTGTGCTGAGTGATATGAAGTATAATTTTGAATTTCAAGTTCAGAAACTAAAAAGCACCACTGAGAAAATGTTTATTTTGGACCTGTTGACACACTAGCTTTTTCTTTAAAAAAGATGAAATTAAATCTTTTCATTAGTGCTTCAAGTTTTGTACTTCTTTCTTGTCAGTAACATGTAGCAGACCAGAAATTCGGCTTTAGAGTTGATTCTGAACAATTTGTAAGAAACTCCAGGCCTCATTTAATAAAAAGCAGCTAAGTCCAGTCTGGTGTCCTAGTTCTGGCTTCATTGAGAGCGATGGCAATACTCTTGTTATCTTAAATAGGGGCATATTTTATTTTTGGTGATTAAATGCTATCACAAAAGGTTCTAACATCTTTCTTATTTGTTATAAACACTTCTCTGTAGAGCACGTTTCCAAAATATGAGCGTACAAGGGTGAAAGAGCTTTCCCTGGGTCAGGTCTGAGCTTCTTTTGAAGACTGCAGTTTACATTAGAGATGTAGTAAGTAACGAGAAACATGTATCTACTGCCAACTGAACTCTAGATGTTTGACTTTATAACTTGGGAGGAACATTTGCGTTGCAGATACCTTTCCAAACACAATTTGTTATACCTTATGGCAACAGAACTGAGTGTTGCTGAAGTTAGCAGAGCAATATGGCAAAGACACTAAACCAACTAAGCATCACAAAATGGAAATTACTGCAAATTTGCCATTGGAATTTCTTTCCAGAAGAGACTTTTTTTTGATTAATCAAACATTTCTGCAGAGGATAAGCTTTTTGCTCAAAAGATTTCAGGTTATGAAATTTTTATTTTTAAAAAGTTTATTTAAAAAAAAAAACCTTTTCCTTCATGAAACCTCAGTTTCCTGCTCCTATGCCTGTTGTATTGCACTGACTTCAAACTTGGTAGCACATTACACAAGTAGTATCCTCTGCAGGTATTTGACAGAAGACAGCAATTTTGTTGCACTTTATGTGTAAGGGAAAATAAGACCCAACATGAGAATTAATGGCTGAAGTTTATTGTTCTAACTAAACATGAAGACCACTGCTTTTCAGTTCAAGATATTTTGTATGAGCATTCTAATTTATTATTGAAGTTATGCATGTGACAGCTTTGTAAACTGTCAAACATTCCAATGGAAATAACTCATTACAGGTCAAAAGCTGATTTGGTGTAAATTGTCACATTCCATAGGCTCCAGCTGAAATTTAATGCAATGGTATCAAAATTCTCTGATGCACAATACAACACGCCATAATGAAACCAAAATTATCCTGGTTTCCAAATAACTGCTGTTTTGCTTTAGGTGTTTAATAGTTTTGTAACAATATTATGACTTTGCTTCTTGAAGCAAATTTGGTCATGACTAAGGACTTTCTTTTTCAATTCTGGGTTGCAAAAAAAACCCAAACCAAACAACAATTTAGAAGATTTGCTTATAGGTTTCCATCAGACATAACAGCTTGGAAGTTACTTTTGTTAAGGATGGAACATCTCAGTGACAGTATCTCACACCAATTTGTTTTGTTAAAATGAAATAGTTATATAGAAGGTGAGATTCAGCTGCTTAGATGTTTTTGTCTAGTGACATTTGAGACATCCTAGGATATCAGTGACATCCATGCAGAACTGGCAATAGGATGCAGTACAGAGGAAAGATCCAAGTCGTTCTGAGGCAGCAAGCAAAGCCTAGACAGGATACCCCAGCCATCTAAAATGGCATTGGGCACCTGTTTTTTGGGTATCTGAATTGTCTCTGTAAAACATGTAACATTATATCATTAATTCTCCCAGTCATTGCGTAGCTAGACAAACACTTTCTACTGAATTATAACAGAAGTAACTATGAAGTCCATGTTTTGCTTCTGAGCAACATATTTTAATGTAGGCAGGTTAGTTATGGACCTTGTCCAGATACCTAATGATATAAGATAATGTCATGCTTGCACACTAACAAATCAAAATGTAGAGTGCCTTACTTGGGTAAAATCACAGGGGAGTGAAGCATATGAAAATCACAGGATTGTATACCATGTCTGAAGTAACTATTTTTCTTTAATCCTGCAAAGCTCTATCTAGGGAAATTTGTGTCTCTGCTTGAACCCTTAGAAGAAAACGAGCATTATTCCCATCTGAATTTAGTTATCTAATTTTACTAGGAAATCTAGCTAGCAAAGCCCTCTGAGACCCTTTTCCTGTCAGTGGAGGCAGGTGCTCTGAATTCCCTCCTGAAGGAGCCCAAGTTAAACTTTACTCAGTTGCTTTCTGGAAGGCTTACATTTAGGAATGAGTTCTCAAGTTCAGGTAATCAAATATCATTCTTGATGATCAAGCAACAAAAACTTTAGGGTTTTGATGTGACTACAGCAAGGATTTTCAAGTCTGCTTTGGTGCCCTAGCTACTTTATTACCCACCGCATCTTTCATCTCCTATGAGAAAAGCTGTTTTATAAAAGCGCATATTCTTTCACATGACATTAGGGAGACTGCCTTACATCAGACTCCCACAGTAGTAGAACAAAATATAATGGTCTAGACTCTACTTTCAGTTATATCAGCTTGGATTTTGAGTCACCAGTGGATATAATGAAATTATACAACATATGTATTATGATAATTGGCCATAATTATAGTGCTTAGAGATAATCAGATGAAGAATTACTTGAAATATAGTAGTATAATCAATAGACAGTAAGTAGGAAAACAATTAGATAAGCTTTTAGGAAAAGCTTTTTTTTTAAAAAAAAAAAACCTATGGCATTTATTTAAGGAGTTTTGGATTTATGGAATCCTGGCTTAAGAATATGATGAACATTTTTTAAACAGACACTCTAGGACTCAAATATGACAGATTCGTATCACAACTATGCCTAGATGAAAAGGTGGAAGAGAGATAACTTTGCAAGAAGAAAATAATGAATTCTTCCTTGACCATTGTCTAACAAAAAAAATTTTCACTTAACGTAATTAATTGTGAACAAATTGAGAGCACAAGAGAATCTCAAACATCAGGCTTTGTTTGATAAGAACTTCCATGTAGACGGACAAGATGGACAGCATAAGGCCAGCTGAACCTCACGAGACCTCTATACTGCTCTACTTGGGCATGGCCACAGATAAGCCTCTGCAATTTATGCTTGCAACACTGATTCCTAATGCTCATTTTGCAGGCTAGATTTTGCTAGTGCAAATAGGGATGTTCTCCTGGCTCTAGGGCTCATCCTCTGACTTCTGCCATGATCCATTAGCCAGATAAAAGGAAACTCAGGAAAAGAGAGAAAGGAAGAAGGGAAGGCCATAAAAAGAAGGGAAGCTGGCCTAGATCTAGACAGCATGTTCTCAATGGCTTCTTTAGGGTGGCTTTGTGATCACTTCAGTGCCAGCTGTGAGTACTATTAGACCTATAGCAAGATGGAGATTCTGGCCCACAGTTTGATCTGCTTTGCTTAGCAAATCTCTCTGTTCAGACTTTCAGCACAGCACATGTCTATCTCCAGCTTCAGATGTCCAAATGCCTTCCAAACCAGCAACATCAGAGAACAACTTCCCTCAAAGTCCCCAAATAAAAGCCACAAAAGTGAGGATCAGATCGCTACTAACGCTGGGCTAGTAAATGAAAGGGGTGCCATTCTTTGATCACCATATGGCATTACATTAATTGATACTTTTCAGGATCAAACAGGTCTGCACCAAACCCACTACATAATAGCAATATTTTCATAATATTATTCAATTAATACAGATATTTTAGACATTGTTAGTTAACATACCTCCAGATACCTCAGACTATCGAACCAATATCTAACTTACAGGCTTCAGCTTTCCACCTACAAACTTTCATGAAGTGACAACATGCTGTAACACCATTACAGTGTCACTTCTGCAGATTAAATAACCATAAGAATTCTTGCAATCCTAAGAAAATAATTTTGATCTTTGACAAGACACTTGGTGAGAGGGCACTCGATTCATAACACAGTCTTTATTAGTTGGCAACGCTCCATGGAGAAGAGGAGCAGTTGTTAACAACAGCCATCCTTCCCTCACAACTGAACCACCTCCACTGCCAATTCAAGGCTGCATTACCCAGGCTGCAGCTGCCTGTGTTCACTTCACTGTCCTCCCCTGCCGTCCTCGTGTCCTTGTCCTCAGAATTTCCAGTGCCTGTTATTCACTGCTTTAGCTAACATTTTTCCATCTATATTTCATCCCTTTTTTTCAAAGAAAAAACCAAACACTTTTATGAGCATTTCAGTTTTTCTCCGCTCTTTGTATCAAATATTTTAAATTGCTAAAATAGCTGTTAGGAAAGCCTTTTTAAAGTTAAACAACCTGTAAATAACAAAGTTAATTTTAAGACATTAACTTAGACTCAGATCTCATATTGGAAGACAGCCTTTTAGTTAGTGCAGCAGAGCAAAGGAAACCTAGGAGTCCCCCCATATGTGAAAAATGCTACAATTATGTTTCTAAATATCATTTGATCTGTTTCCCAGAGCTACAATATTCATTTTTCTCCTCTTACTTCCTAGTTTTTCTTTATATGCTAGAGATGTAGCTGAAGGCAAGAAGCGTAAGTTACAAATAATATTCAGATGTTAAAACAAATAGCTGAGTAGGTAGATAAACAAGTTTGCAGCATGTTTTTGTTTCTTTGTATTTGTTTTCTTCTTCCCCATACAATTCAGAATCTCTATTAATCTTAAAGTATGCTGATTTTTTATTCCCTAAAACCCCCCTTGTTCTATTGGGTTTGCGTGGCAAGGTTTTGGCAGCAGGGGGGCTACAGGGGTGGCTTCTGTAAGAAGCTGCTTGAAGCTTTCCCCATGTCCTATAGAGCCAATGCCAGCCGGCTCCAGGATGGACCCGCCACTGACCAAGGCCGAGCCCATCAGTGACACTGGTAGCGCCTCTGGGATAACAGATTTAAGAAGCAGAAAAAAATCCCTGTGCAATGGCAGCCGGAGAAAGGAGTGAGAATGTGTGAGAGAAACAGCCCTGCAGACCCCAAGGTCAGTGAAGAAGGAGGGGGAGGAGGTGCTCCAGGTGCCGGAGCAGAGATTCCCCTGCAGCCCGTGGTGAAGACCATGGTGAGGCAGGCTGTCCCCCTGCAGCCCGTGGAGGCCCACGGTGGAGCAGGTGGGTGCCCAAAGGAGGCTGTGACCCTATGGAGAGCCCGCGCTGGAGCAGGCTCCTGGCAGGACCTGTGGCCCTGTGGAGAGAGGACCCCACGCTGAAGCAGGGGAAGAGTGGGGAGTCCTCCCCTGAGGAGGAAGGAGCGGCAGAGACAACATGTGATGAACTGACCCCAACCCCCATTCCCCGTCCCCCTGCGCCACTTGGAGGGGGAGGAGGTAGAGAAAATTGGGAGTGGAGTTAAGCCCAGGAAGAAGGGAGGGGCAGGGGGAAGGTGTTTTTAAGATTTAGTTTTTATTTCTCATTCCCCTACTCTGATTTGATTGGTAATAAATTAAGCTAATTTCCCCAAGTTGAGTCTGTTTTGCCCATGACAGTAATTGGTGAGTGATCTCTCCCTGTCCTTATCTCGACCCATGAGCCTTTCGTTATATTTTCTCTCCCCTGCCCAGCTGAGGCAGGGGGAGTGATAGACTGGCTTTGGTGGGCACCTGGCAGCCAGCCAGGGTCAACCCACCACGCTTGTGTAATCCATTTACAAATACATAAACCTCAAATGTGAATAAATTGGTGACCATAACAACTTGCAATAGCTGAGATATAGCATCTGAAAATTAAACAGACTGAACTTGGACTAAGTCCCTCAAGTTTTATATATCACAAAGCAATGCACCATAGTTTGCCATGACCTGTACAACAGTAAATATCAAGGGAATGAAAACATGACTCTCATTTTACTCCATGTGACTAGACTTAACTTCTTAGCACTGTGATTTTGGTCATTTCAAGCATTTGGGCAGTAATAAGGTTCTTGTACATTAACTAGCTAGAACTGGTCTCCAGATACATGCAGCAAAGGAGTTATTTGTCAGGAGGCGAGTCTCATGAGATGTTGAACATTCTGGATCCAATTCAACAGAGTATTTAAGCACATATTTCACTTTAAGCATAGGAGCAAATCCTTTAAGTTATAGTTCTTGGTGCCTTGAAGAACTAAATCCTGTCTTCCTAAATTCACAAACAATATAACCAGTGAATAAAATAACTCCAACAGTCAGATGATGCAAGTCAAGCCATAAAGAACAAACAACAACAATAAAGACTACTTGTTCCAGCAAGCCTGTTTCCTTTTAGCTTACCACCTCTCTGCTTTGTAACTGTCGTCTTATATCCATGTTTTCTCTATCACAGCTAGTTAATTCCTAAAATACAGTACACAGCAATATTAATTTCCTGAACAGCTCTCCTCCTTGAATGAGGCAGATGTGCTTCAGTTCCATACTGGCTGTCAGCTTCAATTGCTCTGGGGCCAGCCAAATTCTCACTACAATCACAGTTGTCATGCTAGTTGACTTGGCGAGAGTAGGCTTGGTCTGCGAGATGACATACATATCCCTGCATTCTCCCCACTTTCCTAAGGATTCCAAACAAATTGTCCTGTAAAAAAACCTGTTTAAACCAAAACTTGAAGAATTGTTGCAGAGACAGTTATTTCTTTTTGAGCATAGTTTTGGGGTAAATAGTGACCTCAGCACTTTGTTTTGAAGATTTCAATATATTGAGGTCCTAATGAAAAGAATAGGCTTAACTACCACCCCTCATCAGAAGAGTCCTAGGAAGAAGGGTTTACTAGCCTAAGCCCAGCAACATTTTAATGCAAATAGCATCTGAACTGAAGCAGGTTTTAATTCTGGTGGCTGAGATTAAATTGATGCATCGCCACCTGTACCAGTGCTGAGCAGGATACCTCTAGCAAACGTGAAAAAGGTAACTCAGATATTTGTAGTGCTGTGTTCAATTTTTCAGATCAGTAAGACAATTTCTGTTTTGCAGAACTGTTAGTGTCCATCCTGTTCTTGTTCTCAAAAATTTTAACAAGCAATTAAAAAAAAAAAAAAAAGAAAAAAGAAAAAAGAAAAAAAATCCATGCCAAAATGAAAGTTTGGCTTCTCAAGCACAGAAATATCTGGCACCTGACTGATACAGTAGAATTTTGAGTGTTTCAGTCCCCCTGTAAGCACAATGTCTATTTGATGTCCAACAGAAGAAAGGAGAGTACAGTATTCATTGGTATGTTTTAGTCTTTTCAAAACCTAATGAATGTACGTGAACCTGCTAAAGACTGGTTGTTGGTTTGGTTTTGGTTTGTTGGTTTTCCTCCTCCCCTCCCCCCCCCCCCCAAATGCTTTCTAGAATATGTTGGGTATTTATGCTTTTGCCTCCCAGTTGTTGAATGTCATCCTTTGACTTTGGTTAAAAAATTAAAAGTGATAGACTCCAATAATCTCTATTTAAAGAGTAACTGAATTAGGTATTTTCTCAAAACTACACATTCCAGCAATAGTTTTTTCATTGCTTCCAGCCTATACAAGCACAAGTTTGTTCAGTTAGCTTCTGGCTATGATCCAGTCAGATGGTTAGATGCTTGAATGAACTCAGAGAAATATTTTTACAGTGTGAAGAATTTGTTCTTAATCACTTGGGGAAAAAATATTTCATTTTGATTCTTGGCTACAGTACTTATCTTAAATTGCTTAGTCATGTGGAAGTATAATTTCACTAGCTAGCAGATATTGCTTTGAAATTTCACTTGCAACATGCTTTAGCTCACCAGCTTTGACCCTTATGTAACGTCATCTACACAGCTGTTTAAATAAAAATATACACCATGATAACTCACAGTATGCTCCAGTCATGCAGAAATGTGAGTAAACAACTTATTGACTGTAGTGTCTGACATGACCTGCTTGTAATTAGGAAATCAATAACCTGGGTTCTTCTTTCTTCTCCACCACCCACCTTTCCCCCAAATTCCAAAAATATCTCTATGTTCAAATAATGGTCATGTTGGATTCCCATCCCAATTTTGTAACACAAACATTTCTCCAATACTTAAATAATTTCACAGATTCTACTTTGGTCCCAAGGTCTGGATGGTGGTTGCAGAAGGAATTTATTAAATAGTACAGAAATAACATTTAAAAGAAACCTTAAAATAAGGCAAGGATATAGCAGGATTTGGCTGATATTAAAATCGTAACTGGCATAAGAAGAAAACACTCAGCTGACAATACTGGTCAAACTATTGACGCCTCATCGTTTCATGCAGTTGACAAAATAGCTACAGAGCATGATCTCCTCCCATCCTGCCTAATCGCTTCCTGCTACGTTACCACATGGCAGGGAAGTCTTAGCCCTTTGCAAGATGCTATTTTTGAACTTTAGCACCGTTATACCTAATTGACATTTCCCAGTTAGCTTCTCACTAGGAATTACTGGTCTCTTTCAGTAGATTTACAAAATGTTATGGGGCTTGAAAACATCTGAGGTTATTGCTGAAGAGTGAAACAGGGCACGCAGACAAACTAATGGAAGAAATCAAATATTTAAATAACACATGTAAAAGGCTTCAGGCATCTTACGTGGCATCTCAGAAAAGAGTCAATTATAGTGCACAGAAAGAATCTAATAATAACCAAAGTAGGCCAAATGCAAACACTATCATCCTGGCAAAAATTTGAAAAAAGCTGTACAAATAGCAGTGAAGGAAGACAAATATGCACACTCCGAGCATGCATACCCCAGAGTACCTTTACTGAATCATGTTATGAGAATATGATCTACCAAGCTTGGGGAATTCTGAATTCAGATACAGCTACATTTCACCTGAAAAGCCTGCCAAACCCAAGCTACTTTGCACTCCAAAACCATCACAAACAAACTCAGAAAAAATCACAGCAAGTACTTTTGTACTTACCCAGTTCTTTATACTGGCTAAAAAAGGAACAATGCACAAGGTTGCATCGTTTCCACTACGCTTAAAATGCAGAGGCAGCAGCTAAAAGCAGCAGGAACAGTAATCGGAAGAGAATAATGCTGCAGGAAGCACAAAGCAAGGATCCGAGTTTCAGCAAGTATTAAAAAATACACAATTTGCTTCCTTGCAGCTTCAGCTACTGAGGGTTTTGCACGCATATTAAGGTACTGACAAAAGAGCAATGTATTCCAAGACAAAACACAAGCATAAGAACCCTCAATGAGACACATTAGGAGTTATTCAGTGAGTGTTGAAAAATAGGGTTGTCAAAAGAATTTTTTTTAGTGTAACCTTTTTAAAAATAAACAGACATTTTAAAAAACAGCATTCTTGGAAAGAATCTAGTGTTAGTACAACAGGTATAAAAGTTAATCCTTCATTTAAAGTACTAATCACTAGCCTACAGTCTTTTAAGCACTGTATAAATTACCACATCGGTGCAAGAGTATATAAATTTGCTTTCCTGAAAGAGATTGACATATCAAACTTCAGGCAATGCATTCGTAGCATTCCGGGCTTTTGGGATGAAAAATCAGTGACTCCAGGAATTGTTTTCCAGGGACTCAATAATTTTCAGTGTAAGACTTCCCAAAAATCTATCTTTCGGGATAAATGTTTGTTTACGCCTTAGCTGGCTTTCACTGTCATGCTCTCACTTTCAGCCTGTGGTGCCTGGGCTGGGTTTTGGAGGGCTCTGGCACATGCCCAGGCGGCGATGCTCTCCCTCGCTCTCCAGGGAACGTTCCAGGGCTTAAATGCACCATTTCCCAGAACTCTGAGGTTTATGCGCTGAGCGTTTGTAATTTAACACATAGGACACTCACTTTGCCCTTTGCAAAGGTTTCCATGCTTTTTCTCAGAAGTAAAGAGAACTTAAATATTCTCGTGGAGTCAGTTTGGTAAATTGGATCAATTCAGTGATATAATTTATGATACAAGACTACCCACAGCATAT